>NC_044307.1:60960207-61296993 GCF_007474595.2 Lynx canadensis
AAGATAATCTTACTTAATGAGAAAATAGGAATAACACTATAATAGTTAGGGCTCTCCAAAAAAAAAAAAAGAAAAGAAAAATGTACCAAGCAATAGGATATATACATTAATATAGAGAGAGATTTATTTTAAGGAATTGGCTTTTTGAGTGTAAGGGCTAGCAAGTCCAAAATTCATAGGCTAAATTGGCAGACTGGAAATTCAAGTAAGAATTGAAATTGCAATGTTGCATCTGAAATCCTCAGACAAGCCTGAAACTAGGCAGGTTTTTTTTGTTGTTGTTGTTCATTTTTGTTTAAAAGACATTTATTTGGTTATTTTTATGTTGTAGTCTCAAAGCTGAATTTCTTCTTCTTTTGAAACCATGGTCTTAGTTCTTTAAAGTTTTTAATTGATTGTATGAGGCCCACCCACACTATGGAGGGTAATCTGCTTTAGTCAAAGACTACTGATTTAAATGTTAACCACGCAAAAAATACACAGCAACATCTAGACTGGTGTCTGACCAAGCAATTGGTCACCATAGCCTAGCCAAGTAGACATGTACAATTAACCATCACAATCTTTCAACTGGCAAATCTCTTGAGTGACTAAATTGCTTGGCAATAGTAATTCAATTTGCATTTCTAAGGTCTGAAGTGGAATTTCAATTTCATAGTTTTTATTGGCTTTATAAAAATGTTACCTTAACTTCCTGCGATTCAGTTTTCTCCTCCCAACAATGATGTCAAAGTAATCCTTTCCAATGTGAGGACTGACCCTTAAGAAAAATTCAATTATCCATAAACAAGTACCTTTAATGTATAAGTCATATAAAATAAAATATGTGTTCATCTATTATCTTCTACTTGGCCTCCTTAGATAGATTTCCTCACTTACATAATGTATATATACATTTAATATAACCATTCTAATTAAACTAATCACACACTAACCAATAATTATCGATGTATAAATTGAATCGTATTTAATTGGACAATGTTGAAAGAAGGGATATCACCAGTGACATCCTAAGTGGCTGGGCCCAAAGAGGCTTCATTGGGTGGCATAAATTTGACTATTGCAATATGGTCTACAAAGCTCCTCAAAATTTTAAGTGAATAACTTCAAATCTAACAGGTAAACAGGTAAACAAGTTTATACAGCTCAAAAGTGGTCAAAGTAAGCTTTGAAACTTATCTAAGTCTGTCTTCTTAATAACTACTATTTCAGTTTTACTCATATAAATTCAGCAACTACTTCTTGAATTCTTACTCTGCCAGCAACTCTTAAGCGCTTAAGAGACACCCAAACGAAGATGTGCCAGCTCTCAATTAATGTAGATGTTTCATGCTGTACTCTATTCTCAAAGTCAATGTTTCTTTAACTTTTAAATATAACTTATTCCTTGAGGAAGAATAGTGACAAAAATAGACTAAGTGAGAAAAAATAGCTGACCAATTGAATCTCAGTTATATCAAGTACTTTACTAGTACTTAATCATATAAATGAAATGGAATATCTGTGTTAGATCATTAGGGCTTTATAATTACACAAGCCCAACCGTATTTAAGGAGGAAAGGAAGAAAATGTACATGATTCATCAGTAACTTAGATGCTTTCTCACTATAATAATATTCCTCGTCCAATTCCATGGAATCTAATTTGACTAGTCATGTATAAGAATACAAACAGACCACATTGACTCTAAAAAATCACTGCATTATTTATTCTTATTCTGAATGGGTCTAGTATATAGAAGTTTTTGATTTATGTCTTTCAAAATAACTTTTCACGTATGTGGATTAACAATGGCTAGAAATCTTTTGTTAGTACTCCTGCCACTTTTCTTCCTGAGAAGTAGCATTCATGTCCTCTCCCTCTGAAACTGAACTGGCACTTTATTGTAACTACTACCCAGAAGTGGGAGTAATGCTCCTCCAATGTTGGGACTTAGCCTGGAAGAGGCCTGGCTGTTCCTACTTTTGCACTTTTTGGTGTTCTAAGTTATAATGTAAGAGGGCAGACAATCCTGGATAAAGTACATGGGAAGGCCACAGGAAGAGGAGGTGCTTAAATACTCCACAAAGGACCAACCACCCCAGAATCCCTGCTCAGCCCATCCTTCCAAACATCCCCTCAAACACAACCGAACTGTGAGTGAGCCACCTTGCATGCTCCTGCTCAGTGGAGCCCTCACCTTAGTGTAGCTCCATTTATATAGAAGAACTACTCACACAGCAAAGCCCAGCCACCTCAAAGTATTGTGGGTAATTTAAAAATTGTTGCCACTCCACACCACCTAGTTGTGGGATTTATTTTTGTAAAACAATAGATATTTTCACCATTCTAGCAATAAGACTTCCAGTCTCAAAAAAAGAGTCATTGATACAGCTAGCTGATAGTGCCTCAGAAGAGAAGGAATATAACAGGGTCAAGAGAGATAAAATGAGCAAGATAAATTTTATGACTTTATTCCAGGTATAGTGTTTTCTTCAATTCCATATTCCTCAACCAAAAACAAAAAAAAAAAGCCTCTTAACTGCCTTATTTTTAATAACATATTCTAATTAAGGGACCATGAGCAATACAAACATTACTCAATTTTAACAGTTTTTGACTTTGAGCTTAAAAGTGAAAGAAAAAGATTGTTATTGTGGTGATCATTTCATACTGTATACAAATATTGAGTCACGTGATAGAACTGAAACTAAGCTAATATTACATATCATTTATGCCTCAATAAACAAAAGAGAAATACCCAATATGAATTTGATTCCCCCCTAAGAAATTTTGACCAGGCCATGAAGTCTGAAGCTCAGGGTTCTCTTCTAAGCTCATTCACCTTGTTGGTAGAATACATTTCTATGAGCAGTAGGGCTGAGTTCTTCATTTTCTGTTAGTGATCAGCTGGGGAGCACTCAGCTCCTGGAGACTGCAGCAGTTCCTTGCCATGTAACCTCATAGGTCACAGAATGGATGTTTGCTTTCTTTCAGGCCAACAAGGTATGACTCTTTGACTTTTACCCACTTTCCAAAGCTCCCTTGCTTAGGTCAGGCCTACTCATGATAATCGCTTTTTACTTTAGAGTCAACTCAGCGAGATCCTAATCAGGGGAATTTTGTTCTATACTATTTGCAAGTTTAGGTCCTACTTTAGGGGAAGGAACCATGCAGGATGGTTCCCACAACAGAGTGGGAACCTTGGGGGCCACCTAACAACTGCCTAACATGGAATGCTATTGACACCCGTAATTATTACTTCCATTTTCACAAGTGTAATTCTTATCTATTCATAGTTTTGTGAATCATGATTATAAAAGGGCATCATTATCATAGTGTCCATTTAGGAGAATCCTTTGTGTATTGCATATTTTTATTATAATATCTGTTGTTTAAGTATATATATATGTATAGATACATATGCACATACACACATCAAAAATATGTACCCCAGGGGCGCCTGGGTGGCGCAGTCGGTTAAGCGTCCGACTTCAGCCAGGTCACGATCTCGCGGTCCGTGAGTTCGAGCCCCGCGTCGGGCTCTGGGCTGATGGCTCAGAGCCTGGAGCCTGTTTCCGACTCTGTGACTCCCTCTCTCTCTGCCCCTCCCCCGTTCATGCTCTGTCTCTCTCTGTCCCAAAAATAAATAAACGTTGAAAAAAAACATTTAAAAAAAAAATATGTACCCCAACATTCCTTTAATCTAATCCTAATCCACATAATATTACTTAAAACTTCAACTATGGGTTTGTATCCATTTATCTTTCAAAGAGTTTGGATTATTTACATCACCATTGGCTCCATCTTATGCTACACTGTAGCTCCATTGTATTTTGATCTAACACTGTACATAATACATTCAGATAGCTACTAGGCTACAAAGTTTCTGCTCCCAGAAATATTTTCCTCTAGATAAAAAGCAGATATCAATCATTCTATTTATCACCTATCATTTATTTATTGTATCTAAGAGATAAGGTCAGTACAGTTGACCCCTGAACAACACGAGGTTGGGGGTGACAACTCCCATATAGTTGAAAACCTGCATGCAATTTTTGACTCCCCTAAAACTTAGCTAATAATGGCCTCCTGCTGAAGGGTAGGCTTACCAATAACATAAACAGTCAATTAACACTTATTTTGTGTGTTATATGTTTACATACTGTTTTCTTACAATAAAGTAAATAAATGAAAAGAAAATATTATTAAAAAATCCTAAGGAAGAGAAAATACATTTACAGTACTGTACTGTATTTGTTGAAAAGATTCTGCATATAAGTGGACCCTTGCAGTTCAAATCGATGTTGTTCAAAAGTCAACTGTATATTATAAATGTCGAATGATTGGAATGAAAAATTAGTGATGTAAAAATTTAGAGAAATGACATATATACTTTGTTTATTGGTTATCCTCTATCACTTAATCAGTTAAATAACTGAAGAGATTGAAAACATGTACTATAAATGGGCCTTTCTATTTATGTTGTACTAAATTCAATTTTATTCATATATATTTCCCTTTTATTGAGGTATATCCAATATAACTCAATGAATTTAGTATAACTAGGTATTCTGTGGCTCCTTTTCCAGTGTCATTGTATCTTTCTTTTGGTACCTATATTGAAGGTGTATAGGATGAAATTCTTCATCTTAACACACTAGACAGTAGGTAAGCAATTGTTATTTTTTATTGTTATTCATCAGCTCTGGAGCACTAGGTGGATTTTCTGAATGCCATTACAAAGAGAACCTTATTTATGATATACTCTTGAGAGCAGAGTCAGAAATACATTTAGAATGTGATAAGATATTTTGCTTAGTGATGCATAACATTATAAATATATTTCAGCAAACATCATTATAATTTTCTTCTTATGCAACATTTTAGTGCTGACGAACTTAGACATTGTCCAAAAAAAAAGATAAAGAATAAATACTCGGGGCGCCTGGGTGGCGCAGTCGGTTAAGCGTCTGACTTCAACCAGGTCACGATCTCACGGTCTGTGAGTTCGAGCCCCGCGTCAGGCTCTGAGCTGATGGCTCGGAGCCTGGAGCCTGTTTCCGATTCTGTGTCTCCCTCTCTCTCTGCCCCTCCCCCGTTCATGCTCTGTCTCTGTCTGTCCCAAAAATAAATAAAAACGTTGAAAAAAAAAATTAAAAAAAAAAAAAAGAATAAATACTCCAAAACCTGTGCAATTCCATATTTTACCTCCTTCTTGTATACTGACATATACTGTAATTTTAATATATAGACAGGTCAGTCCATGAATTAGAAATACACAATTCTGAAAATAATAATCATTAAAATAGTTTCCATCACTTCTCTCATACACACGCAAAATCTTGTAGTAAAAAAGGCAGAACTAGTCAAGACATATGAGTGAAATTATTAAGCCTGGGTACTAATGCTAAACTTGCTGAAAGGTAAAAGTGAGGACTTATTTTAACCTTTTCTAAAGGCATCACCTAAGGCTTTCATCATTCCTCCTGATATTGTAGGCAGATTTATCACAATGGCCACCTGAATGCTTTCCCCATAGGAATTAATTGACTTTATCTTGCAGAGGACAATATTTCTAGATCACGTTTTATTTCACCTTGAGTCTGACTTATAGGATTGTTTCATGTGAAACTGTGCCAATTATTAGAATTACTTTGTATTTTACAAATGTATTATTTTAATGCAAATGATAAAATGCATAAGAAGGAAAGCCATATAAATATTGCTCAGACATCACTTTTTTTTTTCCTGCCGACTGCTGAGAGCTAAAAGCTCTCTATTATCAATGATGAATATGTATTCAATGGGGAACTCCATTTCAGACAGAGCCTTTCACCTGTAAGCTAACTGGGAGATTCAGTTTGCAAATGCAACACCTAATGTAGTTCTCTTATTAGATCCACAAACAAAGTGGTTTTAGACACAGTCTCCAGTCAATCTCTGCTAATGATTAATAGGTACAAATGTCACAGGAAGTAGAGCCACTGAATTTACAAAACCTCTTTGGTAAACTAATTTTTAAAAGTTATGCTTTGGGGCGCCTGGGTGGCGCAGTCCGTTAAGCGTCCGACTTCAGCCAGGTCACGATCTCGCGGTCCGTGAGTTCGAGCCCCGCGTCAGGCTCTGGGCTGATGGCTCAGAGCCTGGAGCCTGTTTCCCATTCTGTGTCTCCCTCTCTCTCTGCCCCTCCCCCGTTCATGCTCTGTCTCTCTCTGTCCCAAAAATAAATAAACGTTGAAAAGTTATGCTTAGTGTCTCCCTATCCACAGAAGTTTTGAATACTAGTTACAGATTATTAAGATATTTTGTATGTTTTTTAAATTTCCTTTAAGGTAGTTATACAATATTACTTAATATTATTATAATGCAGTGCTTATTTTAATTTTATAATACTTTGCTTTCATGTTTGCAATATATCATAGGTAAGACTGGTCAAAAATTTTTAGAGTTTGAATTGTCATCTTTTTATAGACTTAGACAACAATCAAACTCTTTCATCATTCCCTGTGTTCTAGTATCATTTAAATAATATAGAATAAACTGTTGCTAGAATTCACATGTATAACTCTCTGGAATTTAAATTATTTTTGAAAGTTTTATTTTTCAGTTTTCTTTTTTTTTAATTACTTTCTGTTCAGAATTTCTGCAAAATAATCTTGGAATTTTTTTTTAACAGAAAACATCAATTCCATTATCTTTTCAAGTTTGATGGTATAGAACAGCATTGATTTTAATATTTTGGATTCTCCATATATCTTATTTATATTGTGGCACATTTATAATATTTTTGTTAGTTTTTTTTTTTTTTTTTTTTTTTTTTTTTTTTAGAGACTGAGAGAAAGAGGGAGAGAGGGCATGTGAGTGGGGGAAAGGGGCAGAGGAATAGAGAGAGAATTCCAAGCAGGCTTCATGCTCAGCACAAAGCCCAGTGCAGCTCATTCTTCACAACTGGGAAATCATGACCTGAGCTGAAATTAGGAGTCAGATGCTTAACTGAATGAGCCACACAGGCACCCCCCTTTGTTAGATTTTTGAAGATTTTTTTAATGTGCCCATTAAAATAGACCACTTATTTATTTATTATTCTTATCATTTTCCATAGCATAGAAATAGCATGCGTTTCTTTTTATTAAATGTTTACCTCAATATTCTTCGGGTATACTTTGCTGCATTTTATTGTACTTTGCAACTTGAAGGCTTAGTTTTGTTTTTTTTTTTTCTTACTTGATGACAATAGGATTTTTTGTGATACATTTACTTGCAATGGAGCTTTTAGTTTATCTAATAACTTTTTACAAGCAAGTTACTGAATGTTACTGTATTCCTTTCCTAAACACCTTCAATTGCAGTTTCTCTTATTTTGAGTTATTTAGGATTTAGTATGTTCATCAAATCTTTTTTTTTTTTTATAAACTTCCAGGATACATTAAGCCCTTCTATAAGTTATTATTAATTATTTTTAAGTTGAAATCTAATTTTAAATTTTCTTTCAATTATTTTAAGAGGTCATTATCTGTTCTATTATTTACTTTAGGATGCACTGATATTTGAGTATGTATGTCCCAGAATATGAGTGAGATGAGAAATATTCATGGATATGAGTGAAATCTAATTTTAAATTTTCTTTAAATTATTTTGAGAGGTCATTATCTGTTCTATTATTTACTTTAGGATGCACTGATATTTGAGTATGTGTGTCCCAGAGTATGAGTGAGATAAGAAATATTCATGGATATGTGTGATGTGTATGTGTGCATGAGTGTGAGAAGGAGAGAGAGAGGAAAAGGAAGAGAGCAAGTAGGCATGCACACACAAGCATGTTCAGGAGTACATTCAGAGGAAAGAAAAACACTATAATTCAATTGAATATTCAATGACATATCAAATTAAAATTCCAGCAACATTTAAATTACACATTAAATGTTTTAACTTTTATTATATTTCATAAATGTTTAATCTTTGCAACATCTCTGTGACAGAGATCCTCTTAGACCAAGTCTTGGTTCCGTTGGGCCTTGTGTCAGATTAAGAGCAAAGATGGTGCTGCTAGTCAGAAAAAGAGGAGGCTCTGTGACTGCTGTGCCCAATAGAATATGGGGAGGTGATGCAGCAATCATTCTTGACTTTTGGGGATTTGGCAATTCCTGCTGCCTTTCTGTCAGAGCCCTACACTGCCACATCAGTAGTGTAAGTATCTTCAGGTAACCATGCTGTGTAAAGTCTAAGGTAGGCAAGGGGAGAAGCCTGTAAGAGAAAGAGAGACATAGAGAAAAAGAAGATGGAAGTCTGGTCAGACCCCAGTTGTTCTGGTTCCTAGCTGTTGAAGTTCTCCCACCTGTGGAAACAAACATGATGGAGCAGAGATGAGCCACTGAATTCTTTTAAGCCACATAATGTGAGATATAATAATAAATTGCTGACTTACATGTTAAATATGTTATACACTAATAACTAAAGAGTATAGTCATTTATTTCCCTTTCTCAGTCTTTCATGTTTTTGAGAGGAATGTATTACGTGGTTATTATAATGATAATTTTTTTCCTTCTAAAATACATCTAAAATAACGTATATGGTTATCTTCATATATTGACCGCTATTTTCTATTAGAAATATAAATGTAAAATGAGCACAGTGTCAGTATAATCTTTATCTTAGTAGATGTATTTACTTTAATAATTAGTTTCCTTCACTTTATAATTTTTAAATATATAGTGACCTTAATAATTTTCCATTTAATACCCAATATTTAAACTTTATTTTATCTTTTAATCACATCCATTAAAATAGATTCACTTCCATTAAAATAGAATATTTAGTCGTTAAAAATAAAAACACCCTTCATATATACTTAATTTTTTTCATCTTATTTTTATTTCCATCAGCTGTAGTATGCCTGGAAATGTTCCTTCTCCCCAAATAGCATTTGTGTCTCTAGTAACTTGAATGACTACTTGGACAGGTATAATATTTGGGGTTTATAATCTTTTTTTTTTAAATAAAAGTACATTGCAGAATCAATATCTATTGGCATTTAGTGAGGAAGGTGGCATTTGCTGGGAATCTAATTTTTATTCGTAAGTGTTTTATATTTTCTATGTTGGATATATTCAGTGTGATGATTTTTATAGAGTGAAAAGGATAGGTGATATAGATTAAATATAAATATAGATATTTATGAAGTATTATTAAATATTATTATTAAATATAGATATTTTAATGTAATGAGGTTGTTTTTGTTTTTGTTTAATTTTTTTTATTTTCTGATTTGGTTTTCCACAATGAATCACTCATTACATTTATTTGAACATTTTCTCTCCCTCCTTTTCCAACTACCTTAGTTAAGAAATACAAGTATGGAGTGGTCTCTTTGATGTATCTACCGCAGGGCTGTTCATTTTCTTACCATTCTCATCTGCTCCCTAACAATTAGCTCTGAATTCTGGGGCTGGGGAAATTTCTTGCGTTTATTTCCTACTTTACCACCATATTTTTTTGCAGCACAAAAACAGTTGTTTGCTGAGTACTGCAGTTTCCAATTCACCATGTGACTCTTTCATCTGAAAGCAATCTTTCTTTAGGGTTTTCTCTTTATAGATCTCTTGAAAAGATGAATCCTAATTTGTATAAAATCCTAATTTGTCCTATTTCTTAGAACAACACTATTAATAGGTATGATGTTATTTTCTTAGCTCACACTTGTAGAATGAAATCTATGCATTGTTAATAAGAGTTAATAGCAAATTCAAGGTGAGATTGGATTGTCAAAGATTGATATAGGTCCTAGTGCAAATGTCTAAGGACATACAAGGTGAGAAAAGAAAATTTTAGATATAATTTAGAGATTTTTTACCACATTAGAAAAGAAATTCTATAAACTAGGGAGAGCTGGGAAGGGGGGTGTGGAGCTGCGAACACTAGCATCAGTCACGGCAGGGAATTTTGCCTTCTGCCTATGTGTGTCTTTTCAATGGGTGGTGTGGCAGCCAGGAGTCAGCCTCAGCAGGGTCCCTCGTGCTTGCCTGGAATATCTGACTTCTTGAGAGCCAACTACAGCATATCTCCTGATTTTGCCTGTCAGAGCCTTCTGTTCCAAGAGGGCTCCAAGTCTAAGCCAAGAATAAACCCTGCCAGATGCACTCTCCTTTTTCTGGATTAAAGCACCCAGAATGTTTTCCCAGTGGCATTCCCAAGGTGGAAAACTCACTCCCAGTTGTCCCATGGTTCATCTTATGAATACAAATGGCACTCTGCCAGCATTTGGCCTGACATGCTTTTCAGATAAAAAGTAAGACATAAATTTGTTATTATTTTGTTTCCTTACACTCTACATAGCAAACAATTTTTAATACTTCTAACATGGTGAGAAAACACCCCCCAATTTCATGTTTGTTTAGGTTTCTCTCCATTTTGTATTTCATTTGTCATTTCAGTTATAGGCAGGGTGGGAATGGCTAGAGAGTAACTAGGTGGAGGCCTGTGTCCAGGTTGACAACTCAACAAGGATATCTGCTCTCTATTTTAAATACAGATATTCTTGGGGCGCCTGGGTGGCGCAGTCGGTTAAGCGTCCGACTTCAGCCAGGTCACGATCTCACGGTCCGTGAGTTCGAGCCCCGCGTCGGGCTCTGGGCTGATGGCTCAGAGCCTGGAGCCTGTTTCCCATTCTGTGTCTCCCTCTTTCTCTGCCCCTCCCCCGTTCATGCTCTGTCTCTCTCTGTCCCAAAAATAAATAAACGTTGAAAAAAGATAAAAAAAAAATACAGATATTCTTTTTTTTCAATATATGAAATTTATTGTCAAATTGGTTTCCATACGACACCCAGTGCTCATCCCAAAAGATGCCCTGTTCAATGCCCATCACCTACCCTCCCCTCCCTCCCACCCCCCATCAACCCTCAGTTTGTTCTCAGTTTTTAAGAGTCTCTTATGCTTTGGCTGTCTCCCACTCTAACCTCATTTTTTTTTCCTTCCCCTCCCCCATGGGTTTCTGTTAAGTTTCTCAGGATCCACATAAGAGTGAAAACATATGGTGTCTGTCTTTCTCTGTAAATACAGATATTCTTATCAGACATTAGTTCTTAGAACTTGAAGTTATCTTCTGTTTATAATGCACAGTACAAAAATAGAAATCTCTTTCAACTTTAAAAGTCTCTTTTGGTAGAAGTTCCTTTTAATATAAAATAGCAACAAAGAAGCATTGATATTGAGACAAGTATTAAAAAAGTCATGTTGCATCTTAGGAAACTACATATAAGTTTTGTTATTTTTATTTTTCATTACTTCCAAGACCCTGTTAAAGAAACAATTTGTCTATGCCTAATATAGTACTTATAAAATGAGCAAAGAACTAACCTTTTCCTATTTGACAGAGTATAGTAATCAGTACCTATTCAGTATCAAGTGATAGAAATTGATGGAAATGTAATTAAAAGTTTGTAAGAGACAGAGAGAGAGTGACAAAGGAAATAATCCGGCACATAAAAGTGAATGCCCAAGGAATTCTCTGCTTAAGGAGAGCTGAATCCAAAGGATCAAATGTAAGCTCTGTTTATTTCTATATCTGCTGCTTTTGTTTGCAGAAGTGGCATAGCCTAGGGCTTAAAAACAACTGATAGATGTTATTGTGAATATCATGGCTAAAATAAACATTATCCCTAGCACATGATTCTATGTTATAGTTTAAAGTGGTTTTATTGTTTTGTTATTTTTTCATGGTACATAAGAGAATAATTTCATTCAATAATAACATATTGATCACCTATAATGTGTCAGGCAATAAGTTGGTCACCAAAGCACACAAAGATCATAAGAAAGTTTGTCCTTCAATTTGTCTCTATTTCAGAAAATGAAATATGGCATTAATAACTAATTAGTAAAGATGACATATATTACAAAATGAAATTAATATTAAAAGTGCCCCTACTGTCCACATAAAAACACATTTTACTCAAAATCTATATGATAAAAAAAAATTAGCACACCATTCCTCCTTCGTTAGATGGAAACTGTGTACGAAATCATTCGTCCTGAGGCCAGTGGTTATAGAAGTTGATAGGGTTATGGAAAGCTACAGAAATGTTAATGCACAGTTTTTATGTTTTTAATAGTCCTCTCCTGATAGAGCAATAAATAATAACTTCCTCTAATGAAGGTTTACACTGTGTCAATCTGCTGTCTTTTATTGCTTTGAAACTCCCTCCAGATAACCCACGTCCATCCTGGGCCTGTGCTCTTGTACCCACATATTGTCAAGAGCTGAGCTGGAGAGAACTGGTTGATGAAAATGGCAAGCCAAATTAAAGTAACCTTTCTGACTTTATGTACTAGCTGCAGTACTATAAGCAAGAAACCAGGAATAAAGCATCCACACCATCAATGTTCCATTTATACCCACAGAACCACACCAAGTGAAGGTTCAGTTAGGTTGGGGAATCATCTCATTGCCAGGGTATACCTGAATAAAAGGCTCCTGAGACTCGATGAACCTGGATCTGAGAGGAAAAGGGTGAAAGTGGAAAAGTACCAAGTACTGAGTCAAAGTAGAGAAAGGTATTTTCAAGGCATCTCACCTCCCCATAATAAAGCAGAGGCAACTGAAAGAGGCCTCCACTGAAAGCCCCCACAAGGTAGCCTCCAAATTGAGGCATGTGGGCTACATATGCAGCTATGCTTAGGAGCATGTTCAACCAGGGGGCACCTGTGTCCTTAACTGTAACTTCCTTAAGACCTACCGCAGGGCCCTAGCTGTAGATAAATTTTGTGTGGAGAGGACAGTCTTGCACCATGAGACCTGGCAGTTAAGTCCTATGGAATCGCCTATGGTCAGGCTTAAAAAAAATCTCACACAGGATTTTGGCCTTATTTATTTAAGAGAGCACACTTGAAAATTTTCCTTTTCCTTGGCTTTCTCCTGCAGTTGACATTTCAAACCTGCATTTGAAATTCATACCATTGGATGTCACTATTTTATTTAACTTGTTACTCATTTGCACACCCAGTCAACCATCAGGGTGCCCCACAGTTATGTCTTTGAGCATCTTTTCCACTCTGAACTATCCTTCTCTCTTTTGATTTCACAATGCCTAACATGGATTACTTACAAATGTCTATTTCTTGCTCAGACTACCTTTCAGAATTCAATACATAATTTTAGCTTTCGTTTGGGCATATTCTTTAATATGTCACACAGGAACAACTTCAGACACATCATTGGTTAGTATCTGTCACCTATCATATCCATTAGTCACTGAGTGTTGTTGAATATATTTTTTAAATACTTCTTGATTGTCTCCAGCACATCTCACGCTTCATTTGTTGTAGGTCTTTTTTATTGGTCTCCATGAAATTTTGTATTTTTATTCCAATTTTGATTTCCTGTTCTCTTTCTTTCTGCTTTCAATTCTTTCTACTGATAACAGGTCTTTTCAGCACGTGTATTAGTCAAGTCTATCGTAAATCTTAATTTTTTTTTTTCAACGTTTATTTATTTTTGGGACAGAGAGAGACAGAGCATGAACGGGGGAGGGGCAGAGAGAGAGGGAGACACAGAATCGGAAACAGGCTCCAGGCTCCGAGCCATCAGCCCAGAGCCTGACACGGGGCTCGAACTCACGGACCGTGAGATCGTGACCTGGCTGAAGTCGGACGCTTAACCGACTGCGCCACCCAGGCGCCCCTATCGTAAATCTTAAAATCTTAGAAGCTCTCTGATGTCCCCAAGATAGACTAGTTCTAGACTCTAATTTTCTATTCCTTTCAAATTCTGACTAAAACATAGCAACTTGAGCTTTTAATTTTTCTATTTTCAGATTATCTTTCTTTGCTATTCATACCTTTGAACAAACTCTTTTTCTTGACTGAGAAACATCGTATCATTTTCAACTCCCATGTAGCTATTAAATAGGTTTAATTTAAATATCACCTTCTACCTCTCCTCAGGGATTACTCTGTGTACACCTCACAGAGCTAATAATCATCATAGCATTCTCTGATTATGTGTTTACAGGTTGATTTCCTTGCTAGATTGTGAACTACTCAAAGGCTGGATGTTTCATTCATTTCTGTGTTTCTAGATACTAAATATGTGTCTGACACATAAAAAAAGCTAATGCATGATTTTACAAAAAGGAATATTAATTTTAAAGTACTTATGATTGCTAAAGTACTAATGTATTTTGCAAAATATAGAGGTATTTTAATAAAATTCCCCTTGTAAGATATATACATTTCCTTTTTTATAGCTAATACTGCCTCCCTCCTATTGTCATATTCAAAAGCATTTATCAAGTAGACATATTTATCTGTATAAAGTATCACATGCTGTAAATAATGCTTTCAGCATATTTCCTATCCTCTAGAAAATTAAAAATTAAGACATATGGTTTATCCCTGAATTAAGATACTTTGCCAAGAAAAATTCACAAGTATTTGCTTAGAAAAATGTGTGAGAAAAATTTAATTAACTACGTGAAATATTTTCAATATACTAAATTTATTTTCCCCAATGTATAATTTCTATATCCAGTGAAGCATGAACAATAATGATACATGTCTGCTTTTGTAAATACAACTTACATTGTTTTACTTCACATTAAAATATAAACTATTATTAAATAAGCTAAAGTGCTGTAAATATAATTTAATTTTAAATATCAAAGCTGTTGTGTAACAAAGTACTATTACATGTCAATGAATTTTTAAAAAGTTTCACTTAAAACAGTAATAACAAAAGTTATTACAAAGTTAAAATTTTAAACTCATGGCAAGCTTAATCAAGTTGTTCTTCATTGCTTGAAATTATGCAACAACTAATTTTTCAGTATGCAAACTAGTGTCAAGTGAAAAATTTCAGGAATACATACCACCCTTAAACTGTAGTAAAATGGCTCATTAAAAAATACACTTTTGTGTAAATCATCATTTCTACTCATCTAACCAAACTCCAACAAAAAATTTAGAATATGTGTGGTATATGTTTAAGATCTGTTAAGAATTACTAACTTTAATCACTGCTAAATTGAATGCTAGCCAATTTAGCTAGCAATGACTTGATAGCCAACCATTTTGGAATATTAGAAAGTATATAGTATTTGGAGCATGAATACATAGGTTCAAGGACAAGCTGTGATACTTATGATTTCACCAATGAGGGGCCAATTAACTTCCCTGACATTACGCATGTGAATTACACACACACACACACACACACACACACACACACACACATTGTGCTACTTTGTTCAAATTTTAGCTATATGAACAACTAAAGTGTGAGAAAACTATAGTTTTTTAGAAGACAGTGATGGAGAAGTTAATGATAGATGAAAGTAGAGACAATGTATAACAGACACTTTCTGTGGATAACATATAACCAAAACTACAGAATTAGAGGAGAAATTGGACAGCATGGAGTTCTTGGCACACTTTGTCTACCCAAAACATTCTAGCTAATTAAAGGATAAATAAATACATTAACTGGAAATTAAATCAATGCTGCTAATAGTACACTGTCTTTTTCAGAGTTCGTAGTTTGTCAGGCAGCTTTTTCAAGCCTGAGTCTAATTGTAAATTTTGGACAAGTTTTTAAATCTATGTGCACCCTAATTTCTGACTAAAAAAATGTTACAAGAGTATAGGGGCTTGGGTGCCCGGTGGTTCAGTCAGTTAAGCATCTGACTTTGGGCTCAGGTCATGATATCAGGGTTCATGAGTTCAAGTCCAGCACTGGGACCTATTTCTCCTTAATTGTAGACATTCTTCCAGTACTACACTACATAAGACACCTATCATGAGTCTGGTTTATATCCATTAAATGTTACAGCTGAAATGGATAGCAGGAATATTACTGGAAGCCATCCATATACCTAAGTAGTTATTCATGACTTTACAATACATAGAAATTATGGGAATCATAAAAATATATTCCATTACCTCTAAACTAAATGTGTTGCTAACTCAACCTCTCTTTTGTCAAAATCTTAAATGTCCATGGTCATTCTAGCACTATCAAACTGGAGAGATATTAAGGTCAATGGAAATCAAGATGGGAAGAAACAATATTCTTTACACATTGCAATGAAAATATTTTACTTTCACAAACTTTATAAAAATGTTTGCAAGGGCACCTGGGTGGCTCAGTTGGTTAAGCGTCTGACTTTGGCTTAGGTCATGATCTCACAGTTCAGGAGTAGGAACCCGGCGTCGGGCTCTGTGCTGTCAGCTCAGAGCCTGGAGCCTGCTTCAGATTCTGTGACTCCCTCTCTCTCTGCCCTTCCCCTGCTTGTGCTTTCTCTCTCTTTCTCTCTCTCCCTCAAAATTAAAATAAAAACATTAAAAAATGTATGCACATATGAACACATTAGTAAGACTCCACACAAGTTAGGGGTCCTAACATTTAAATTTTATTAACCTTATGGTAAAATCTGTTTCCATTAGCACATCTTCCTATTTTTTTTATCAGCCTTTTGAATAGAGAAATATGCAATGTTCACATCAATACCCCTAACTAACACTCTTACAGCTGACTATGACAGCTGAATCATGCTGTGTTCTCCTTTTAATTTTCCTGTGCAACATCATTTTGATAACTTCTTTGGTTGCTCGAGTTAATATTTGTCTTATGTGTATGTTTACTTCATTTCCTATGTACTTATCATTAAGTTTCTATCACATTATCCTCTGGTTGTTTAAACTTGTTTTCAATGCTTTTAAAACATCATGTTTTTAAGCAACCTTTTGAAAAAGTTCTCTCTCCTGCAAAGAACTGACCCTTTCGCATCTGCAGGTATGCTATAGCGCTCTCATCCTATGATCTCCTTGACGATAATTCTAGGAGTTTCCTTTATTCTTTTGTGCTCCAATCCTCTGTTCACTAGATCCCACAGTTTTTTCTTTCTTAGTTTCCTCCCTAAATGTATGTGAAATATTTCTTCCTCTACTTTCTTGGCAAATGGGATGAGGAGGTAGATCTTTTGAGAATCGAATACCTAAAAAATTTGTATATTAAAAATTTGTATTTAAGTACTAATTTACTGAGCATAGAATTCTAGGCTATCCATAGAATTCTAGCTGGAAATATTGTTTTTCCTTAAAACTTTGAAGATATTTCTCGACGACATAGTGGCTTTCAGTGTTGTTGATGGCTAACATTGTGACCCTTGAACTCATGTGTAAACTCTTCCCTAAGAGAGAAAAACAGAACAAAATAAAACACAGAGTCTCAAAATTCATTAAGGTGAGATGATATAGGTAAAAACCTGTAGAGAATGGTCTTTTGCAGCCATGGCTATAACAAGAATTTGGCTGAGAGGTAGGGCACAGAAAATATCTGATAAGTGTGTCAAAGTTAAAGTACATCCTTGTGAAACTCAAGAACACTGTGGATAAAGAGAAGATTTAGAGAACTCCTATAGAGATAGAAATCAAGTTATATACATCAACAATCAGAATGGCTTCAAACTTCTTAATCACAACACTGGAAACCAGGGAACAGTCCTGAAGTATTAGGACATCTAAATACCCCTATAGGGCTGATCTCTAGCTGTCCACAGCAGTGATTACACATTCTATGCTGATTTTTCTTTCTTGCTTTCTGTTTTCAGCTTCCCTGCCACGCCCAACCCCCACACCCCTTTCCTTTCAGGAATCATCTCCCAAACAACCTGCAGCCAAATCCTTGTCTCATGCTTTACTTTCAGCACCGAGGTTGACAGAATACATTTATTGACTAGGGACTATATGACCCTTTTAAACCAAATATTACATTTCTATAATTCTGTAAAATTTTCTTTATTTGTTTGAAGTTTTCCCCTTTTTTCTAAAATTTATTTTATTTGCGTATGGAGCATCCTGGACACATCCTTTATTATTATTTTTCAATCTGCTTTCTCCAACTTGTCTCCCCTTGTCTTCTTTTGCCCTTATTCTTATTATTTTATTTTATTTTTTTAAATTTTCTTTTAACATTTCTTCATTTTTGAGAGACAGAGACAGAGCATGAGCAGGGGAGGGACAGACAGGGAGGGAGACACAGAATCCGAACCAGGCTCCAGGGTCTGAGCTGTCAACACAGTCTAACATGGGACTTGAACTCAGGAACTGTGAGATCATGACCTGAGCTGAAGTCAGACACTTGATGGACTGAGCCACCCAGGCGCCTCTTGCCCTTATTTTTAAATTAATTTTTTGAGAATTGTAGATTCACCTGCAGTTGTGATACACAATATAGAGAAACTCCATATTCCTTTTATCCAGTTCCTCCAATGGTAACATCTTACAAAACTCTACTACAATATCACAACCAGGTTGTTGCCAGTGATACAGTCACAACACAGAATATTGCCATCACCACCAAGACCCCTCATGTTGCCCATTTGTAGCCCACCCATTTCTCTCCCACTCCTAATCCCTCATCAGTCACTGGAAACTACTAATAAATTTCTTATCTCTAGAATTTTAATATTTCAAAAATGTTATATAATTTTTTAACATTGTATTTATTTTTGAGAGACAGAGCATGGGGGGGGGGGACCAGAGAAAGACAAGGAGATGCAGAATAGGTTTTTTTGATTAATTTATTTTTTCTTATTAAATTTTTCTTTTGTTAATTATCTTTTCCTTGTCAAATCTCTTTGATTTATGTCCCCTAAATTTTCTTCTATGAGGTTTTTCTGAAAGTTTTGTAGTTTTACATTTTATATTTAAATCTATGATCCATACTGAGTTATTTCTGCATTAGATATTAAACTTAAGTTGTTTCATGTTTGCCTATGAATAATGCCTCGGCATTATTTGTTGAAAAGATCTTTCCTCCATTGAATTACTTTTCCACCTTTGTCAATAATAGCTGCATATGTTTATGTGGATCTACTTCTGGGTTCTTTATCTGTTCCATAGTGTCCCTTAACAAATACCACAGTCTTTATTGTTGTGACTACATAAGTCATGATATCAGGTGAACTTTTTTTTCCCACTTTATTTGTATTTTCCTAGATTATTTAACTATTCAAATTCCTTTGCCTTTCCCTATATTTTACTATCTAGATAGATAGATAGATAATAGCAAGATATATATACACATATACACAAATATATACATATATATACACAAACACGTGCGTGTGTGTGTGTATACACAAAATATCTTGCTGGGATTTTAATGAGAATTGCATTAAATCTTTACATCAGTTTGGAGAGAATTGCCATTTATTGTATTGGGTCTTCCAAACCATAAACATAACATGTTTTTGTATTTACCTTCTTTGATTTATTTCATCAGTGATGTGCAGTTTTCAGCATACAAATCTTATGTAGGTTTTGTTAAATTTGCACCTCAGTATATATGTTTTTTTGTAATCGTGGGTGACATTTTATTTTTAATTTTGGCTACCCATATTTGTTGCCGCTACACAAAAATACCAGTGCTTTTTGTATGTTATCTTTTATCCTGTGATTTGCTGAACTTACTTATGAATTCTAGGAGAGTTTTCTTTTTGTTTTCTTTTTAGATTTCTTGAGATTTGCAATGTAGACATTTAATCTGCCATTAGACAGAGTTTCATGTCTTTTTTATTTTTTGATCTGTATGAATTTTATTTGCCTTTCTTGCTTTATTGCAGAAGCTAAAACATCCAACATAATGATAAATAAGAATAGTGAGAACTGATATCTTTGCTTTGTACCTTACCTTAGGGGAAAAATATTCAATCTTTCACCACTCAATGTAATGTTACTGATTTTCAAATATTAAGCAAGACTTGCATCCCTGGAACAAACTCTATTTAATCATTATATAATAATTTTAATATGTATTGCTAAATTCTATTTACTAATATTTTCTTCAAAATTTCTTTATTCCATAAGGCATATTAGCCTGTGATTTTCTCTCCCTCCCCCCTTTTTTAATGCTATCTTTCTCTAGTTTTGGTATCAATAGAATACAGCTTTATAAAATTAAATAGAATTGTTTCCTCCCCTTACATTTTCTGGAAGAAATTGTGTAAAATATGTATTAATTCTTCTTTAAACATTCGGTAGAATTTTTCAGTAAAAGCACCTTGAAATGAAAACTTCTATTTTGGCAGTTTTTAAATTACAAATTCATTTTCCTTAATAGTTATAGAGCTATTCCAATTATCTAATTGTTTTTCAAG
Source organism: Lynx canadensis (assembly GCF_007474595.2). NCBI lineage: Eukaryota > Metazoa > Chordata > Mammalia > Carnivora > Felidae > Lynx > Lynx canadensis. The sequence continues at coordinate 60,980,341 of NC_044307.1, forward strand.
GAATTGGTCCAATTTCATCAAGGTTGTTAACTTTGTGTGTAAAATTTTATACAACATTCTTTGTTACTGCTTTGATATTTTCAGGGCCTGTATTAGTACTCTTAGTTTCATTCCTGATATTGGTTATTTGTGTCTTCACCATTTTTTTTCATTTTCAGTTTTGCTAGGAATTTCTCAATTTTATTACACATTTTATTTATTTTTAAACAGAATATATGGATACATTACAGAATTTTATTTTTTAATATTTATTTATTTTTTATTTTTGAGAGAGAGAGAGACCCTGCACACAAGCGGGGGAAGGGCAGAGACGGAGACACAAAATCTGAAGCAGGCCCCAGGCTATGAGCTGTCAGCACAGACCCTGATGCGGGGCCAGAACCCACAAACTATGAGATCATGACTTGAGTCGAAGTCGGGCACTAAACGACTAGCCACCCAGGTGCCCTTTATTAGACATTTTAAAAACTATTTGCTCCACTGATTTTCCCTTATTTTTCTCTTATCTTAATTATTTCCATCATTCTGTTCACTTTGAACTTATTTTGTTTGTTTTTATGTTCTTGAAGTGGGAGCTTAGATTATTGATATGACACTTTTTCTCTTTTCTAAGGTATATATTTATTATTATAATTTTCCCTCTTAGCAATTTTTTGACATATATTTTATTTCCCTTCATTCAAAGAATTGCTTTACTTTCCTTGAGACCCCTTCTTGACCCATGGATTATTTTGAACTGTGTTGTTTAATTTCTAAGTGTTTGAAGATTTCTTGCTTTTTGATTTCTAGTTTGCTCTATTGTGCACAGAGAAAAATATTCTGTATTGTTTCAATGACTTTAAATTTGTTAAGGACTTTTTATAGCCTGAAACCTGGTCTCTCTAACATATGTTCCATGAGACTTGAAGAGAATATATATTCTATCATGTTGAGTGGAGTGTTCTATAAATGTTGGTTAGACTGTGTTTGTTTATGGTGTCTTCTAAACCCTTGCTGATTTTCTGTCAAGTTCTGTCAGTTGGATTATTTATTTAAATATTTTTCAGCCCCACCTACTTTCCCCTCTGCTTTCAGAATCCAATGCCGTGAATTTTCAATCTGTTGGTATATTTCCACGTATTGCTCAGTCTGTCCATTTTGGAGGGGCTGGGGTGAATTATTTTCTATTTTTCTCTCATCCAGCTCACTGATTATTTCCTTTCTCCTCTTCATTCTGTTGTTGTACCCCTCCATTCAATGCTTTTTAAAAAAAAATGTTTAATGTAGCTATTTTACTTTTTCATTCTAAAATTTTCATTTGCTTCTTCTTTATTTTTGAACTTTCTTTGAAAAAACTTTCTATTTCTTTGTTGACTTTTATACTTTTTCATTTGCCTTAAGTGTCATTATTATTTTAAGCAATTTTATGGTGTAAAAATAATTATTGGATATTAGTAATATTTCTCTCCTCATGGTATTAGCACTCACTGACTATCATTTTTTAATTAACTTTGGGATCTTTTTAGTTCTTGGTATGATGCGTGATATTTATTGGAACTTGGACGTGGTGTGTATTATTTTATGAGATTCTGGATTTTACTTAAACCTTTTGCTTTAACTAGCTTTTTCTAAGACAACTTTGACAGAGAAAGAGAGGGTGTCACCTCATTACATGAGGTAGGGGTACCAGCCCAGCTTCTCTACTTGGCCTCTGTTGACAACTGGGAGGGTGGGCTTATGGGAGGTAGGGATTTCAGCTCCATCCTAGGCTTCCACTGATACCTCCCTATTTGAGATGAATAGTAGTACCTCCACACTACTTCAAACAGAAATGGAGTAAAAATACTGATTCTCCACTAGGCCTTCTTTGAGACTGTCCCTGATCACTACAATATGGGGAGAGAAGTATGTTCCTCACATGATTTCCTTTGACTCCATCTTTGGAAGTAGGGTTGCTCATCATTGCCCCGGAGACATGAAAGTTCTAGCTTCCTTATTGATCTTCTCTGACATCACCACGCCTGGAGGTTAGAGCACCTTGTTACAGCTTGTTAAGGAGAAAAGTCTAGGTTCCCCACTTGGCTTTTGGCAACGTGAATGGAAGTGTGGCCATAGGTCTTCTGGGACATTTGGCTGAAGTGGAGCAGTAATAGCCTAAAAGTTTACTGTCTCATTAGGTTACTTTTTTTCTGGTCTTTTGGCTAGAGAGAGCAGGTTTTTGTTGGAGCTTTATTCATCTACACCCATTAGAATATCCAGGTTTATGGTTTCTTCAACATCTGCCTTGGAGTGCAGGAGACAAAAAAAAAAAAAAAAATTGTAGGGAACTTAGCACCATGTCATTTTTCAGGTCCCAAAGTCCTTAATGGGTCTGCCTTTTCTCCACCTTTCAGAGTTGCTTTTCTGTTTTGTTTTGTTTTTAACATCTATAATGTCCCAAGTTTTAGTTGTATTTACTTGGAGAAATAGAGAAATGTATGTCCACTCCATCTTCATGGAAGCAGAAATTGTTTCTTCTTGTTTTCTCTCCACTTTGGAAGATTTCAATTCCTGTACTGTGAAACATTTTTAAATTCTGCTATTATATTTTTAAGGGCCAAGAACACTTTTTATTACCAAGAATATTCCAAATTTATAATACCTTGTCTGTTACATAAATGCAATATCTTTTTTTTATATCAAAGGGCAATTCTGTCTTAGATTTTGATCTTTGTGTTTTATTTCTTATAGATTTTTTGATGATTATTTGGTTTTAATCTTTTAAATTAAAGACATTTATTGGATATCTGATGATTCCAGAGTTTCTCGTCATATTTAAGACTAAGACAATAAAAGTTGAATGGGAGCTCTTTCCCCATAGATACAATTTACCAACAAAGGGATCCATTTTCCTGAAGTCTAAATATTGTCTTTTATTCTTTTGAAATATTTGGACTCCATGGAGGTAAAAATCCCAATATTCTGCTTATAATACATTGTATATGCAGTATATAGTACATATAATAACTTGACTGCCCTCTTTTGGTGAACCAAGTAATACAGAGACCCCTTAATCCTTGTATATGTCATGAAATATGTGTGTGTGTGTCTGTGTGTCTATGAATTTTTTAAAAATTAGTCTCCTGCAGAATACTAACAGCCAGTTGTACTTGGAATTATAACCAAACAATAAACTCTGATTTTATTTTTGAGAGTAAGATTCCATTCTGTTTTGTGAGCGATTTACTCTATCATGATGTAACAAAGATAGAAAATTACTGCTGTCTTCCAGTGGTCGATGAACACACCAATTTCTGGCCACTTTGGATTATCTGTATAGATAATTGGCATACTATTTTTACTTTTCAGCTCTCCTTCTTTGAATTCAGCTTTCTAGAGCATGCTAGGCTAACTAGCACACTTTGCACATTTCAGTGTCCAGAAGAATAAGTTTTAATTTCCTCTCATATCTTTGTGTTTATTAATTTTTGCTGCCGTTGGTCTTTCTCCTAGATAGTTATTGTGTTTCAGCAGCCAGAAACCTAAGTGGTTACACTGGCAGAGCTAAATCCAGATTACTTAAGTAAACAGCCTGTATTCTCCATGAATCTTTAAAATACTTTTTCCATGTTAACATAGAATGATCCACTAGCTATCTTTTGTTGGGTTGTTTCTGTATTCATCAGAGTGATTTTTCTTGTGCATTGTACAAAGTTTTCCATTTGATATAACATGATGCTGGAGTAGAAGCATTTTTTTTCAGTGTTATAAACCTTAACCATGGGCTTATTCATGGCAGGGTTATATAGAATCTTATTGTGAGATAGACATTACAAAGTAGATCTGGTTGTTGAAACTAAGATAAGTTGCTCCTTCATTTCAGTTCCTCTTTTCAATTAACCACCTCTCCCTCTGCAATTTTCTTGATTTTCTAACAATAGAATATTATGAAGAGCTATATCTCTCTTTCTCTCCCCCCCTTTTGGTAATGGCACTATTTAGTATTATAAAATAACATATTAAGAGTAGAAGCACAGTTTTGTCTTGCTTAGCTTTGAATTGGTTTCTTCTGTTTCTTTGAGACTTTGAAATATCAGAGTTCCTATGTTGCTACTTGCTTAAAAATCTTATTTTTGTATTTGTAGTTGAATTTTTTATCTCAACTGTCAACAGATCATTTTATTCCAACTGTGCCTTCTTACAGACACATTAAGAGCAATTCCCAGGGGTGCTTTTGGCTTGCTTAGAATTCATAATCAGAACCTTTCAAGCTCCAAATACCTAGGAGATTCTCCACTCAACCTGTACATGGAAGTTTGGCAATTCCTTCCTGGCAGAAGACAGAAGATTAAAAGAACTCAACCACCTTTCACATGATTTCCCCTTCAGATAGAATGTTTTCAGTTCATTGAAAGTTCTAAGTCTCTGCTTTGAAATGTTGGAGAATTCTAAGTCTCTGCTTGGAAATATTGAAGTAAGCAATATTGACCTCAATGTTACTATTGCATCCTTTACACAAATTCTGTTTCAACACACAGGAAATAATACTAATTTGTCAAATAAATGCTTGGTGTATTTGTGAAAACTGCTATCTATAAAGAACAGTTCTACAAACATCATGACTTGTGTGTATGTAATATAAATAATTACCCTTGCCGCTATGCCCTCTCCTGGAGGGAGACACGCATGCAATCATCTCCCTTTATGAAGAACAACAATGGTGTTAATATTCCAGAAACATTAGTAGTTATCACTATAACCACTGATATTTGAATGTCTGGTATGATTTTTTATAGTTACATTTCAATACATATTTTTAAATCTTTTAGGGACCAGAATACTGCAAAGACCTAATACACATTGTGGAAAATCTAAAAGGCTCTTTAATTTCACCATGGTATATGTTCTAACCCCTATTCTTCTATTTCTAATCTTTATTCATGACCTAGTGAAACTGAAGACTTTCCTTCTCAGCAAAATACCAATTTATTTATTTCCTGAATTATTCATCTGCCTTTACTTTGTTTCCCTTTCTGATTACAAACAGCAAGCAATGCCATTCCATTATTGTAATTTTCATTTCTTTCAATTATTTTTTTTTTAGTTTTGAGTGTTCATCTTGCACTGTTAAATTTAGTCTTTAGTATTTATTTATTTTGATATTCTTATAAGTTGAATTGTTTTCTTAGTTTTGTTTTTGGCATGTTCACTGGTAGTACACAATTTTTTTGTATCAACGTTGTATCCTGAAAACTTTCTCAATGTGTTTATTAATTCTATTCATTTTTTTAAGTGGGAGCATTCCTCGTGATTTTCTAAATATAAGATCATGCCATTTGTGAATACAGATCGTTTTACATTATCATTTCTAGTCAATACACTATTTTTTTGTCTTTTTTTACAGAGAGAGAGAGAAAAAGAGCACGAGCAGGGAAGAGGGGCAGGGGGAGAGAGAGAATCCCAAGCAGGCTCCATGATCAGCATGAAGCCCAACATGGGGTTCAATCCCAGGATTCTGTGAACATGATTTGAGTCAAAATCAAGAGTAGGATGCTCAACTGACAGAGCCACACTGGCACCCCTTGATACAAATGTTTTTAAGCTTGCATAAATCCCAGACCTAAAGAATTTCCAGACAGATGTCCTATTTATCGATATGTAAACTTACTTTCCCAGATTATTATGATTTAACAAGTTGGGAAACACTGTGGTAATCTATTTGCATTACTTTAATATGAAAACAATGTCGGGGCGCCTGGGTGGCGCAGTCGGTTAAGCGTCCGACTTCAGCCAGGTCACGATCTCGCGGTCCGTGAGTTCGAGCCCCACGTCAGGCTCTGGGCTGATGGCTCAGAGCCTGGAGCCTGTTTCCGATTCTGTGTCTCCCTCTCTCTCTGCCCCTCCCCCGTTCATGCTCTGTCTCTCTCTGTCCCAAAAATAAAATAAAACGTTGAAAAAAAATTTAATAAAAAAAATAAAAATAAAAATAAACAATGTCATACATTGAAATATGTGAATTAAATAATATCCCAAGGTTATGTGATTCACGAATCAATTCCTGCAGCAATGCCATCCAGCAGTTCTTCTCAAATGTTAAATCACACATGATTTACCTGGCAGCATTCTTAAAACTCAGACCGATTCATTTGGCTCATAGAGATACCCGAGATTTGGCATTTCTAGTCTCTCGAGACGAAAAATTGCCAGTGGAGATACGGCCTGTAAAAGATTCATCTTGTACAGTTTTGCATCTGAAGCAACTAGTTTTGTTTTTGCTGTTTTTATTTTAAACATATTTTAAAGTGTATTCACTTATTTTGAGAGAAATAGTGAGTGGGGGAGGTACAGAGAGAGAGGGAAAGAGAGAGAATCTCAAGCAGGCTCCACACTGTGAACAAAGGGCCCTATGCAGGGTTCAGTCTCAAGAACTGTGACATCATGATCTGAGCCAATATCAAGAGTCAGACACTTAACCAAATGAGCCACCCAGGTGCCCCTTTTAAATATTTTTATTTTTTTATTTTTACTTTATTATTATTTTTTAATTTATTTATTTTTGAGAGAGAGAGACAGAGCACAAGCAGAGGAGTGGCAGAGATAGAGGGAGACACAGAATCTGAAGCAGGCTCCAGGCTGTGAGCTGTTAGCACAGAGCCCAACGCAGGGCTTGAACTCATAACCCATGAGATCATGACCTGAGCCAAAGTTGGAGGCTTAACCAACTGAACCACCCGTGCTTCCCTAAATATTTTTTAAATTAAGGTGAAATTAACATAATGTAACATTAATAATTTTTAAATGAACAGCCCAGTCATGTTTAGTACATTCACAGTGTTGCACGACCACCATCTTGACGTATCTAATTCAAAACATCTTCATCACCCAGAAAGTGAACCTAACACTTTAAACAGCTGTTGTCTTCTTTCTTTCTATCCCTAATCTTTGGCATTCACCAATCTTCATTATTTGTCTATGGCTTTATCAATTTTGAATACTTCATGTAAATAGAGTCATACAATATGTGATATTTTATGTCTAGCTTCTTTCATTTAGTATAATGTTTTTGAGACTTATCCATGTCATAATATGTATCAGTACTTCACTCTTTTTTTAAATGTTTATTTATTTTTGAGAGAGACAGTAAGATCATGAGTGGGTGAGGGGCAGAGAGAGAAGGAGACATAGAATCAGAAGCAGGCTCCAGGCTCTGAGCTGTCAGTACAGAGCCCGATGCCGGCCTTGAACCCAAGAACCTGAGCTGAAGTCGGAGGCTCAACCAACTGAACCACCCAGGCACCCCAGCACTTCACTGTTTTTAAGATTAAATAATATACCATGTTATGTATACACCACAATCTGTTTTTCCATTCATTTCCTGATGGATATTTGGGGCATAGCCTTTTGACTGTTGTGATTGGTGCTGTTACAAACATATGTATGTACATGTTTGTTCAAAAACCTGTTTTCAACCATATCAGTTATATATGTGTATATATATGTGTGTGTGTGTATATATATATATATACACACACACACACACACACACACACACACATATATATATATGACTGGAATTGCTGGGTCAGAAAGCTATTCTTACTTTTTGAGGAACCACCAATATTTTCCCGAGTGAGCCATTTTATATTCCCACCTTCAATGTATGAACAGAATTTTCCATATCTTTGCCAACTCTTGTAATTTTCCATTTTTTTATATAGCCACCCTAGTGGGTATAAAGTAGCACCTCACTGTAGGTTTTGATTTGCATGTCCCTAAGGACTAATGGTGTTGAGAATATTTTCTGTACTTATTGGCCATTTATGTATCTTCTTTGGGAAAATGTCTAATCAAGACTTTTGACCATTTAAAAATAAGGTTTTCTTTGCTACTGAATTTAAATGTTCTTTATATATTCTGGGTACCAGATGTTTATTAAATATATGATCTGTAAACATTTCCTCACATTCTGTCCTTGTCTTTTCACTATTCATACAGCATGCAACTGTCTTTTTTTATTCAGTCGTAATTTATCTCTTCACTGTTCATTTTGTTATTATACAGATTGTTTTCTTTTCCTCCACCCATTTTCTTAATAAATTGGGAATTAGTCAATTAGAGTTTACCTATAAAATTCACAAAAAAATGAAATCTAGGGGTGCCTGGGTGGCTCAGTTGGTTCAGCGTCTGACTTCGGCTTAGATCATGATCTCTCGGTTCATGGGTTTGAGCCCTGCATCAGGCTCTGTGCTAACAGCTGGGAGCCTGGAGCCTGCTTCAGATCCTGTGTTTTGCTCTTTCTCTGCCCCTCCTCTGCTCCTGCTCTGTTTCTCTTTCTCTTTCTCAAAAATAAATAAACATTAAAAAATTTTTTTAATGAAATCTAAAGTTAACCATTTTTCCACTCATTCTAAAGAGTAAGCTAGTAGACATAATAATGCTTTACAAATTATTTTCCCCCTTTTATTTTATTTTTGTCTAGGATTTTAATCTTTTTTTAATCCCAAATAACAGATATTATGATTATTTTATATAATCACTTAGATTTATCTGTATGTTTACCTATTTATTAGTTCAGCATACAGAAAATATAACTATATTTTCTAAGCCAATAAATGATTGAAAAAAGCAGCTTTAATTTTTTTTACATGTTTGCAAATTTATGTAATGTCTGTCTTAATAGAAGATGGCTAGATTCTTATCTGCTTCTGCATTCAATTGGTAGTGATATAGTCTGTAGAAAATTCACTATATATTCATGAGGGAATGCGTGAAATAGACAGATAATGTTGTATTAGTATTGTGACAAAATCAGTTTTGACCTTGCAGAGTCCCTGAAAGTTCAGGGAAGCCCAGGAAAGGTTGGACCACATTTTGAATACTAGCATGGAACCATATATAGAAAAGATGTTTCTTACTTCAGATCTAAGTACTGGGAGGAGTCTTGAAACCAGCATTTCTTTATTAAAGATTTTGTAAAAACAAAGTCTAGACACCTTGCTAAAGAATATCAAAGGTCTCTTACAATTACATGAATATGAATATGTCATCTCTCCCACCGGAATATAAGTATCTCAATGCTAATAGCTTTTAATTTTGTATCTATAGCATAAAGTTGATTCCCAGTAAATATGAAACTTATGTTTCACCCTGTTGCAAAATGAATTAAAGCTACTCAAAGCTCCATTTAGATTATGTTGCTTTTAGAGCATTTAAATGGTCAACAGATGGAAATTGTAAAGTGTTACAGACCTTTTGAGAGACCATTACTCCTAACAACAACAAAAATATATTTCTGCAAAATTCTTACGCATCCCTTCTCCTCTAGAAAAAAACAAATCTGCACTCAGATAATCTAGGACCAGTTTAACTGAAATGATCCTCAGGTGTTTTAAATCTGATTTATAGCATTTTCTTTACTTCTACTTTCATCCTGTGTAGTCTCTCACCAACAGCAAATTGTCTTACTTATTTGGTTTGGTACATTAATGGGCTAATATTGTCTGTCCACATTTCAGAATAAAAGTTAACATGTTTTGGGGCGCCTGGGTGGCGCAGTCGGTTAAGCGTCCGACTTCAGCCAGGTCACGATCTCGCGGTCCGGGAGTTCGAGCCCCGCGTCAGGCTCTGGGCTGATGGCTCGGAGCCTGGAGCCTGTTTCCGACTCTGTGTCTCCCTCTCTCTCTGCCCCTCCCCTGTTCATGCTCTGTCTCTCTCTGTCCCAAAAATAAATAAAAACGTTGAAAAAAAAATTAAAAAAAAAAAGTTAACATGTTTTTATTTTCAAATATATAATTGTATTGATTTGATACATTATGAAAGTAATTTAAAATTATTTATGAAATAAAATATCTGTGTTCAGAGCACACAAAAAGTTGCCTTTAATACTCATCAATCCTAATATGGTCCTAAGTCACCACGAAGAATGTTGTTTCAAGAAACCTTTGATCAAAATAAGTAAATATTCAAATATTCAAATACACATTATATCATTATAATAATTATTTAAGACAGTTATTATTTTTTTTCTTTTCATTTTCTGGACCAAAAAAAGGTAATTATTGTATACAACTGAAACAATTATCATTAATATTTCAATTTTATTTAAATTAGTCCCTAATGTTCATTTTATCATAACAAAGTTAAGAAAATCTAAAGTAACTAGAAAAGACTGGGTTACATAGAATCTTCTTCATCTACAATTACATTTGCCCTATTATATTTTGGTGTTCCAGAATAAGTCAAATGCTTTTATACTTCTGATAAATGTTTCAGTGAGAAAGAATCATCTTTGGCTTCTTGCCTTTGGAGATCTCAGCCTCATTTTTGTTTTTCTTTCTTCTTTCTCTTCCTTTTTCTTTCTTTCTTTCCTTCTTTCTTTTTCCTTCTTTCCTTCCTTCTTTCTCTTTCTTTCTTTCTTTATTTCTTTCTTTCTTTCTTTCTTCTTTCTTTCTTTCATTACCTCAGCCTTATTTTAAAACAAGTGCTCAGTATATCTGTGGTGAGCCAGGCTCTTTAGTTAAGTGGGTTTGCTTTCTGAGATAAGTAGATTGAATCATGTTTCAATAAATTCTATGAATATTTTGCATATTCTTGGAATGATAGATGGGTTTTGACTTTGGGTTTTTTTTAAATGTTTATTTAGTTATTCTTTAGAGAGAAAGCAAGCAGAAAAGGGGCAGAAAGAGAGGGAGAGAGAGAATCCAAAGCAGGCTCCTCGCTGTCAGTGCAGAGCTCAACACAGAGCTCAGTCCCACAAACCTGTGAGATCATGACCTGAGTGGAGCTCAAGAATTGGATGCTTAACTGACTGAGACACCCAGGCACCCCTCACTTTGGTTTAATCCAGGCTAAGTGACAGTGGCTACTTGGACACCGGCTACTCAGGATTATAAGGCCGCAGGGCAAGGAAATATCGAACCAATGTTTTGCATATTCAGACACTGGCTTAAAACTTGGAAACAAGTTCACTGAGAAGAAAATATCAGAGAAAAAATCAGTAATATCATGTAGGAGGTAAAAAAATGGAATCATATGGTTGTAAATAGACTAGTTATTTTTTTTATGGAGACTAAATTATGGAAAATTTTGAATGTCAGTAAATCTTAAATGTCTTGAATGTCATTTGATAGCTGATAGAAACCATTAAAGTTTTTTCAATATTTTCATGAAGTGCATTCTAACAGTATTTTATTGGAGTGTTAGCTATGTTTGTAATGGTCACAATACTCTTTTTGTTGTTTTATAAGTGAATTATTATTTCCAAACTCAGCTAATATTGTATCTTCTCTTTATGGGTTTTTTAAACATCCCCATCTCATTCTCCAATAAACAAAGGACACAGTCTCTCTCCTTTGACTTCTAAGATACTTGATGCACACTTCTTTTAGGGCACTTTGGACATACTCTCTGTCATTGTAATTATTTATGTGCACATCACATATCCATTGGTGGGAAACAGGATTCTTGGATCTGATTCATTTCTGTATAGTGCCTTCTAGAGTAAGTTGTTTAAAAAAATGTTCAATAAGTATTGATTTGTTGAAGAAATCATTTTGTTAGAAAATACAAGTTACCAAAGACAGGGCTTTGACACAAAAATAGTAGAAATATGGGGCATCCGGATGGCTCAGTCAGTTGGGTGTCCAACTTTGGCTCAGGTCATGATCTCACAGTTCATGGGTTTGAGCCCCACGTACAGCTCTGTGCTGACAGCTCAAAGACTGGAACCTGTTTCAGATTCTGTGTCTCCCTCTCTCTCTGCCCCTCCCTTGCTTGCTTGGTCTCTCTCTCTCTCTCTCTCAGAAATAAATAAAAACACTAAAAAAATGTTCTAAAATAGTAGAAATATTATAGAGGACTCATCAAAGAAGTGCCTGAAAACCACCAAGAGTGAACCCTAAAATAAACTATGAACTCTAAGGAAAATATGCTGTGTCAATGCTGGCTTTTCCTTGTAACAAATATACCATTTTGGTGAGTGTTGATAATGGGGGAGTCTCTGTATTTTAGGGGCAGGTATTTTTGGGCAATCTGTGTACCTCCGTCTCAATTTTGTTGTAAACCTAAAACTGCACTAAAAAAATTAAGTCTGAAAAAAAAAAACCCTGAATGTTTGGGATGATGAAGCAAATTTTCACTTTTACTAGATGTTTTACTATTGTGATTTGTGAGTAACTCAGCCCAAATTCCAGATGCATGATCATTTTGGGGGAGAGGAGGAGAGAAGAAAAAAAGAAAAGAAAAAAAAAAAACCCAATTTGTAGAAAAGCCAAATAAGCAGGGGTAGGCAAGGTTTTGTTTTTAATCTTATTTGCATGACTATGCCTCTGACTCATAAACTGCTTCTATAGAAACACACTAAAATACCTGCTGAGAACCCATAGCTGCATTTTATTTTAATGCTGAAGCAAACTTTACTTCTGTTTATAAAAGATTTCACTTTTAAGTCCAATTAAGAAAAGAAAAAACTTATTTGAGGCAAATTACAGAAACAAATACATGGGAGAACTGCTGTCTTGTTACAGTCTCAGTCTCTTTCAAATTACTTTGAATTTCTCTTAGAAAAAATTCACTGTTTAATTCTGTTTCTTATTTCCTTCCCCTAGGCATTGTGTATTATCCTATTTAGGGTCACAGAAAGAATTTAGAATTCATTTTCCCTTTCATAAATGTGAAAAAGCTTGTAACAATGACTTTAGCGAGCTCTTTGCCTATATTTCATGTAAGCGGAGTCTTAAACTGGCTCCTGATAGAATAAGATGTCTACAATTTACACGCATAAATAGTATAGCACATTTAACTCTACATACGATGCAGAAGCTCTTTTTTGCCTCGATATTTTGGGCTTCTAAGTGATATAATCAATGCAGTGGCAGCACAGAGCTTGGTTCTGGAAGAATCTGTGCCGTGATCATATAGCATGTGATATTTTAACTAATATCTTAAAATTATAAAATAGTGAAAACTCAAAAGTAGTAATGTATAACAATACAGTTTCAAATTTTATATAATTACCAGCATCATTGGGACCTAATTTTCATATCTATCTCAAAGGAGTAAGGAGATGCTTAAAAATTATTAAAATCTAGTTTAATTTTTTTTATGTTTTTATTTTTGAGACAGACAGAGCACGAGTGGGGGAGGGGCAGAGAGAGAGGAAGACAAAATCTGAGGCAGGCTCCAGGCTCTGAGCTGTCAGCACACAGCCCGATGTGGGTTTGCATTAGTGAACCCTGAGCTGAAGTCGGACGCTTAACCGAGTGAGCCACTCAGGCGCCCCTAAAATCTAGTTTAAATTCCACGTTCTGATGATCATAAAACTTAAACAAGTTTTCGTCCTGATTATTGCTGCCCTTCCTAGTTATTGAAATACAACAAAGAGAAACTCTGTTCTATTTCTGTGCATGGCTTCTACCACACACTGCTTCGTCCGGAAGCCACTGCTTCTAGTGGCTGTGACTCTCATCTTCTTACTTTTTCTCCCCGGGTGAGCATGGTTACTCCAAAGGTATCACAACCTCATCTGTTAGCCAAATAGGAATCTCCTTTTCAGGTTACTCTCTTAAGCACTGGATCTATTATTTCACATCCCTTCTTCTTGGATATCTCATAAGAAGTCAAAATACAAATCTAAAACTGAGGCTTCAGTTTCTCCTACAAAACATTCTCTTCCGTATAATGCTGAATGACACTACCATATCGCTTAATTTCTCAAGCTAGTCTGTGTCTCTCCTTCATTATCGTCAGCAATAATATATGATTCTTTTTGTTTGGTTTTACCTACTTAATCACTTTTGAATTTTTTCCTCCTCTGTTACCAATTGAAGTTAGGCTCTCGGGATTGATTGCTTTGATTAGGGCAACAATTTTCCACCTATTCGTTATGATTTTAGCCTTTGTCCATATCCATAATCCATTTTCCAGACTATAATCTATTGTTCAGAGAAGTGTTTACATTTCATATTTGTCTCAGGGATTCAAAATAGATGTTCTATTAGAGTTCCTAGGAGCCTTCCCATGCATGCGGAAGTTTAACTTTTTCTAAGTAGGAATTTTCAAAATGTACTTTTTAAAAATGTACTTTCTTGTTAAATAATAGCCACTAATATTTAAGGAAATACACTTGTGTAAAAGTATCCAAAGTGTTCATATATAAGTCAGTAGCCCTGCAGATGAGAGGAGAAAAGATATAGGACAGATACTTACGTGATAATATCAAAAGATTAGTAAGCTAATTGCATATCAAAAATAACTTTTAAGATTGTTTTTTAAGTTTCTCTGAAACTTACTGTGTAAATTTCCTCATCTAGAAAATAACAGTAGGACAGTGTCAAGAATTAAATGAGTTCAGGGGTGCCCGGATGGGTGAGTAGATGGAGCATGTGACTCTTGATCTTGGGGGTGTAGGTTTGAGCCCCACATTGTGTGCAGAGGTCACTTAAAAATAAAATCTTAAAAAGAGAATTAGGGGCTCCTGGGTGGTTCAGTCGGTTAAGTGTCTGACTTTGGCTCATGTCATGATCTTATGGTTGGCAGGTTTGAGCCCTGTATTAGGCTTTGCGCTGACAGTGTGGAGCCTGCTTGGGATTCTCTCTCTCTCTCTCTCTCTCTCTCTCTCTCTCTCTCCCTCTGCACCTCTTCCCTCCTCTGAAAATAAATAAATAAATAAATATACAAACAAACAAAAAATTAAATTAGTTCATATGTGTAAAGAACTTACTTATGTTTGCAAGAATTAGATGAGTCCTGTAGGGACATTCATTTTTCCACTTAATAAGGTGTCCAAGGAACTATGATATATATGTTATATACTGGACATACCAAATAAGTAAGGACAAACCTTGTCTCACCAGAGAGACATGACTTTTCTGCTTAGGACAGGGTGCCTCAGCCAGAGGTATCTAGAAGGGAAGGAGGGGTATGCAAGTCAGCAATAAAATAAAAGAAACCCAAAGTCGTTTGAAGAACGAATGGTGTTTCCATGCTCTGCAGGAGTCTGGTGGTAGGGTGAGGTCAACTGAGTTACTGTTCCTTTTTCCAGTTTGTATCAGTAATCAAATAGTGGCTTCCTCTTAGAAAGCCACAGGAATCTCAAATAAATCGTTTTCATTTTTTTTCTTTAATTAGCAGCAGCATATTGTTCAACTTGGACAGCTAGGGTATGACACCCAGAATACTAGGTATAAATACGGCAAATTAGTTCTTTGTTGCATTAAAACAATTCCTTTGTAAAATAGATAAAACAAAACTTCCTAAGTATAAACATCTGATAGCCTCTAGCTACCATTTAGAAATACTTTAATCACTGCAAAAATTATGATTAGGACCAATAAAATAAATAAATTATAACAAAGGCCAAATCATGACCATGTATCTCAATCCATGCATACATTTTATGCAACAAACAGTTTATGAATATTTAATGTAATTGAATTGCATTTATTTGGTGTAGCCGTGCGTAAAAATTCATTGAATATGAATAATCTGCAAATACTTAAAATAAAAAAGATATAGAATTATATACTCAAAAGGATACACGAAAGTACATTGAGATATGTAGACACCTTAACTGAGAGAAAGGCAAATATATGCTTTTATGCTTCTTCTTAATTTAAATGTAATGCAATTGATTGGAAATGACAAAAATAAGACCTTATGTGAAGTTTCAGAGGGAAATGAGTGTGAACATGTCAGACCTTATGTATACTAGATTGCTTTGTAGTTTGTAGCATGGAATGGATAAAACATACGTATCAAATTTGACATTCATGAACACAATTTTCTAGGCTCAATTTCCACATAAAATATAGGATATAAACAACATAATTAAGACTTTTTAAAAAAATTATTTTGTTATTTCTAAACACATCCATTAATTCATCATTTCCTGAGGCCCTACCAAATGCAAGAAACTATATTAAATGCTTGGATTAAAGACGAGTTCCACTTCTGTCTCTTTGTATCCAAAAATTGGCTGTGGGAAACTGATGTAAAGAAAATGTCCTTCCATGTTGGCAGAACTGGTAAGAAAAGCACTAACAGTTTCATGAAATAGAAGCAGGAAGAACTAAAAATCATTTATCAACTTAGGATGTATGCAGTGATTTTAAAAATGAATTTTGCTGTGTTTTGGGTTTTATTACCAGAAACATTTTATTGTATTCCTGTATATTGGTAAATCAGTACCTAAGCTACCAACCATTTTTAACACCTCATTGTTGGAAGACCTGAAAACAAAATGAAAATAAACCAAACCAGTTCTTTTACATAAAATACATAACAAAGATCTGAGATTCAAGGGGATTCTTGGAGTCCTTTACATTAATTGCAACAACATAAAAGAAAAGGAAAGAAAGGGGGGAAAAGAAGGACAAGAAAGTAAAAAGAATCCTAACATAGTATATTAACGGAAGATTACCTTCAAATAAATTTTTCACTAAGCTCTTTTTTAAATGATGAGTGATTGATATATAATGATTGTCAAAAATCTATTTAATGAACATTTACTTACCACCTCCCATTATAAGATTTTTTAAAGGGTATTTGTGCTGAAATTCAATAGGTACTGCTGGTAGAAAAAGTAATCACTGTCCAAAAAGTCCAACATAAAAATAAAAATTGAAAAAAGAAAGTAAAAACATTATGAATTTAACTGTTTTAAATATGTAACTTTTATGATGTGTGCAATTTTGATAAAATCTTAGTTACTAATGGATAGGGCATAAGAGATTACTAAACAGGAATTTTCTTCACTCTGTTTCACCTTGGTAGCTCAAAGTCAAAATAAAGCCATTATTGGGGTGCCTGGGTGGCTCTATCTGTTAAGCATCCAACTCTAGATTTCAGCTCAGGTCATAATCTCATGATTAGTGAGTTCAAGGACCACATTGGGCTCCTTGCTGATGGTGCAGAGCCTGCTAAGGGTTCTCTCTCTCTCTCTCTCTCTCTCTCCGCCCCACCCTTGCACTCTCTCTCTCAAAATAAATAAATAAACCTAAAATATTACTTATATAAGATAGAAAATGTATTGTATTTTATTTAATTAAATTTTTTTAAAATATTTATTTATTTTTGAGAGAGAGATAAAGTGCGAACCGGGGAGATGCAGAGAGAAGCAGGCACTTCTTCTTTGTGGGAAACTGCAAAATTTTGTAGAAAAGCACCACCCAAAGAAGGCTGTAGTAGTATGAGTGATGAATCTGTTTAATGACCATGCAATGTCACATTTATGCGAAATCCTCGAAAAGAGGCCAAAGCAAGTGTCATTAGATAGTTTTCTTGTTACAGTTGTGTGAAAATAAAAAGACTCCATTCCATTGAGTCAATAGATAGCAGTGATTCTGTTGGTGATAGTGAAAGTCATCCTACACAATAACCCTCCTCTCTCTTGTCTCTCTCACACCAGTCACAAAGATTTTCAAAGGTAAGTGTAGGTTGATTTGTTTATTTTTCTTTATATTTTGTATTTTCTTTGTTATTTTGTACTATATTACAGTATTGTAACCATTTTTATGTGAATACTTTTGGGTTTTGGAATGAATCATCTGAGTTTCCATTATTTCTTGTGGGGAAATTCACTTTGATATACAAGCACTTTGGATTAAGCATGTTTCCAGAACGAATTATGTTCGCAAGCCAAGGTTTTATTTTATGTTAGTTTCCACAATAGTCTACTTTCATCTTGCTATCTACATCTGTGTTAATCTAATTAGTCAAGTTTCTGATATCCATACCTTATCTCTATAAGCACGGTTTTAGTGAAATGATATTATACATATATATTTAGAATAGAGTGAAAGTTGTCATGTGTTCTTTAAATTGACTAATCCACCATTAACCTTCCTTCAATGAAGACTTTATATAATCTTACAAATTTCGATTACCATAATGTTTTCAGAAAATAGTAAGGTGTGCAGGTCTTTTTGCCTGGCACTAGGTGCCCCCAGAAGGATTTATAAATTATGTTCCATATGTCTCTGTTGCTGTTCCCTTTAATTTCTACTTGTTCAGTCCATTTCTTTCACTATTTATTTCTTTCTTTGCACCATTTCAGCTGAAAACTTTTAAAGTTGCCTGGGCAAATCTGACAACAAAGCATGTGAATTCAACAAGCTTAATATTATAATAATCCTCAGTAGTATACTCTAACCTGCAGGTAAATGGGTAATAATTTTATAATTTCCCTACACGGACTTTGTGATGGTCATTTTCCCTTTTGTAGATATATTTTCTCTAATAAATCTTGGTTTCTGGCTTTGTTCCAGGTAATATATATTGTCAGAAGTCTAATGAGTAAGATATTGCCACATAAAAATTACTGAAGTACACTAGTACAAAGACTAGTGAATTCTCCATTCATAAAATAATATACTACCTAGAACAGAGCTAAAGAGCAACAGACATGTAACCTTAAAAATAATCAAGATATTGGGGTGGCTGCTGGCTCAGTTGGTTGAGCATCTGACTCTTGATTTCGGTTCAGGTCATAATCCCAGTGTCATGGGATCGAGTTCTGGGTCTGGGTCCATGCTGAGTGTGGAGCCTACTTAAGATCCTCTGTCTCTCTTTCTCTCGGCACATGTGTGTCTTAATCAGTTAAGCATCTGTCTTCAGCTCAGGTCATGATCTCACAGTTTGTGAGTTCAAGCCCCGCATAGGGCTCTGTGCTGACAGCTCAGAGCTTGGAGCCTGCTTCAGATTCTGCATTTCCCTCTCTCTCTACCCCTCTTCTGCTCACACTCTGTCTTCCTCTGTCTCTCAAAAGTAAATAAACATTAAAATAAAAGACTCTCTCTCCCTCTACCCCTCCCCCCCCCATTATGTACTCTCTCTCCCTAGAAATAAAGAGAGAGAGAGAGGGAGAGAGAGAGAATCAAGACATAGGTGTCTGTGCTATTTCTTTGTTAATACCTTTATTTGAAGGTGACTCAAGATAAATCACATTTCAAAAACTAAAGTAAGAGAAATATTGGCTATTAGGATTAAATAATCATTATCTTAGCATATATACTTATATACATATTTGCTAACATATCCATACCTATATATAATCCTTACTTGATTATATGAGAATATATATGAGAAAGATTATATGAGAAGAATATGAGAAAGAGTCCTGACTCATTCAAAACTAAGCGTAAAGAAAACTCAGCTTGCAATGATCAGTAGCTTTCTCATTGATCACTACATGTCATGTTTGGCTTCAGTGGTGATCCCCATAGCTCAGCATCTAGTATTGATAATATATTAAGTCTTTCAGCCTAGAGTCACCTCTGCAAGTTGTGGTTTGAACGTGAGCTTAGAGATGAATCATTCTCTCACATACTGCCTTTTCCTCTCTCTGTCACTCTGCAATAAATTACATAGTAACTCTTTACAACTCACAAACCTTAATAGCCCTACATTTGCGATGTTTTCTTTGTCACATAAACCTAAGAATCAATCATTTTTAAAAGAAAAGACACTTTCATGCTAGTTATAAGAAGGTACAATTAATTTGTTTAGAAGAAAGTGGCAGTAAATAATATCATATGATACGACATATCTTTAATTAATCATGAAATTACTTAAGTTAAAATTGAATAGACATAAAACATGCATCTAAACATATCTAAAATGAAACAAAATTAGTGTTTAGCATGTTTCTACAGCATCATAATTACTGACTAAATGCAGAGGAGCAAAGCTGTGATCATGTTAAAACATGTTTCAAACATATCTAAAATAAATTGATTCAATATTTAAAAAAAATACTCACTTTACTACTGATTGATTTTGCTCTTTTTTTTCCTTTGTCCAAATTGTGATATTTGCCTATGTTTGAACAAATACTATTTACTTGTTTTCTTTATATATTACATATATTATGTATTTCGCTCCATGTATATCCATGACATGTGGTTAGTAGGATAGCTTAGTCAATGGAAATATTAGTATTTAAGTTACTCACAGAAGTGACAATGACATTAATGGAAGCATACTAAGTTTGTTACAGAATGTAAAATTCATAAGAATGGGACATAAAAACAGATTATATAGTAGTATTACTTCTTGCCCCATCTACTGCAATTTCCCTACATTTTAGTCCTTATGCAACGTAATTTTCTCTTACAATTCAGCCCACATTCATACACTATTATGTATTAGATGTTTATTTTCTGACTCTCCTATTGGCATGAAAGCTTTTTTTTTTTTTTCCTATTAGGTGTCTTACATGTATTTACCTTCTAATATTGAATATATTTGATAAAGATTGATATACAACAATTATTTACCAAAAACATTAGCCAATGGGGCGCCTGGGTGGCTCAGTCGGTTAAGCGGCCAACTTCGGCTCAGGTCATGATCTCGGGGTCCGTGAGTCCCAGGCCCCCAGCGGCTCTGTGCTGACAACTCAGAGCCTAGAGCCTGCTTCGGATTCTGTGTCTCCCTCTCTCTCTGCCCCTCCTCTGTTCACACTCTGTCTCTGTCAAAAAATAAGTGAACATTCAATAAATCAAACAATAAAAGTACATATCTAGATTACCTTTATACATATATTTAGTTTTTCACTTTTATAGTCCATGAGGTTATACATCTAAAGACATCAAGAATTCCAGGTAGTAGTTTGGAATTGAATTGATACATTCTTGGAAATTAATTGAAATTAATACATTCTTTGCAATACTTTAAGGCCATTGTTTTAGCTTAAAATACTGCAGAAACAATATGTTTATCTTCTCAAGGTTACTACACATTGTTAAGCAATAGTGGAAAAAACACCTTTATTCCTTTGAGCTCCACCATGTGTTCTACCTCTTCCAAAATTTCTTTTCTGTAATAGCTAAAGACAAACTAGAAAGTGATATATATCAGGGGAAAAAAGATTGGGTGGGGTAGAATTTGAGAACAACATTTTTAAGGCCAGCCTTAAGAAATTACTTTTGCCCACCTAGAAGTAGAAGGAGCTTGTAAGAGCTAACCTGAGAAATGTGTTGCAGCCCCTTGGCAAGTCCCATTGGAATTAACTATCAGAAAATGCTAGAGAAAACCAACAGTAATTCAAGATTGTGAAATCAGGACTGTGACTTTGAAATCATTTTCTGTGTTAAAGTTCTACCTTCCATGTGTTTAGACAGATTCTCTGGGGCGTGGTATAAATTTGCGTTTTTGTTTTTTTTTTAAATGGCAGTTTCACTAGCGACATCATATAGACAACATACCCTTTTCACCCTACTTCAAAAGGGCAATAAAATGTTGCCCTTCTGAAAATGACTATAGTGCATTGTGTATGCTTTAGTCAAGTATGATGTATTTTTTTTTATATTAGACAGATCTAAAGGAAGTGTGGGAATTGAGCAAAGGTCTAAAAAATATTCAGGTGGAATATCCAAGGTCATACTTATAGTAAGACAGGGTTACCACAGGCAAAAAAAAAATAATAATCAAGAATGTTTCACTTTCAGAAGTAAGCTGTCATTACCCATTTTATTAAATTCAATCACACAGCCCAATTGAATAAATTTAAAATCAAATTAATATTTGAATTAATATACTTGTGGTTTTGGTCACCAGAGAATAGAGTGGATTTCTGCTGATACCTTAAAGTCTATGTATAGATCAATACAAATCAGATATAGATAGATAGATAGAGATAGATATTTAGAATCTATATATATATATATATATATATATATATATATATATAATCATGGAAGGATAGAAGCATAACAGTAAGAGAAATGCGCAAGGAAAAGAAAAATCTTTGAACTATTTCCTACTATTTGTTATCATCTCTGACCAGTTTCTTGAGTTTGGTTACTTTTCATATAGAAAACAGCTCTTTCAATTTTTAAGAATGATTGACTAATGAAAAGCCATGCCCCCCATCAATATCAATTTATTCACATTTTAAAGTGATATTTGAAATTATTAACTCCATTGCTGTCTGTTTTGAAATGAGAAATTGACTGAAATGGATTCAATAATCCTTACTTGCTAAAACAGATGTTGAGAAAAGATTTCCCAACTACCTGGATATTATAAAGCTTCAAATTTAATATTAATGACTTTCTTTGACAGCCTTCTAGAGATAAGAAGGAAATCCTTGCTTTTTAATATAGTTAGCTCTTTGCTCAATATGTGTGTGTGGACTACCTTGTGCCTGAATATAATAAACTCCGTAAGAGTAATAAGAGCAAAGATGCCACAAATTGCTTATATTGATGTGCTCAAACAACTTTTATCTCTATAAACTTTCAAGTCTCTTCTGACTATGTAATTCACCTAAGGCCATATACAAGTACTTGAACTATAGTACATGTAGTATGCATAGTGATTATGGTTTGTAAGGTTCTTAGCAATCACAAAAATGTTGCTGATTAACTCTACGACTGATCCTTTCACAACGCAAGTGGAGTCTAATCTGAGGCTTCCAAGACTAGTTAGTGGTTCATTAGGTAGGGGTGTTTGGGAGGATGAATCAGAGAGAAACAGATCTTATAGAAGGGCATACAGACATGGAAAATACGAGATGCATGTCAGAATGCATATGAGAATGTGGCTGCTGCTCAAGGCATCTAACAGAAGGGAAAAAGATATGGTGTTGTGGTAGACTTGAAAGAAAAAGACATTATTCTATATTTAGTCCCAATGTTAAACCACTCGTATACAACTTCAAGGAGTTTAAACTTGGTGCATCCAATAAACTAGTACCTTTGGAATTGCTTAAAGGGGGTAGAATTGAGTGACTTTGGGATTACTTAAATTACTTAAATGGAGGTGGTATTATAGCATGTTCTGTATTGCAGGATACCTCTAAAAGCAGTATTGGACATGTAGAGAATACCCAAATCCTATCCACAGCACTGAGAGGGAGAGCCCTGAAGCTCGCATACCTCTGACAGAATGAAAAATGCATCCTGAACCGTGCTAAAAGGAAATCAACTATTGATTTTTCTTTTTAATTGCTAACTGAATCTACATTGAATTTTACTATTTTATAATGCATTCTTTCACATTGTATAAAGAACAATGTAGACTATCTTTGGACATTAGTTAAATTCTAATGTGTTTAATGTGTTTTAAGGAGTTACAAGGTAAAAATGCCTCAGAAAAATGTTTCCAAATATTCAGTGAAACTTGTTTCAAGAAATCAATAGTAACAGCAGTTTCTATAGTAACCTTAACAAAAAGATACAGTGAAATCACAATGAAAAAAATACATGCAAACACACTTAAATACACCTAGACACGCACACACAGACACACACACACAGACTGCATCTGATGAATAAGTCATTTTGTCAATTCAGAAGAACTAATAAAATGAAGAATCAATTTTCTACAAAGATTGCTTTTTTTAAATTTATTTTGGAGAGGGAGTGTGCGAGCAGGAGGGAGGAGTAGAGGGAGAGAAAGAAAATCTTAAGCAGGCTCCACGCTCAGCATGGAGCCTGTCCCAGGGCTCAATCCCAGGACTCTGGAATCATGACTCTGGGATCACAACGTGAGCCAAAATCAAGAGTTAGGTGTTCAACTGACTGAGCCACACAAGTGCCCCAATCAAAGTCTTTTTTTGAGCGGAGTTGCTCATTGGAACTAGTAAGTTTGGATAAATTGTAGAGTTTAAATACTTTTCAAATATATCTTAATTCCTTAAAAATACTATTTATTGTACTTTATTGTTATTTTCTCATGTATTTTATGTACACGTCTTTTCATTTTGTGGTGTTTCCCTTATTGTAGGTTCATTTATCCTTTCTAAATTGTTGAATATGATGAAGAGAAAAATATACCATAAACCACCTTGTAGTATTTTTTAATGAAAAGAAAAGCAGGCCAAGAAAATTGCTACAGAGTAGAAAGATGATAATTCCCAGCTGCTGGGAAAATGAAAAGATTTGTATATAGATCTATACATTTGTCATAAAGATGCCTTTGGAAGGCTCTTAGTATATCAGAACTTAGATGTGAATATTTTATAAATTCTAAAGGTACTATATAAATTATTTGCATATATATATCACTATATACATGAGACATGTGTATGTATATATCTAAGAGAAACAACATTTTATTTTATGTTATACAAAGGTCAGAAAAAAGGCTATTCTTGCATTTAGAGACTTAATGTTTCTGGAAGGTCAAAATGGCATCAATATTTTTAATAACACATTTAAGTTGACAAAAACTAGGGCAGTGATTTAGGGTTAAAATATTGTTTTTACATTATTTATACTATAAATTATAACTTTCAAAATTTAAAACCAATCTTTTAATTTTACTTGCGGCTAAATTTTTGATGCATTACATTGATGAACTTTTGATCTTGGTTGTGCTTTAAATATATAAATATTATTAAAACTAGTATAATTTGATTCTTTCAAAAAAGATAGACTCTGTTTCTCCAAACATTATGCTTCTCTACTCCATTTAGATGCTAGGAGGGTGGATGACCCTTGAATTAGGTTCCATCAACTTTGGCTTGCATATATATTGAGATAATTCAAATGATTGTGATTTCCAGTTCTTAGTCGCAAATTTCCCATAAGGTTTATAATATATGCTGCCAAATTACTTTTAAATTGTGCAAATGTGCTTCTAATGAAACAACACTACAAATAGGGAAGAAAAGAGTACCAGCTTTGGAAAAGGCAGATTTGATCAGGAATTTTAGCATTTTCATCTGCCAGCTATGCAACAATGGGTTGTTAGCCAACCCCAAGTGTTTTTCAAAATGTTTGAAATATATTGGAGTCTAAGAAAAGAAAAGAACTAACACATGTAAATTGAACACATTGAATTCAAGTCAGCATTCACTCATTAACTATTCACTTTAAGGGAGATACTATGTTGAATGTGAAGGGTTCAGTGATAAAAATCCCATGAGCAAAGGACTTAAAATCTAATAGGGAAAATAAGACAAGTACAGTACACAAGTATCTCAAATATAATAGAATAAATTACCTAAGAGAAAATAAGTCACAGTATTACATGGTGATAATGGAGTTTTACATTGTTTCGCTGTATGTTTTTTTAAGGCACATAAAATCTTGATTTTGACCTCTAAACATAGAGATACATTGCTTAGCTGTCAATAAATGAGTAGGGTTTTTAAGGATCTTCCAAACTGAATGATACGGTGCATGGCTTAGAACAATAAATTGGAACTCAAAATTTGAATGCATTAAGTGTGGAGATAAGTGATAGCTTGGAACTTGGTAGTTGCCCCCCACTAATTACATTAAAATTACATTGCAGGGGCACCTGGGTGGCTCAGTCAGTTAAGCCTCAGACTTCAGCTATGGTCATGATCTTGCGCTTTGTGAGTTTGATCCCTGCGTCCACTCTGTGCTGACAGCTCAGACAGAGCCCAGAGCCTGCTTCAGATTCTGTGTCTCCCTCTCTCTCTCTGCCTCTCCCCTGATCATGCTCTGTTTCCCTCTCAAAAATAAATAAATATTAAAAAAATTAAACTTACATTGCAAGACTTACATTATAGAACATATATGGAAAGAATCACATGCTTCCCCTCAGGCTAGGGTAGACTGGCCTTTCAATAACTTGAGGCTCTGATTGTGCCCCTTTTTCTTCTCTCCACCTTGATAGGAGATTTATATAAGCTTCTATTTTCCTGATGTAACCTCATGTCCTAAGCTTTGAAAAGAATCTAGCTACTTCACTATATCTTTTGTTATTCTTACATACTGAGTTTTTGATAGAGTAGACTCCCTAATGATTTTGTAGGAATGGATTATTTTATTTTGATACTCAATTATAAAATAATTCTGCAGGAACAGCAACTGGACACAAATAATCATATTTTGCTTGATAATCTTTATTGCAAGTACAATTACATCATCTGACTATGCATTTCTTTGAAACCTATAAAAAATTATTTCACATGTCACAATGCCCATTTATAGTTCCTCTTCATAAATTTCTTCAGTTCTGATTAGAACATAAAAGTTCTCATGTACTGAGAAGAAACTTCAGGTTTTTTCTCCAGACTCACATTTTTTCCCCACTAAACTATATAGGATGGATTCTTGTTAGTATCTACCCACCTTCTCTGTTTCCAACAGGTATTCTTGCCACATCTTCAGTCATGTGAAGTCCCCTTGTCATCCATCTATTTTCTCTTTAGGAATAATATGCTTTGATGTCTTTGTCACAATGATAAATCCATGACCTAAAAAAAGTGCCCCAAGTCAATCCAGTCTTATTTCCTGGCCCTCTTCATTGAGGATGCTCAAAATACAAACTACTGGCACATGCTAATTAATTAGTACAGTTTCTTTCCTTCTTCATCAGGCCCATCACATCCCCTGCCAAGTTATGCTTTTATTTAGCCATAGTTACTGTCCTGAAATCTAAGATCTTGAGGGTGGCACTCATTGCTTTGCAAACACAAGCACTCTGCAGTATCTTCCATCAGAGCAAAATGGGCTAACCTGTCCTAGGGCAAGATAGACCACCCTTAGTGTGAAAAGCTCAGATAGATCAACAGACCCAGCATACTCAGGGTCATCCATCCAGAAATCCTCATTACACATGTTAAACTCCTAAATGTTTCTTAATATGGCACCGTTAGCACAACAGACCCATAGTGATGCTTTGAGGGACCACTGAAAAGTCTTTGGAATTCTGTGATTCTACCATATTTTCAGTTCACTGCTTATCTATATCTACTCTTCTACTATAGGAGATAATGACCTTTTCATAAGTTACCAAAAAGGCCCTTTTGGCTCACATTTAGCTCTTGTCAATGGCTCTCAGTTTCTTATTATTCCTATACAGGGTCTTAACACAACTTAACACAACTTGCCAACCCACCTATCTTTGCATGCACTTTTCCTAACCATCTTTCCATGTCCTGACTCATCATTCCTGAACTATCAATTTTATAAGTCATTTATAAGGGAAAAAAACATATAAAGTAAATTGTCCCTGTTTATTATTATTTTGAATGATTTGCTATTTTAGATGCTATACTGATATATGCTTATTTCACTCTAGCTCAAATTATAAAATTATATAATTCAAAATAGAAGCTCCATTAAAATTTTCTTTTAACAATTGGAGAAATTCCAAGGCAAAAGTATAAAATTTTAAAATTAAATTTTTTGTTCTCATAATTTTATTTTCTCTATTCTGTCCTTAAATTTTAAGGAAAAAAATCAATATGTTTCTGTTTGTAAGCTTTTATTTCAGTAACGTAATTCACTTGCAAAAAAATAATTGGGGGGGGGGTACAGTGTTTGAATATTCTTAAGAAAGATTTCCAGTGATTCTTGAGCCAAAATTTTGAATATTATTTAAGATTTTATTACCAAGATACATCACTTAGTTAGTTTTACAAAGCAGTTTTCAAAGTCTCCAACTTTTCTGAAATTCAGTAAGTTCTGGACAGCCAGAAGACAAAACAGATTCTAATATGTGAAAGCATCTTTTCTATTCAACATCAGCTTTGCCACAAAATTTTATAGTTTAGTGACTCAATACAGGTAAATTTGCAAATTTAACAATTATAGCATCTATTTTTTTAATCAGGTAGGCTCCACATCCAAGGTGGAGCTTGAACTCACCATCCCAAGATCAAGAGTTGTGTATTCTACCAACTGAGCCAGCCAGGTGCCCCTAAAACGTTTATTTTCTTACTAGACTTGTTTTGGATACTATTTTCATAACATAGCCCAACTACATTCCTTGCCCATAAGTTTCTTATGAAGATATTTGTATCAACCAAGATGCTGTGGTCTCCCCAAATTTATATTACCATATTCATATTACCTACAATAACAACTAAATAATGTTACTTTCACTATCAAACATTTTAACTGAATTTACAGTTGTATTTACATCAATGTCAGATGTTTATTAATGAACTTCCAAAGCTTTGTTTTGGTTCTTCAAATATGAGGTAAAATTCAAACTAGATCTTTACCTAGATGTCTTCCTCTTCTTAGATTGATGTACATATATATTAGGCTGTTTTATATTGTCCCAAAGTTCTTAGATTTTGTTTTCACTCTTTTCTCCTTTTAGCTATTTTAGCTCATATCCACACTTAATTAATATGCTGGAATTTATTGATATTCTTTAATGAACTTTTATTTTTTTATTCTCTTACAGAAACCTGGCCAATTTAAACATTAATTATAACTCTTCATGTTTTTAGTTGTTTTTATTTATTTTTTTAAATTTTTAATGTTTATTTATTTTTGAGACAGAGAGAGACAGAGCATGAGCAGGGGAGGGGTAGAGAAAGACACACACACAGAATCTGAAGCAGGCTTCAGGCTCTGAGCTATCAGCCCAGTGTCTGATGCGGGGCTGGAACTCATCAACTTCAAGATCATGACCTGAGCTGAAGTCGGACACTCAACTGACTAAACCACCCAGGTGCTCCTTCTTATTTGTTTTTAAAAGTCCAAACTGTGTATATATATATTTTCACTTTCAAACCCACATCTTTTTTACTTATGGATATGAGAAAAGATTTTCTCATCAGTCAATACACTACTTTCACTAAACAAATAGAATTTATGTTCCACTGGGTAAATAATCCTAGGTATACTGTGATAACTTATCAAAGGAAGAAATGATAGTGAGTAAATGTTGCAGCAATTCTCCTGCAGAGACTCTACATTCTGTAAAGAAACCCATAAACATTATTTTTAGCATGATCTCATCTGGACCTGTGGCTCAGTGCCTTGTTAACTACGGTGAGCTGAAGCCTTTCTCTTCTGATAATCACATTCTGGAAGACAGACCAGTGCAGGCTGCTCTAGGAAGAGTGAGTTCACCATATTCCCTATCACAGGGTCCAGAGGTGGGATTTCTGGACTTAGAACTTTCAAAAGATAGTAAGTAGACAATTAAAGAAAACTTCAAGTTGGGGCACCTGGGTGGCTCAGTCGGTGAGCTTCCAGCTTCGGCCTAGGTCACAATCCGTTGTTCATGGGTTCAAGCCCCACATCAGGCTCTGTGCTGACAGCTCAGAGCCTGGAGTCTGCTTCGGATTCTGTGTCTGCCTCTCTCTCTGCCCCTCCCCTCCTTGAGCTCTCTCTCTGTCTCTCAAAAAATAAAATAAAATGTTAAAAAAATTAAAGAAAAAATAAACATCAAGTTAAAGGGCATATGGTATCAAGATTTATCCAAATTGTTCATTTGATAAGTAAACTAATATTTATATGAATATTGTTCTGAATACCATAAGTATTTTTAACTTATGTTAAAGAGTAAGTGTTCAACTCTTAATCTTGGCTCAGGTCATTATCTCACCATTTGTGAGATCAAGCCCCACGTGCGAATCTATGCTGACAGTGCGATGCCTGCTTGGGATTCTTTCTCTGCCTTTCCCCCACTTGCTCTCACTCTCTCTCATAAAATAAGTAAATAAACACCTAAACAAACAAACAAACAAACAAACAAAACACACCGCAGGAGCTGAGGAATCATGGTATGTGATTTACTCTACAATGAAGTGACTATGCATCAAAAAGAAAGAAGGCTTACACTAAAAAAGAAAAAATTCAATATTAAAAAATAAACCTATGTTTCTTTGCACAATTTTTTACCTCTGAAAATCAGTTCTCATTGTAAAAGATCAACTCCTCTTTTTTAAAACAAATTATGTTTTAATGTTCATTTTTGAGAGAAAGAGAGACAGAGTGTGAACAGGGGACGGGCAGAGAGAGACAGAGACAGAATCAGAAGCAGGCTCCAGATTCTGAGCTGTCAGCACACAGTCCTACACGGGGCTCAAACTCTAACCAGAAGATCATGTGATATCATGACCTGAGCTGATGTTGGATACTTGATCAATTGACCCACCCAAGTGTCCTGAAGATCAACTTCTCTGAAATCTAAAGTATTATAGACTGCAAAATAGTCCATCAATTTAATCAGTACCACATTAAGTGTCATATGGCCCATAATAGGTATCTCAATGTGAAAAGGAAAGGCTTAGAAGTAAGAAAACAGGGTATTCCTCTGAAGATCCAAAATATACCGTAAGTCCCAGAAAAGGAAATATATCTTTAAAAAAAAACTATTAATATTAGCATCTCAGGGGTAGCCACAGCAATATTCCTGTTAAAGCTAACTTTTTTGTTTTTGTTTTTATTTTTAGTAGGTTCATGCCCCGAATGGGGCTTGAACTCACACCCCTGAAATTTAATACTTGGACGCTTAATTGACTGAGTCACCCAGATGCACCAACCTAACGTTTAATAGTAAATATATTTAGCAAGTTTTTTATGTGTCAACTGCTATATCACAGAAACAAACTGAGACTTGTTAATTTTAAACTGTATTAAAGAGCAGTAGAAGTTTCCCTCTTTATTTCCCCCGTTACTTTAGGCACTGCTGAATTGGATTCGCTAACCCATCAATTCATTGGTTCATTATTTCATTAACTGATCATGATCATGTGCTTAATTAATTGTATATTCTTTTATTTCATTAATTCTTTCACTTATCTTAGTTCATAGAAGACTGAATATGACTTAGCAGATTTAAATATTTTATCCAAGGTTCAGCAGATAGTGAATAACCTTTATCTATGATACTCAAAATCTATACTAATTCTATTACATGACTGTCTTTTGCTTTCATGTCTCTTTCTTTCTTAAGGGGGAAATTCAAATTATCAACAGGCAACAAGTCTCTGCACTGAAGTGGCCCTATTCACCTACTTTACACCAGCAGTGACTCTTGCTATATACAGAAGACTGCAATACATGTATGTATCAGGAAACATGTATAATGACATGGGTACAGAAGGAAAAGAAAATTCTGTACCAGAGATTTGAAACGACATATAAATGTTTAGCTTCTAAAAAATTGCTGATTAAAGTAATTATGCTAGGCTACCCTTTTTAATTTCACACAAATGTGAAGTGGAAGGAAGAAAAGATTGAATAGTCAAAGTGTTTGAATTAAACCCACAATGAATTGATATTTCTAATTTAGTTTAAACGTAATTGATCAATTCGGCATCTCTCTACTAACACTGGAGTATTTGGAAGTCATAAAAATAAACATTACCAATTTTCTTTCTTGGAGCTCTTTGTAATATGCTTGCACATGACGTCTTCCTTCCTGCCTCCCTTCCCACAAAAAGCAAAATTCCTTACAGTATACTTTGTTAAGGTTAACAGGTCCATCATGCCACACTATGCATGTACTCACTTATGCAGAGACATGATTACCTATGCCTTCCCAAAGAAACATTGAATCATTCTGTGTCAATAGATTTATCTCAGTTGCATAGTATCATTTCACTGAAAACTTCCACCTGCAATTTCCTTGACCATTTTATTTTGCACACTCCTTTGTTTAAATTACATCTATTAACCCTAAATAGATTTCCTTTAAAAAAAAAAAAACTGCTCAAACTCCCAGAATTGCTTTTTAATTGTTGCATGCCTTGCTCTTGCTACTAATTACTCCACATATTTTAATCCTCTAATTATCTTTAAATCCAGGTGTTCTTAAACTAAGGTCAATATTTTGGTTTAAGGGGATTGTAAAATCCATGAATTTCTTTGCATAATAATTTGCTAATATATGTGTGGCATACATTTTACCAGTTCTGATTATGCCACTGAATGTCAGGGATCATCACCACACCATGTGCCCCCATTCATGAGACTTTCAATGCTATCAATTTGGGGTGTAATCCAGTTCCCAAATCCTGTACTGAAGGTTTGCTTTCTACGGCTTCTCTTTACACAGATTTTCTTCGCCTGGTTCTGGCATCTAGCAAAGCCAAAGCAGAGAGCTAGGATGATGTTATTTCATTAAGACCAAATGCAGAAAGCAGGGTTGAGAAACAAGGGGAGTATAACCTTTTTCATTTTATCTGAGTTCCATGTCCATATAACTAATTTATTCTTACACATAAGCCTTTTCATTTCCTGGCTTTTTTTTTTTTTTAATCAATAGCCTTCTCCCCACTATGGTGCAGTGATC
Organism: Lynx canadensis; assembly: GCF_007474595.2. Lineage (NCBI taxonomy): Eukaryota > Metazoa > Chordata > Mammalia > Carnivora > Felidae > Lynx > Lynx canadensis. The sequence continues at coordinate 61,012,258 of NC_044307.1, forward strand.
TCTTTCCATGTCTTTACTCTAGATCCCAGGATTGTTTAAATGGGATCCAGAACTGATGCTACACTTCCAAAGGGACTTTAAAACAAAACTTATAAGAACTACTTAGATCTGTACAGTTCAGTACAGTAGCTACGAACCATACATAACTGAATTGTCATTAAAATTTAAAAGTCAGTTCTTCTTCCTCAGTCACTCTAGATACATTTTATGTTCTTAATAATTATATAGCTATTTCCATCATGCATAATATTATATTGGGTACCAATACTCTTGATCATGCCAGCTATTTTAAATTCTAAAATTATAACCTTGAATGTTTTATTTTCTGACCACATTTTTTTAACCTCTCTACTTTTCAGTTGTCTTAATACCATATTATATCTTGTATTTTATCATGAATTCAGACTGTGAATTCCTCCTAATACTTTTAATCTTCTTTACCTGATTTCACATATTTCCCAACCTAGATTTAGTTTGTGATCAGTAACCACACCCACATACCTTACCAACTTTCAATACTGACTGAGTTATTTTTCTTTTAATAATTTGACCCTTCAACCAATATTTATCAGCAGCTTACTCTGGGCTTCACAGTAAACAAATCAAGAATGCAATGGCAACAATATAGATGAGATCCTCATTCTCATAGGCTTTACAAATAAGTGGAAATCGTAAATGTACAAATAAATGAATAAGTGAACTATGTCAGATGATAACATCACATTACAATACCTGCGATAAAAAGACACAGTTGAATTTATGGCTTTTGAAGAAAGCTATGCTAATCAGTCACAGTCGGCTTGAGCATAACAGACAGATGATCTTCTTATACTCTTCAGAGGAAATGTGAAGTTCAATAGTTAGAGGACTTTTTTTTTAATTTTTTTTTTTTTAACGTTTATTTATTTTTGGGACAGAGAGAGACAGAGCATGAACGGGGGAGGGGCAGAGAGAGAGGGAGACACAGAATCGGAAACAGGCTCCAGGCTCCGAGCCATCAGCCCAGAGCCTGACGCGGAGCTCGAACTCACGGACCGCGAGATCGTGACCTGGCTGAAGTCGGACGCTTAACCGACTGCGCCACCCAGGCGCCCCAGTTAGAGGACTTTTAATAGCCGGCAAGTCAACATCATCTGCAGAAGCATGGTTACTCAGATGAGATGGCTGTTAATCAGTTACCACACATAGATGAGATTATTAGACATAATCCATTCTTGATTGGCTGACTTTCAGAAGTAAGGGGCTGACATTGATTGGTGAGTTTGCCAAAACATGATGCCTGAGATGAGTTGTCACCCAACGATTAAACAGATTCTGATGTCCACGTGTCATAATGGATACAATCAGTCTGTATCTAAATTTGTGGGAAAGTTTACATCACAAAGAAAATAACAGAGAGTGATAATGATTATTGGGGGATAATTCTCTGTTTGTTTCTTAAATTTCTGCACATGTTCTGAGCAAAGACACTGAAAGTTTTTGGTTCAGATTATCTTTTCAAAATGGCATACCGAGTTTACGTGGGAAGTGGAAAGAATGTCTTTCTACAGGGCAGAGGGCAGATTTGTTTGCCGTCCAAAGTAATCAAGATAACTCCCTCGAGGCCAAGGTTTTGGCAGACTTGAATGTGACCCCCTTAAAATACTGGCGTTTCTTATGATTGGATTTCTTTGGCTAGCATACAAAGTTTCTGCTTATGCATAACCCACCTGGGCCGTTCCACATTGCTCCCATGGAACATGAGGGGCAGGGGAAATAAATGCAAACAGGAAGTTTCTGCTGCTTTCTGTGAATGAAAAGGGCCCAGGGGTCTCTTGTCTCTGCTAACAACCTGGAAACTGTGGTAGTCTTATTTGTCAGCTTACAAGTAAGGCAGAACCCGAGATCATTCCTAATTTTGGATAAGACTAAGTGGTCCAGGAGGACAGAATATACCCCAGGTACTGTACAAAGAGTAGCCTTTATATGAATGTGATATTTAAACTGTCATTTGAATCTATCTTTCCTCTTCCTCCTCACTCTTAAATAAAAAGTACAATTAAAAAAAATAAAAGACAGCAATTTTGTTCATCAGCGAACCATGAATTTAAATCTATGCATTATTTCTTTCTAGTCAATGCTCTCTTTTCCTGTTGGGTTTCCTAATCCAAACATGTAGTTTTCTAAGAACTCTTTAACAAACTTAACCCTGGATAAAAGAGAACACAAGGTTTTATGGGAAGACTTTGAAATTTGTACTATTTTAGGCTTTTCTTTAAGAAAAATAATATAAAACTAAACAAAGTGTCTTGCAAGAAACCCATGGATATAGAGAATCTTGAAGCTTAAACTTCATTATCTTCACTGTGAATCTGTGTATACCTCTACTATAAGCTGATGTTTAACTTTCTATCTTAATGAAAAAAAAAAAAAACTGTCATGATACTACTGATGTTCGAAAAAGAAAGAGTGCATATGGTTATATAAGTTTTAATATTTTTTATGTTTATTTATTTTTGAGACAGAAAGACAGAGCATGAGCAGGGAAGGAGCAGAGAAAGAGGCAGACACAGAATGTGAAGCAAGCTCCAGGCTCTGAGCTGCCCGCACAGAGCCTGACACGGGCCTCAAACTCACAAACCGCAAGATCATGACCTGAGCCTAAGTCCGATGCTTAACAAACTGAGCCACCCAGGTGCCCCTATTTAAGTTTTAATTAAGTTTTAACCCCAATGAAATGTACATTAAATAAATATATTTGAAAACAATTGCAATACTTTCCATTAGTAACCATAAAGTAAAATACAGCAAATATATCTAGAAACAAACAGTTTGTTGTGAAGGAAATGAACTCTTGAAAGCAATAAACAACAGGTGTAGAATTAGATATAAGTTCAAGACAAAGGTGTGAAAAACCTGAACACAAATACTAGTCATTTAAACTATATCATCTTGCTCAAATTAAAAACTCTCTCATTCTTGGGGTGCCTGGGTGGCTCAGCCAGGTAAGTGTCTCACTTCAGTTCAGGTCATGATCTCATGGTTCATGGGTTCAAGCCCCACATCAGGCTCTGTGCTGACAACTCAGAGCCTGGAAGTTGCTTCAGATTCTGTGTCTGCCTCTTTCCTGCTTGCGGTCTGTGCCTCTCTCTCTTTCAAAAATAAACATTAAAAAAAGTGAATAAAAACTCTCTCACCCTCACTTTTTCCATTTCTAAAAATGAGATGATAATAGCATTTATTTAATATGTTAATAAGTTACAATATCCCATATTTTAAAATATTGGGCAGTACCCATTCAAAATGTTAGCTTTGGGGGCACCTGGATAGTTCAGTAGGTTAAGCATCTGACTTGATTTCAGCTCAGGTCATGATCTCATGATTCATGAGATTGTGCAGAGCCTGCTTTGGATTTTCTCTCCCTCTCTCTCTTCCCTTCCCCTGTTCGCTCTCTCTCTCTCGCTCTCAAAATAAATGAATAAATATATATATATATATATATATATATATATATATATATATATATTTAATGTTAGCTTTTTACTAAACTAATCACCAGATGTCTGGTAATAAAGTTGTGTATGATTAATACTTCAGCATGAGAAATATGTATTTGTTTTTAGTTTAGGGAAGGCTGAAAATGCCCAAATCAAACTATAACTTCTTGAGGAAATGAAATATCAAATTTTGTATAAGTGGGTGTATGTGCATGTGTGAGAGAAAGACAAAGTGGAGAGAGAGAAAAGAAACAGAGACAGAGAGAGAGAGAAGAAAGAGGAGTAGGAGGAGGAAGAGAAACCAAAGCTATAGCTTATAGAATTCATGTTCACTATTAGAATTAGAATCAGAAAGACTGTCTTGAGCTCAGTCTAAACATGAACTCTTTGAGAACATACCAAACCTTTTAAACTTTCCATTTTCTCATCTAGAGATATCCCATTGTATAGTTGCTTGGGGAGCCTCAGATGAAATAGTTATGAGTAAGTTCTTTGTAAGGGATAGGATACTGTACATTTAAAAATTTTCAGGGGTGCCTGGGTAGCTCAGTTGGTTAAGCATCCAACTTTTGATTTCAGCTCAGGTCTTGATCTCATGGTTTGTGGGTTGAAGCCCCATGTCAAGCTCTGTGCTGACAGCATGGGGCCTGCTTGGGATTTCTCTCTTCTCTCTCTCTCTCTGCCCCCTCCCCACTCATATAATCAATCAATCAATCAATCAATCAACTTAAAAAATGTGTAAATGTTATAATTATTGAGTTAAAGGGTATAGAATAAAGGGGTTTTTTGGTTGTGTGTGTGTGTGTGCGCACACGCATGTGTATGTGTGTGTGTGTGTCTGAGTGTGTGTGTGTGTGAGTGTGTGTGTGAGAAAGAGAGAGAGAGAGAGAGAGAGAGAGATTGAGAGAGAAAAAGAGACAGAGAACAAATGTCTATGAAGTTGGGAAGCCCAGGGAAGGTTCACTTTCAGTAGAGTATTATTAAGAAAATTTTTAGAAAGATACAATTTGTTTAGAATCCTACCTTAGAATATATTTTTATAAATACCTAGCCTTTTTCCCTGACATAGTCTGAGAGCATCAAAAATATTAGAGAATGTGCCAAATCAAGTATACTGTGGGCATCTTATTGTATAATCTTAAGTGAGACAAGAGAATGTATTTCCACTGTAAGAAGTTTTTATGATTTCAACTTCTTAATAGATACTTATATTGTCATGAATATTTTACAATGTCAGCATCTCAATGTCATCTATATTACTATTTCTTTGACATAGCATATGCCATACCTCTGCTACTCAGAGCTTCTTTCTAAAATGTCTAATGAAATATTCATTCAGTTTCACATTTTAGAAAAGATCACAGTAGGTAACCTTAACATAAAATACATTGAGTTTTATAAAGTTTCTGTTGTACTTTGAGAATCTCCAATTAATTATGAGATAGGTCTAAGTTGGGCCAGATATCTAGGCAGCGAATGTAATATCCCTCAGGCACCCCACACTCACTCAAGCACATTAAAAAACCCCTATAGAATAAGGCCATTTATTGGTACATTGCTAAATCTTGAAGTCAGGATGGTGTAGTAAAAAAATATAGATTTAACATTAGATCATGTTATACCTGTTATCAACGTTTGTCTCAACTTTTATAAACAGAATGGACTTGAAAAATTAGCTTAACTGTTCAGAAACATGAAGTTTTGCACTGGGAAACAGGAATATAAACACTCTCTTTTCAAAGGTTTTGTGAAAATTTATTCATTCTTTTAAATGTCAAATATTGAGGCACCTGGGTGACTCAGTTGGTTAGGTGGTCGACTTCGGTTCAGGTCATGATCTCATGGGTTCGTGGGTTCAAGCCCCACATCTGGTTCTTTGCTGCTAGCCTGCTGCTAGCCTGGAGACTGCTTAGGATTCTGTGTCTTCCTGTCTCTCTGTCCCTCCCCCACTCACATTCTGTCTCTCTCAAGAGTAAATAAACATTAAATGTCAAATATTAATTCAGTATATACTGTTTTCCATGAACAAACAGCACAAAAGCCCTGTATTCACCATGCTCATATTCCAGTGGGGGAAATATAACCTATAAATGTACTATATGATAGCAGCTATTTATAAGAGCTATAGACAGGAAATATCAGAGTAACAGGAAAGAGAGTTATCCTAATTCAGATAGAGTAGTGAGTAAATAATTCAGATAGAGTAGTGGGTAAATAATTCTCAATGGAACAATGTGAACAATGTGTTTAATAGCTATTAGCTTTAGGATCAAGATTTATAACCATTAGGAAAACAACTCAGAGAAGCCAAATATTTTTAAATATGAGACTAGCTAAGAGCGATTGACTCAGATTACCCCTCTCTTTTCTCACCTAATTTATTCATGTGTATTAAACAATAATAAGGGTTAATAAGGGCAGGATTTTGTTCCAAACCTGTTAACACCATTGCCAAGCACCATAACTTTTTTAAATTTTTTTTAAGTTTATTTATTTTTGACAGAGACAGAGTGCAAGCATGAGCTGGAGACATGCAGAGAAAGAGAGAGGGAGACACAGAGTCCGAAGTAGGCTCCAGGCTCCAAGCTGTCAGCACAAAGTCTGACGCGGGGCTCAAACTCACGAGCTGTGAGATCATGACCTGGGCTGAAGTCGGTCGCTTAACCAACTGAGCCACCCAGGCACCCCAATGAAGCACCAAAACTTTTAATAGATGATCTATAATAGTTTTGTTTCGACAATTATATTTAACTTAGAGTACCAAGAATTCTATCATAAAATAACTTAATAATAAATTAAAATAAAACATAATGCATTTATTATTAAATTAAAATCAATAATTAAAATTAATTACTTAATTAAATTTAAACTTAAATTATTATTTAAATAAGGAACAAAATTAAGCAAACACCAAAACATAATAACCCAAATGCTGTATTAAAATATACAAATACCATGTATAAGATTTTCCATTTACAATAACGATGTAAAACATAAATAGTAGAAAGATTGCAAAACATTGTAGAATCACTTGAGGAAACACTTGAATTAAGAATTGTGGTATAAATAGCATTTCTATACTAAAATTATACTAAATATTGGCGGGTGGTAATGTTTAAATCTCAGCCTGTCTTGCTTAACTACCATTATTAAAGTAGGGCCTGTGACAAGAATTTAGATGCATGAAGATTCTTTTGGAAGTAGCCTCAGGGGAACATGAGCAAAGATGAAACTTTGATAAGAGTGCGTCATCTGGTCACTTCTAAGGGAAACTGGGGCTCAGTCCACTTGATATTTTAAAAGAGCACATTGGATGTTTTTCAAACTATGCATCTGAGAGTCGATGATTAACAGGAAAAATAGTTGTTAGTTCTCATTTCCCATCGGTTTAGATCTACTCTCTGTGCAAAAATTCTCCTACCTTTCAAAGTTCTACATGTCTGCCTAGAGAGAGAGTTCCTGAAGACATCTATTGCATTGGAGAAACATCGCAGCACAAAGTAACAGGGGGGCTCATGGGCCTGGTATAGACAAGTATAAACTGAATACATGGCTAAAATCAGACATGAGATTGAGAAAATGTGACACAATACATAATAAGCAAATGAAATTGCTCTAAGATGATAGAAATATTTAATACAAATAGTGGAATAAAAATAGTTGTGATATTGGGAACCATCCATATATATTTATAAAGCAGGTTCTCTTACCTCCACACTCACACACGTATTATTTTTAAGTAGAACTTTTTCTTTATTCTCCTCAGCATAATCATTTCTTTTTCTTTTCATTTTCTTGTATATATTTCCTCTTGCTTAAAAATTTGTCCCTAGGAAAGGCTTTGATAAAATACATTTATCCTTTTTTTTATGTTTATTTATTTATTTTGAGGGGGGGGAGGGGCAGAAAAAGTACAGAGCCCGATGCGGGGTTCAAACCCATGAACAGTGAAATCATTACCTGAGCCAAAACTAAGAGTTGTACACTCAACTGACTGAGCCACCCAGGTGCCCCATCATTTATCCTTTAGTAAAGTGATTCAATGTATTATCTCACATTTTAACTTAGGCTTTTTTTTACTGTCTTTTAAAGAAATTTCAAACAAGTAATAAAATAATAAATATATTTTGTAAATCACACAGCTGAAGGCCCATCGAATCATATTTTAACTTTTCTGTGACACGCTTCTATGGTGTGACTGCTTTGAGATGAGGCTGTGTAAACCTATTAACGCTAAATAGAAACCTTATTGGTTCTTTGGTTCTTCTTTTCTTTCTTTAGGTTTTACTTCCAAAATAAACTTACACTCAAATAAATCATTGCTAAGTCTCTATTTTGACTGTGGCAGTGGGGGAACACCACAAAAACACACATACTACTATGTGGCCAATTTAATGTAAAAAACATTCCAAAAGAAACTGTGTGCATACCTATGCCTAATTTCTATGTAATTTTCTACCATCTTAATATAATATAAACTTTAAGCTTGTTACTTATTTCATAACTTGGTACTTGCAGCTAAGTACACTATAATACATATTAGTAAAAAATGTAAGAAAAGTTTATCTCAAATATTGTTACTACTCCCTATCTCAGTTTATCACACAGGAAGTGACGAGATGATTCTAGAATCCTGATTGCAGGGGAACAACAGCCAAGGAGATGCAAGTTACTAGTCAACAAATACATATCTTTAAAATAACAGGTACACATTATTAAAATCATTTTATATTTCTATAGTTTAAGTACTGCTTGAGCTATAAGGAAATAAGCATGTTCTGAAGCTGACATTTCAGTCTGGTACTTAGTATGATAGTTTAATTGGACAGTATAATTCTCCAAATTCTTTGCAGTGATGAAAAGAAATCACACTCCTTCCTCTTCTTATTTTTTTGGGGGGTGGGATTTATTACAGAAACATCATTATATAAGATTTATATGTTTATTTCCATTTTTTTGTTTTCATATCCTAGTTTAAGAATGCCTGGTTGGCTCAGTCAGTAGAGCTACAACTCTTGATCTCAAGGTTTTGAATTCAAGCCCCACGATGTGTGTGGAGGTTGCTTAAAAACAAAATCTTAAAAACAAATGCATCCTAATGTAGAATTTTTGCAATTTCTGTTGTATCATTCATATTAATTAAATTATTCAAATAAGCATTTTTCCTAGTCTCTTCTGTGTTTCCAATTTAGATTTTATAAGTAACCATAACATGCTAATAAACATTCGAATAATATGATTTTTTTGCAAATACAAGTAATTTATTCTTTCATGATTGGACTGATAGGAATGCACACATTAATTTATCATATTTTCTTTTTTTGCAATAAAACATTTTTAACACTTTAAATTTTAGTGCACTTTCCAGAAGAGTTTAGTTATAACCAAAGCTTGACAGGAAGTTCACTCCCATTCAAACCAGCAGTATATCATGTCGCTAAAAGTGTGGTAATTCAGGATCCCATGAACGTGGTTCTGAGTGATTCTACATCTCAGGATTGACTAGAGATCTCGCTTGATCTTTTGGAATTCCCTGAAATGTAGTGTTATTTTTTTAATATGAAAGGATCATCCATCATATATGGCTATTTACCTTTAGCATTAGTTTTTCAATCTCATTCATAATAAGTATCATAATTTTTCTAGTAAAATAGGTATTACGAAGAGATTATTATGAGTTAAAGGGTAATCACTTTTGGACAGTTTATAAAGTAGGTGGAGTAATAGTGCTTATTTCGCTCTCTCTTATAATATATTCAATGACTTTCCCTACCTCAGGAAAGAATATATTTCTCAGGAGTTTATAAGTTATTTTAAGGCAAGGTCTGTGCTTTATTTATCTTACCCCCTCACACAGATACCAGGAGTCAAATATAGGCCTTTTCATAAGAGTAAATGCTTCATGCTTTTAGTTTTTTAAAGGAATCTGTGAATATGTGGACAAATGATTTTCTTCATAAGTAAATTAGACATTTCCACTAATAAATACTGTAACAAAAATTCCAGTGTATGTTTTCATATTTTTCGCAGATGTTGAAAAGAAGATATTTACACTTCATAATTTGTAGCATTTGATCTACAAAAATATATCAAACTGTTTGTTGGGGAAATATAATTAAAAACAAAACCTTCTCCTAACCTAGAAAACCTGTCCACAAAAGTAGTGGAGAAAGAAAATACTTTTATTATTAAGTAAGCAGTAAACCAGAATGTGATGCACATTATAGGCAATCTATTAAGAGAATGAAAAGATGGAAAAAATTGTCACCCTTTGGTGTAGCCAAGAAGATACAACCATTATATGTATGTTTTCAAAATAAGTAATGACTAGTTGTTATGTAAAAGTACTTGATAGCACCATTTATTACACATAGTTCATCCTAGTTTCATCTGGTAATTGGGGTGATGTGTATGTTAGCTAAACTGGCTTTATCCACAGGAGAAACAAATTTCTCATATCTTTATGACAGGAGGTAGTTTTGCAACTTGGAGCAAGATGTCCCCCAAACTCTCTGGACTACTTTCATAGGCACTGGGAGACAGGAATGCTATGTCACTTGACTCTACATTTTCGAGATGGTAATTTAGCCATTGAAAAAGACATTCCTGGGTCATCAACTTGACAAAGAGCCTATCTAGTTTTCAAAAGGATTTATATTACTTTTTTTTTTTCTGAAGAAAAAGGGAAAAGAGAGATGCCAAGCTCCTCATTTTCAACTGGGGGAATTAAGTCTCTTATTTTGAAATTTTTATTTGTTGACACAATGTCAACACATAATGAATCACACACAAGAATACAAGTGGTATCATAATATGATGGAGTATAAAAAGAGTAACTTATGTTTGAAAATTATTACAAACAAGAAGACTTTGAAATTTTTACTAAGAATTATTATAAGTGACAGAGTCCAGGTAATGAGAAGTTTTGAGCACAAATATAGGGCAATTACCTTAAGCTACCACATCTGACATAGTAAAGAACCACATTCACACATTATTATTAATATTATTTTTACTAGTCAACTAGAAAAGCCTAAAATCTTAATTTAAAAGGACCAACATTTTCTTTGCTTAAAGGAATCCTATTGTAGGGACACTTGGTGGCTCAGTCGATGAAACATCCGATGTCCACTCAGGTCTTGTTCTCAGGTTTCTGAGTTCAACTCCCCCACCCTCCATCCCCTTCAGTTCCTGTGCTGACAGCTCAGAGCCAGGAGCCTGCATTAGGTTCTGTGTCTTCCTGTCTCTCTGCCCCTCCCCTGCTCATGCTTTCTCTCTATCTCTCACTCTCTCTCAAAAATAAACATTAAAAGAAAAAAAGGAATCATATTGTAGTTCTATTTACGTATAGATTCAGAGAAAATTTTTATTTGGCATGCATGTAATAGATTTTAGTCAACCAAGACATAAAATAAGTTCTTTGGTGAAAATAACAATAAAGAATATTACATCTATCTAAATAGAGATAATGAGCTTAAAATATCAATAGTCTAAGTAGAAATGGGGGATATTATAAATATTGATTCTAAAATATTAGCATAGTGTGTGTGTGTGTGTGTGTGTGTGTGTCTGTGTGTCTATGGTGCACAGAGGATGTGAAGAATTGAAGATGTGTTAATTTTCTAATCTTTATTCATAAAGAGTCAATATATTATACCTAAGTTGAGTACAACAAGACATGGTGGTATTAACATAAAACTTAAGTTATAAAGCTATCTTGGAGAAAATATAAAACTTATATTGCTACCAACCCCAATGAAAAATTCAGGAAGAAAAGATAGGGTATGAGATTAGATATAGGAGGAAGTAGGCTAGTTTTTTGTTGTGTATGTATTGAAATATGATATGACATTTTATGGAGTTTTTAAATCAAGAAATCAAGGATAAACACAACTCATACATTTAAAAAGTAGTTAAAGCACATATAAAACACTGTATACCATTAACTGTTCTAAATGTTTTCAAATGTTGGCCATCTCACTTATAAAAATCAAAGGAAACATTTTAAATAAAATATTAATAAATATAATTCAGTGTTACCCTATCAGATTATTATTCCACAACCATTTGTAGTCATTAACAAGAATGTATTTTGCTCATTTTTAATAGAGCAAAAAGTAAATTTAAAAAAGAAATATCATATAATCTTAAGAGTTGAACAAAATTCAACATCAATATACATATATGGCATGCCCTTAACATGATAGTTTAGTACAAAATAGTAAAACAAATATGTACTTTAAAGTCCTGAACAAATTATGAGCAAGCATAATTATTTAATATATTTAGGAAGGAATAAGCCAATAGAAGAGAAATTAAAAAGAACAAACCTAAGAAACAAAATGATTATTATTTGTAGATAATATACTTTTACATCTGAACTAAAGATAATTTCCTGAGGATGTATTAGGAACAATAAGAAAATTTATTTTTACCTAAGTTTCAAAAATATTTCTTATATCAATTTTTATCTTCGAAAATCTGCAAACAACCAGTGTCCTTCAATAGATAACAAATAAAATAAACAATGATATACTTAAATTAGGGAAAATTAATTTTAGTAATTATTATGTTGTTTGCATATTTTGAGGAAGATTTGAATTTTTTAATATTATATGGTTTAAGAAAAAATGTTTTTATCACCAGAAATTTTACTCTCACCTTTCCAATATAAACTTGAACAACTGTCTATCCTCCTCTTATATTTTTTACCATATTTTTTCAGTTTTAAAAAATATATGGTTGGGGTACCTGGGTGGCTCAGTTGGTTGAGCGAACGGCTTTGGCTCAGGTCATGATCTCGCGGTTTGTGAGTTGAAGCCCCATGTCAGGCTCTGTGCTGACAGCTCTGAGCCTGCAGCCTGCTTCAGATTTTGTGTTTCCCTCTCTCTCTGCCCCTCCCTTGCTCATTCTCTGTGTGTGTCTCTCTCTGTCTCTCTCAATAATAAATAAACATTAAAATTATATATATATATATATATATATATGGCTACTTAAGAAAGCAATAATATAATATACTTAAGTTATTTTATTTTCAGATCTGATCTCCTTTTTACAGCAGTTTAAATATGCAACTAATGTGTAAATCAGACAATGATTCCCATTATCTAATTATTTAAGATAAAATGAAAGTCTGGATTTTAAGTGATATCTGATTTTTTTTTTTAATGTTTATTTTGAGAGACAGAGAACAATCAGGGGAGGGGCAGAGGGAGAGAGAGGGAGAGAATCTAAAGCAGGCTCCATGCTGATAGCTTGCTGACACAGGGATCCATCTCTCAACCATGAGATCATGACCTGAGCTGAAATCAAAAGCCAGGTGCTTAACTGAATGAGCCATCCAGGGGTCCCATGATATCTGATTTTTAAAGATTGTAAACTTGTAAATTTTAAGTCAGTGTTCTGGTCACTAAACTGTTGTTGTCAGCAGGACAACTTGTCCTCACTTATAAAGGGGCTGTTAAGGAAGTTCAGATCAGAGACTATGACTATGTTATGGTAAATTAAAAGTAATGAAAATAATTTTCAGTTTTAAAATGTACAAAGAATAGGAAAGTAGTGGATTCATTTAAGACTGTTAAAGATAAACTAAGTCATATTAAAAGTTTTTAGAGTTCATTTGAGCAAAAATCAATTCAAACCAGGCAGCCTCCAATCTAGCAGATAGAAAGGAGTTCTATGAAGCTGTACAAAATGAAAGACTTACAGGCAGAAGGGAGTGGGAACAAGGAAGTTATATTGCCAAAAATTCAGGTTTGCTATTGCAGGCTTACTCTTCTTTAGGGGATGGAAGGGATCTATGAAGCTGATTACTTACCTAGTGCTGACAGAACAACTCCAGATTGACTGGCTTATGGTTCTATTTCTGGGAGAGAGTAAACTGTAATTAAGTCAAGTCTCAGGTTGGTCACATAAGGCTTAGCATAAGCAACTCTATTTTGGGCTTTTGTTTCGACTTTTAAAAAGTGTAAGACAAAGGAAGGATTTAAGAATATCACTCAGATTTCTGCCCTAGGTAATTAGGTATATGACAACACTACTAAATGGAATTTAAAATACTCCTTCAGACAATTATATTAACAGCATCAAGGAGAAACATGAGTTAGAGGAAACAATTTGGATACCAGTGGGATGTGAGTAGTCCATGGAACAGTGAGGAAGGATGAGGTCTTCCAGGAAGATTCGGTAGCATGGTCACAGCAAGTCAGTGATATGGGGGCTGGGAAAAAAGATGTCCAAGAGAACAACAGCAGAAAAACTGCCATCGAGGTGAAAAAGAGCACCAGGAGAGTTTGTCCTTATTGAAACAGGAGGTGTAGAACTTTAAAATTGCAGCTAAGAGGGATGCCTCAGTGGCTTGGTCATAGGATCTTGATTTTGGCTCAGGTCATCCCAGAGCCATGAGTCATGGGATGAGCCCCGCATCTGGCTCCTCACTGAGGATGGAGCCTACTTAAGATTCTCTTGCTGTTTCCTTTTACCCTTATTCCCTGCTCTTTCTCTGTCTAAAAATAAAAAATAAAAAAGGCAACTAAGAAATTTGGAAAATAAGTCCTCTGTAACTTTGTAAACTAGATTTTAGCCATTGAGAATTGAATGAGGAAAAAAACAGATTGGGACTTAAGTAAAGGTCTTAGTTGTTTGTGTTTGGTTTTGATTTGATTCATTTTGCCTGATTCACTTTTGCGTGTAGGGCTGTGCGATGAAGCTATTGTGAATGAAAAGATTGCTGACATTGGAGACATTTCCAAAACAAGAAAGTGAATCAAGTCAAAGTAAAGTTTGTTGTATAGTGGAATAAGCCACCTCAAAATATACTTCTTTGCTGTAATGAATGTTTGAGCTGATTATTTTGAGAAGCTGCAGACCCAAGACAAGTTCTGAAAATAGAGTAGACGTGGGGCACCTGGCTGGCTCAGTCTTGGAGTATGTGACTCTTGATCTCAGGGTCTTGAGTTTGAGCCCCACTGGGTGTAGAGCTTTCTTAAAAAAAAAAAAAAAAGAACAGCAGTTATTCTTTATGAGAGAAATTTACATTTGTAGAGGAAATTTACATTTGAAGGAGTCCTAACTTTTTTAAGACGTAGCTTTTTTTACCTGAGAGATCTGTCTTTAAAGAAGGACAATTATTTGTTTACCAAACATTTCCTCTTCTCTCCTTCCTGCAAAGTATCCCTCCCTCCCCCAACACAAACACCTTTTCCTTTAGTCTTTGAGTTTAAGCTAGTATTTAAGGTTGTGGCTTGCGTCATCTCAGGGAATTGATCCAATTTTTTTCTGAGTATCTTTTATATATACATAAAGAATACAGGTATAATTAATTTGTTTGTTTTTGTCTTGTTAATTTGACTTTAATTATAGGGAGTTTCAGCCAAGAATTTAGAAGGGTAGAGGCAAAATTTTTATTCCTCCTCTATAAGGTCAAGTTAAGGAATACCACATTTTGAGTTAAAATCTATCTGCCTAGATTTACACTGTATATCTTAAGATGAGTTATCTATTAAACTTAATTATAAAAATGTTTATTAATTCAAAGGAGAGAGAGAGAACTTGCAAGTGCATGATGGGGGTAGGGACAGAGAGAGAGGGAGAGAGAATCCCAGGCAGGTTCTGCACTGTCAGCACAGAGCCAGACATGGTGCTCAATCTCATGACCATGAGATCATTACCAGAACCAAAATCAAGAGTCAGATGCTCAACCTACTGAGCCACCCAGGTGCCCCTATCAATTAAATTTAAATTTAAACTTTTGTCAGTCAAAACATGTTAGTTAGGACCATATCCTTCAATCTTGGGGGAGGGAGAATTATTAGATTAAAAGACAATAAGTAGTTGTCTCTTTTACTGCCTACATAACATAAAATAAAAAGCAGTTGTTTAGGAACTTCTAGATATTAGTCTATGAGAGCATATAATTTTGGCCACAAAAAATCTGAAGTATTTCTTGAAGGGGCTGCAGGCAGCCACCCCAAAATGAGCCACATTGACATGAAGATTATGTAGAGTTGAAGGCAATGAAGACCCTAAGAACTTTTGTCCCTCCCTTACTACATAGACTAAACTAAATCGGGGAACTTTACAAGAATAAGGGTTATTAGCAGAGATAATTTTTAGCTGAATGGCCCATCTTTAGGTCAAAGTAAACATCTAATTATCAAGCATTGCTCTTCTCATCACCCTGTGAAGTACATTCTTTTTCTCTGAAGTCCCAGACCCCTACATCCTTTCCCTTATTTCAGAATGACATGCACATCTCATTGTCCCTAATTTTCTTTGGCATTTCCATGTTTGTATGGATTCCCCATATGTACACTATTGCATTTTATTTTCTCCTGTTAATCTGTCTCGTGTCAATTTGATTCTTAGTTTGGCCAGAAGGACTTCTTGAAGGGGACAGGAATTCTTGCTCCCCAACTGTCTAAACTATCTTCAGTTATATTTCATTAATTAGAAAAATTTCAAAATCCTTACTTTTATTCTGGTTTATTTTGTTATTATTCTGAATGGATAAATTATAAAGTTTTATACAAATAAGAAAAGCTTCTATTTTCTCTCCACACCCCTTTTCTTTTCTATTTCAATTCTATTTTACTCTTGCGAAGAATTTATAGAACTTAGTATTCAATGCTCCAATTCTTTTTATTTCTTCAATGAGAATGATTACTATTTATGCCAGACCTGAAGCTTAAAGTTCTCTACATTGAAATACGTCTTTGAATCTTTATTCTGAATTTGTTTTCTTTCATTTATATTATTATCCTGTCAGTTTTATTCAGCTCAAATAGCGACTGAAGTTGAAAACATGTGGTTTATGATCATATTTTTGATACATTATGCACATTAAAATTTTTCAGATATTGAAGATAACAAGAATTCTTATTAAAACTCACTGAATGCATCTTAGAAAATGTTCTTGGTTTTTAAAAGAAATCACAAGTAAGACACATGCTTGTCAAACAAATTTCTTTCTATGACAACATGATAGGCTTTGTCGATAGCAAGAAAGAGCAAATATGATTTATCTTGTCTCCAGGAAAGTAATTCTTTCTTTTTCAAATGACACATTTTTTTTCATTGACACCACTGAATGATTTAGATAATGTTATTTCTGTGTAGGTATTCTGCTAGTCAGGAACCTAAACACAATGATTAACAATTTGTAATTTAGTATTGATTCAGAGGAAGTTTTTCGGTTCTATCAATCTTCACCTGATATAATCTATAACATTTTTAGCAATACTTTAGAAAATAGAGTGTCAAGCCAAAAAATACCTTAGCTGGATAAAGAAAAGAGAAATTAGAAAATAAGATTGGAGTGAAAAATAATTTTGAGTTTCTTTTAATAATCAATGCAGGCATCACCTTTCCTGAGAATCCATTCTGATCTATTCTAGATGAGGGGCCTCTCTTACTGGGTTCATTCCAAAACCATGTGCTAGCCTCTATCTCATTATTTTGTACAATTACAGTTGATTTGTCTGTGTTGAGAAACAAAACTCAACTGGGTAAATTTGAAGATCTAACAGGCTTTATTCAACAATTGTATTGAACAGCATGACATCAAGCAAGGAGAGGGGTGTGCAAAGGAGTTGGAGAAAATGGAAGGTTTTATCATGCAGGTTATCTCATCTTCCTTTGGGGATTGCAAGGGGGCTGTGTGACATATTACTTCATTGGTTCTTATCAGAAAATTTCTAACTAATTGGTTAAAACTTACATTTCTTAGGGAGGTTAAAACTGCAAACTGGTTAGGTATTAAGTTCTGATTGGTAACTTGACCAAAGTGATGCCATTTGGGGCTTACACTTTTCTTTTTAACATCTGTCTACTCCACTTGAGTAATATCTCCTGGAAAGTGGATAATGCCTTGTATATATCTGAATATCCAGTAACTTATATGTTTGAACTTATTGAAGATAGAACAATAGGTATATGCATTTGCGTTTTCAGAGTTAGAAACTTCTAAAAAGTAAGGGTGCATGATCCATTCATGTAGTTGACAAATATTTATTAGACACTTTTCTATTCCAGGCTCTATTCTAAACATCAGGGGACAATGTACAGAACGGAGGTTGTCCTATCCTCACACTGCTTACATTTAAATTGACAATAAATACAATAACAATTTTAAAAAAGTAGATGAATAGTATGCAAGAAAGTGTTAGGAATTTCAAACTGGTGCTCTTTCAGATTGAGTGAGGTTCTTCTCTGCATCAGTGACATCTAAGAGGAGATATAAATTTTAAAAAAAAGGTTGTGCAAATATCTCAGGAGAAAACATTTCAAAAAGAAGAAATAGTAAATACAGAGGACCCGAGGTGGGAGTATGCTTCACATACTTAGAGAGGATAAAAAGACTGATACAGAAAGCACATGGTGACCTAAGAAATAGTGGAAAGATACTATGTGAGAGATAGCAGGCAGTAACATCCTATAGATGCAGGAGATGAAAAAGTTTTCCTTAACCCTCTTATGGTCCCTGGTTGGGTCTGAAAACTAATGAAGACAGATGAACAAGAGAAAGGCAGACACATGTCATTAAATGTTTACATGTATATGGGAGCCTTCTCAAGAAAATAAAGACCCAAGGTAGTAACCAGAGCAAGATGTTTTTATACCTTTTAGGCAAATAAATAATAAATTTGTGAAGAATTGACAAAACACAGGGGTGTGGGCTAGGAATAGCAAATGGTAAAGAAGTATCTGAGAAGATAAGAGTTAGTTTAGCAAGGTTTGTTGATACAGATTTCTCAGCCCCAATTTCCATGTCTCTGGTGATAAACATACCTTCCTTAATCTGTATATGGGGAGGGCTCCTCTCACATGAGAATTTCATGCCTTGTTTCAGGGAAGAAGAGTGAGGAAAGGAAAATTAAAAGTGACCTTCCTGCTTCTGCCATTTTCTCAAAATTCTTCAGCTTAACATCCTCAATATGTCAAGGTGTTATATGTGGGGACAATGTATCCCGAACCTCATCACAGACCATGTGAGCATTTGGATTCAAACCTGAATGTGTCATGACGTTTATTACTGGGAGCTTTGAGCAAGATTTTGACATGATCTGACTATGATTTTTTAAAGTCTTCACTGTTTTGTGGAAAATAGACTTCTCCAAGAGAGGAATTTAGACCAATTAAGCATTTGCCAGAGTTCAGGTGGCTGAATATGGATGGTAAAGGTGAAGATGATGAGAAGCAGATAGATTCCATATGCATTATGTTGATGGAACTGAATACATGTGCTGATTGATTAGATAAGAATGTAAACACATAAATCAGAGATGATTCCAGATATTTTCGCTAAAGAAACTGGATGAATGTTGTCATTTCCTGATTATTCTGATGCCAATCTCTCAAAGAAAATTATAAAATTAGAACTGAAGACAAAATTAATTTTAAAAATGACAGAAATATTTATTTTAATTTCTTACTAAAATTTTGAGTTCTGAAAAGAAATTGTGTTATTAACTTTCTTTGGAAAATATTTTGTGATGAGTCTGAATTCAAATTCTCATCGATTTTTAACACTGACAATGATTTAAAGTTGTCCATCTGATATTTTATAATGCAATAAACCCCAAATTATTTATCTCTGAATTTTGTGATTTATAAAAAGAAATACATATTTGGTCTTTGTCCACTGTTCGTGGCACATAGGTCCTGAAAACCTTGAAATTTTTATATAAGAATCATAGGGTCATCCTTTGCTAGAATATTTAGTTTTGTCCCCAGTTTCTGAAATCTCTCCAGAGCAAGAAGGTGAAATAAGTGTCTTTGGCCATCCATAGCAAGCCCCTTTCAACCAGGTTGGTTTATGTTAATTAATGACTTTTGGGCAGCCTGTAAAGATGGGAACTGGCTGCCAAGAGAAATAACCACGTGATTAAACGTTTGTAAGTTTTTCCACCAACCCCTGACGCCTCAGAGAGGGGAGAGACATTGAAGATTGAATTAATCATCAATGGTCAAGTGATTTAATCAATCTTCCTATGTAATGAAACCTCTAAAAAATTCTAAAACGATGAGATTCAGAGACCTTTCAAGTTGACCAGCAGAGAGGTTCTGGGAAGCCATGTCCCTTCCCACATACCTTGCCCTATGCATTCCTCTTATCTGACTATTCCTGAGTTATATCCATTTATAACTAAACTGGTAATCTAGTAAGTAAAATATTTTCCTGAGTTTTGTGAGCTGTTCTAACAAATTCATCAAACCCAAGCCAGGGCTGTAGGAATCTCTGATTTTTACAGTAGAGCTGTAACAATTGTAGGAGATCAAGATGGTGTCACAGAATTGCTGGGGGAGGGGTGAGTCCTCACATATCTAGTGTCAGAAGTGCTGTGGAGTGGTTTTTTTTTTAATGTTTATTTTTGAGAGAAAGAGAGAGAGAGAGAGTGTGTGTGTGGGGGGGGGGGGGGGAGGAGCAGAGACCAAGGGAGACACAGAATCTGAAGCAGGATCTAGTCTCTGACCTGTCAGCACAGAGCCTGACGGGGTTCCCAAACTCACAAACCATGAAATCATGACCTGAGCAGAAGTTGGATGCTTAACCAACTGAGCCACCGGGTGCCTCGCTGTGGAGTGTTCTAAGTGTGAGTGAAGTAGTGGAGAGTGAGTAAAGATAAACAAAAGTGTTTTTTCTTTACAAGTTTATTTACAAGAAATTTTACTATAGCATTTATAATTTTTGACTTAAACTTAAAATGTCATAAAAACCAAAGGAAGAAAATCAAATGCATATGAAAGATTCAAATGTTGGCTGATACTTATCTTTATTACCTAATTTTAAGTCTATCACTTATGTAACATTTGTCACGATTTTAAATATTTGATAATTTTATTAAAACTGCCATTATTTTTATTCAACATGTACTATTCTGAAAGATGAAAATTTAATTAATTATAGAGAATTGAAGGCTATTTTCAAGCAAGTTGCCAAAAATACAGAAATCAAATTTATAAAAAAATAAATGTATCTAAACAGAATAGTTGAGCTAATTTAGAACAAAGCTAGATATTACTAGATATTAAAACGGATTTTGCAATTACATGATTTAAGACAGGGTAGTATTGGCACAAGGAAATATACAGAGACGAAAGAAAGAAGAAGAGAAAAAAAGCAGAGTCTAGGTGATAAAGTAGGCAGTTACTTAGATATGAGCAGGGAGCAAGTGCTTTCTGACTAATAAAAGGACAGAAGCAAAGTCCAAGAAGCAGGGACAGACCCCAGAGGATGCACATGTGTTCTTCCCTATAACCACTGCCTACAGCTTCATTATAATACATTTACATTGTGGTTTTGACCCCCACCCTGGGAGGGAAGTCTGCCATGACAGTTTCAATAAGGACCACGTAGAGTCAAAAACTCCCCATCCTGACAGTATGAGGAGTCCCTTAGATAAGTGGCTGCAACTTTAGCCAGGAACTACCCGAGCTATGACCCATAACCTATTCAAGTAAAAAGAAAAGACAACCCTGATCCCTGATGCAGCTCCCACCTCTGGGCCTGCACTCTCTGCCATCTCAAGAATGTGCTTTCCCTTAAACTACTATTTTTTTTTTTTTAATTTTTTTTTTCCTTCAACGTTTATTTATTTTTGGGACAGAGAGAGACAGAGCGTGAACGGGGGAGGGGCAGAGAGAGAGGGAGACACAGAATCGGAAACAGGCTCCAGGCTCTGAGCCGTCAGCCCAGAGCCTGACACGGGGCTCGAACTCACGGACCGCGAGATCGTGACCTGGCTGAAGTCGGACGCTTAACCGACTGCGCCACCCAGGCGCCCCTCCCTTAACCTACTATTAAACACTTGCTTGCTTAAGAGTTTGGCTCTGAATGCCTTTTTGACTGAATTCAAGAACCAAAGCTAGGCAATGGGATTCACCACTGACATTAAGGAGAGACCCAACATATACTATTTTACCTAATTTATATATGAATTATGTGATTCACCAGGAGAAAGACAATCTGCTAATAAATAATGCTGTGTCAATTGGATATCCATAAGGAAAAGAGTGAATCTTTATTTCTACCTTACAATACTCAAAAACTAGTTAAAAAAATATGAAAATGTGAGGGAGAGAAAATTACTTTTCTTCTACCTTTCTAGGTTCTTGGCTGAGACACTCCCACCCCAGTAATAAAAGACAGATTAACATGAAAAAAACAAAAACAGAGTTTAATAATATGTTTACTGCCTGTATACATAGAAAATTGAGTAACAATTTTTTTCAATTATCAAAATTTTTTTATTTAAAAGAATGTGTCAAAATGTACAAAAAATAAAGAAAAACAAAAATCACTTTAATCTCACTACTCAGACATAACCACTGATAACAGAAAACTGAGTAACTTTTTTTTTTAATTTTTTTAACGTTTATTCATTTTTTTGATAGAGAGAGACAGAGCGTGAGCAGGGGAGGGGCAGAGAGCGTGGGAGACACAGAATCCAAAGCAGGGTCCAGGCTCCGAGCTGTCAGCAGACAGCCCAACGCGGGGCTCGAACTCATGGACCCTGACATCATGACCTGAGCCGAAGTCGGATGCTTAACCCACTGAGCCACCCAGGCACCCCTGAAAACTGAGTAACTCTTGAAGACAAAGTCCATCTTGTCAGTTCAGAGAACATTAAAGGTCATATCATCCCCTTGGACAGGACTGGCCAAGGAATATGCAGGCCTACATTCAAGAGACGGAGTGCTTACCTACCATTCAAAGGCACATGAAGGAATGCAGCCTCACTAGCTTAAAAGTAATCACCCTAAAGATATAATCACCAGGTTTACCTAAAAAAAAACAAAAAAAAACAAAAAACAACAACTCTAACATGAAGAATAAAGATATTTTCAGATTCCAAGTCTCTTGAGAGGTTCAAGACTTCCAGGGGACTAGATGAAGTGACACCAGATGAGCACCTGCTAGCATGACCTCCTGGGCTTCCAACCAATGGTCTCCACCTTCACAGGAGGTGAGGAAGCTCCAAAATTTCTCCTTAAAAACTTAACCACATGGGTGTCTCAGGTGACTAAGCATCTGACTCTTGGTTTTGGCTTAGGTCATGAACTCACAGTTTGTAAGTTTGAGCCCTGTGTCAAGCTCCGTGCTGATAATGCAGAGTCTGCTTGGGATTTTTCTCTCTCCCTCTCTCTCTGCCCCCGCACTGCTCATGCTCTCTCTTTCTCAAAATAAATACATAAACTTAAAGAAGAAAACACTCACTTGCAAGTCAATGGGGATTTTGGAACTTTTGAGCATTAGGTCCCCATTCTCCTGGGTGATGTCACACTCATAAATTGCCTATCTTTCTTCACTGCAAAAGTTCCATGTCAGTTTTTATTGGCTTTCTTCCTTTCTGGTGGATGGACTCACCTTTGGTTTGGTTACACCTTCTAAAATGACCCAAGCCACCACCTTAAATATGATCCCTAGTTAAAGTCCAAAGAAGATATTGGGGTAAGGGGAAGGTTACCAGACAAAGCACAGTAATCAAGGATATGGCTCTTTTACATATTTAAGTCCTTATCTTCTCCATTGATAAGAATTTCTAGATATTTGGACATCTATAAATGGAGCTTTCTTTCATAAATGTCAAGGTCTCTTCACAAAAGGATAATTTCTACACAGTTTTCAGAGTTTTTCCTATGTCTGTTATTTCTTACAAATAATCAGCCTATAATAATCCTCCTGCCAAAGAGGCACATTTTGAAGTGGTATCTTCTGCTCCCCTTTGAAACTAAAACCACATAGCTTTTAGAAAAAATATAAGAAAATGTCTTTCTGAACTTGAGGTAGGCAAAGGCTTTAAAAATAAAAGTACAAAAAGGAATTAATCACTAAGGAAATAATAAGATGGACATCATTAAAGTTAAAATTGGGAACATCTGTTCGTCAAAAGACACCCTTAAAGTGAGGCACAGAAAGGGAAATATTCAGATTAAAGATATTTTACAAATATATTCAAAATTCATACAAATCATTAAGAAAAATTTTAAAAAAAGAATACAAAAATGGACGAAAGATTTGAAAGAGTACTTCATATTGAAGGGGAATCAATGCCCTCAAAACAACTAAACTTGCCTATTTTACCAGATATCAGAAAAACGTAAATTAATTTCCAATGTTATATGAACGTACAGACCCACGGGAATGGCTAAAAAGAAAAAAGACAGAGAATGTGTATTATTGGTGAGGATGTAGAACAATCAGAACTCTCAGACACCATCAGTAAGATATAATTTGGTACAATCATCTTGGAAAATTGTCAGTATCATATGATTAGCAATTCTATGACTAATAATAAACCCCAAAGATATGAGTCCTTATGAAATTTCATAAGAATTTCATAAATTAGTAATAACCTAAATGTAAATAAATATACCATGACATATTATACTGTAATGAGAGTAAATAAAATATGCTAGATGCAATAAAATGAATGAATCACAAAAAAAAAATACAGTAAAACCTTGGTTTGAGAGAATAATTCATTCCAGAAACATGCTTGCAGTCCAAAGTACTAATCTTTCAAAACAAATTTCAAGAGCCATTGGCTCTGTTGTGATCATGTGACATTCGGCATCACATACTACTCATATTGCAAGAATCATTCATTTATCAGGTTAAAATTTATTAGAAATGTTTGCTCATCTTGCGGAACACTCACAGAACAAGTTACTCACAATCCAAGGTTTTACTGTACTAAATAAAAGAAAAATGGACAATATGAACCTACAGTATTAACAATTGGAAGCATGGTCACTTTTGAGCGGAGATAGTTTCTTGTGGTGATCATTCTGGAGGCTGGCAGCGCTCTATTTTTTGTTTAGGGGTTCTGGTTACTCTGGGGTTTTGCGACTATGAGTTTGGAGTTCTCTCTTGTCTAGCATGAGAGCAGATGGCAGAAATGAGAACAGGAGAGGCTAATGTCTGGGAGAAGACAAGAGCCCCAAACAGGGGTTTTATCTCTGTATTTATTGAGATCTTAAGGTTTTACACATGTGGTTGACATGCAGAAAAAAATAAGTTAGTGACCATTAACTTGTGTGTGTAAGAAGCAAAGGGTTTGGGGGCCGAGTGGCATTAGGAGTTGAGATTAAAGCACAACGATATACTGGCGCCCAATGCCAGATGGACAATGTTTCTCTGTAGGCGATACAGCTGAGTAGCTGTTATCTCCAAAGTTTAAGATTGCTGGAGCAAGCTGCCTCAAGGCTAACAAGGTACACTTTTCACTAACTAACCTAGCCAACCTTGGGTGTCTTGGCCCTGTAGCGGCTTTCCACCTCTAACTGTTCTTGGATGCTTTTGTCCTGTGGAGGCGGCTTTCAACCCTAAGCCTTGCTTTACTTAATGACTAACATTGGGCGCTTTTGTCCTGTGGAGGCTTTCCGCCTACTAAGACTTGTTAATCCATTGGCGCAAGCATACAGAATTCCTAAACTTATCTCCCACATGGGGGATGTATTCATTTTGTGGGTATGCATCCAACTATATAATCATAATTTGTTTCTTTTCTTAGATGTATACTTACCATGTCCAGCACAGCTACCGTAGTCTGTACCACCAAGCTTCTTACCTGTACTTCCTCAAAACTACCTGTTCCTTGCTTCCCTTCTGTTCAGATCGCCTATAATATGGGCTCTGCATAGCCACAGTGATCCTTTAAAACAATTCCTCCAATAGTTATCAGTCTAAATTTGAATGCAATTCCTAACCATGGCTCCAGATCACCTCTCCAATCCCAGTTACCAATAGTCTTCCTTTGCAGTCTTTGCCCTTCAGATACTTTTACCTTTTTACTATTCTAGGAATGCATCACACTCAGTCATGCTCAGGGCCCTTGCATGTGCTGCTCCTTCTACTTGTAATATGCCTACTTCTCTCATTTCAATAAAATCTCTTCTTAAATCTCACCTTCCCAAAGAGACCATTTCTGACCTCATCTAAAATAGCACCAATACACTATTGTCTTTTACTTTGATTTACTTTTCTTCATAGTATTTATAAGCACCATATATCATTGTTTACTATCTCTCTCATTTTTACTAAAATAAAAAAAGGAACATTGGCCCTGAGTCTATTTTGTTTTGTTCACTGCTGTGTCCAGATTGCCTTGAAGAGTACCTATCATATATTGCTATCTTATGGGTTTAGGAAATATATTGACTAGGGGCACCTGGGTGGCTCAGTCAGTTAAGCATCCAATTCTTGATCTTAGCTCAGGTAATGATCTCATGGTTCATGAATTTGAGCCCTGCATTGGGTTCTGCACTGACAGGGAGGAGCCTGCTTGGGATTCTCTCTCTCTCCTTTTCTCTCTGCTCCTCCCCTGCTGGTGCTCTCTCTTTCTCTCTCTCTCTCTCTCTTTCTCTCTCTCTCTCTCTATATATATATATTTGATACATCAATATATATATAGATATATATGTATATATATATAGGTATATATGTATATATATATATCAATATATTTGATACATCAATGTAAAACAAGAACTATATTGACTGAATTCATAGAGAGTTAATAATATATTAATTATAGAGTTTCGTATGTCCAGAAAAATTGATAGTCATTTACTATATATGTGTGTGGTATGTGTGTGTACACATCTATTCATGAGTATGTGTGCATGCATGTGTAAACACAGGGATTTATTTATAAACTTTTCTAGAAATGAATGCTTTCTACCTAGTAGCTACAGTCATTTATCTGTTTGAGCAAAGAAAGAATCAGAAAATGATGGAGGCAGGAAAGGAATACATTCTTTCCTTTGATATATATATATATATATATATATATATCAAAGAATATATATATTTTATATATATCTGTGTCATTCTGGTACAAACTTGGTTACTGCTATAAGAAATTTGAACTTCAACTGATAATGTAAATTGAGCATACATGCACACACATATACATACACACTCATGTGCATGCACTCACACACACACATACACTAACTCACATACGTCCTAGTAGTCACAATAATAAAAGGAAATATTAAGGCTATGTAATTAGCTCTAGGATCTCCAATTCTGGTCAATAGGGCCACTACTTGGGTTCTTATTCCTGAATGATAACAAGGGGAAAGTACAAATGAGTTTATAGCTCTTTATTTTTGGAGATTTTTTTTTAACTCCTAATGTTCTTTCCTGTCATTCAAGGCAAGATATAGAGGACTGTGAAATATTTGGACACCAGAAGGCAGTAATCAATTTTAATTAAAATTTTTGATATTAAATTATTCTAGCTTGCTCCATAATTTCAGAATTATTATTTTAAAACTTAATAATACTGTATGTCTCTGACTCTATGTGATGTTTGTTACTTTCCCAAGTTAATAAGAACTTGCCTATCATTTCACCCCATAGCATTTTATTCTTATTGCTATCATTATTCTTATCCATTTTTATCTTCTGCATATGTTTGCTATGGACTGAATGTGTCCCTCTAAAGTTCATATTTTGAAGCCTAATCCCCAGTGTGATAGCATTTGGAGATAGGGCCTTTGGAAATTAATTAGGTAATGAGGGTGGAGCCTTAATGAATGAAATTAGTGATCTTATAAGAAGAAAGAGGGTATAGCTTGCCTTGTCTTTCTCCTCCCTATTTCATGCAAGATACAGCAAGAAGCAGATCATCTGCCATTCAGAAGGCTGGTTCTCAGATAACAGATCCTCCAGAACCTTGATCTTAGACTTCCCAGCCTTCAGATCTGTGAGAAATAAGTGGCTGTTGTTTAAGCCACACAGTTTATGGGATTTTTTCTAAAAGCCCAGACTAAGACCATGTTTTTTTAGCACGTATTATTACATTATATTTTGAGATTCTTTTAAGTTTTAATAATGCAATATAATACACTCTAATGCAGTATATTTCCATCTTGACTTTCCTTATTGTCTAGGAAAGGTGTTTAGGGAAATTGTTTAGGGGGTATTTGTTCAAGAAGTGGAGAATATATTTGCAAACATTAATTTGTATTGTATCATGGTCAAATTTCTTGTGAGGTCAATTACTTGTATTTTAAATACTTTAATTTGTATTAAGTTCATCTGTTTAACTGACTGTGACTTATATA
Organism: Lynx canadensis; assembly: GCF_007474595.2. Taxonomy (NCBI): domain Eukaryota; kingdom Metazoa; phylum Chordata; class Mammalia; order Carnivora; family Felidae; genus Lynx; species Lynx canadensis. The sequence continues at coordinate 61,039,812 of NC_044307.1, forward strand.
TCCTTATACTATATTTCATCTTTTCTACTTTTTGCTCATTTATTTTAATTAAACCATTATAATGTCATTAATCATGGTGGTTTCATTAAATCTGATGACCCATACATCATAGTAATATTAAGGGATGTTAATACATGGAAATTTTACTTCATAGTTGAAGACAAAAAATAGATTTAAAGTCATAAGTCAATAGCTACACATCACTGTATTAATGACAGGGTAAAACCAAATATTAGAGTGCTCAGAACTCTGGTTAAAGTGACTACTCAAATTGGAAGAAATAAACATCCTTGTTGTCAATCACTGCAAAAAGAATGCATTTCACTGGTAGAGGAAGAGTAACAGAAGAGATTACCCTTTCCTGATACCATAAGATACCGAAAGAAGCATTGATTAAAATCTCACAGAGTTCTGTTATTATCAGTCATTTTTATATAAAATAGGTATTCTTCATAAACTTAATTTTTTTAATTTTATTTATTTTTTATTTTTATTTTTTATTTTTTTTTAAATTTGTTAACGTTTATTTATTTTTGAGACAGAGAGAGACACAGCACGAACGGGGGAGGGTCAGAGAGAGAGGAAGACACAGAATCTGAAACAGGCTCCAGACTCTGAGCTGTCAGCACAGAGCCCAACGCGGGGCTCGAACTCATGGACCGCGAGATCATGACCCGAGCCAAAGTGGGACACGTAACCGACTGAGCCACCCAGGCGCCCTATTTATTTTTTAGAGAGAGTGACAGAGAGAGACAGAGAGACAGAGAATGAGCGGGGGAGGGGAAGAGGAGAAAGACACAGAATTCAAAGCAGGCTCCAAGTTCAGAGCTGTCAGCACAGAGCCCAAAAGGAGCTCAGGAACAGTGAGACCATAGCCTGAACCAAAGTCAGAGGCTCAAATAACTGAGCCATCCAGGCACCCCAATTAACTTAATTTAAAAAAAAAAATTAACGTTTATTTTTGAGACAGAGAGAGACAGAGCATGAACGGGGGAGGGGCAGAGAGAGGGAGACACAGAATCGGAAGCAGGCTCCAGGCTCTGAGCCATCAGCCCAGAGCCCGACGCGGGGCTGGAACTCACGGAAGGCGAGATCGTGACCTGAGCTGAAGTCCGATGCTTAACCGACTGAGCCACCCAGTCACCCCTTAACTTAATTTTTTTTTAAATAAAATGAATAGTACTAACGCGATGATCAATTAAATTGTTAAATCATCATAATTTTTAATATTTAATGTGAAAATTAAATGTAGTACTTAATTTTTAGCAAAGTACCAGAGAGAAAACTTTTTTTTTTTCTTTCTAAAACCCAAAAGTGAAAAGTGAAGTCTGTTCTATGGATAGCAAACAATTGTTGGAAATAAAACATACTTTAAAAGAAGCTCAGATATCCAGAAAATGAGATTGTAGTATAATTATAACTAACAAGCACTTTTAATGTTGCTTTTAAATTTTAAGTTCTGTTTCAGGTTCCCCTGGTATTACTGAGATATATAAAAATCATATATTATCAAATTCTGAGTTGAGTTTAAGTAAATTGGGACTACTGATGATAATTATCCGTGTTGCTCTCTTATAATGAAAGTGGATATGTGGTTAAGTAAGAAAGACATTTTCCTTGCTTAAATTCCAATTTCCAATGCTTAAATTCTAATTTTGCATTCAGAAAACAAGGAAACTTCCCCAAGATATCCAGCCTCAGTCACTGAGATGCAATATCGGTTTACCAGAGTTCAGTTCTATTTTTTCTAAATTATCAATTACTAATTGCTTAAAAATAAACTATTGTTCTGGTCTTTAAATAAATTACTGGCGAAGTTCACTTAAAATGCTTACTATGGTAACTTCTTGAAGGTGCAACTCACTCACATTGTATTGCATTTTTCTAAATTTAAGGCTGGTTTTTATACTTACCTATATTTTTATCAAAATGTCTATTTTCTTTGTTCACAACCAAGTGATAAAATTATGCTCATTTCTATCAATTTTGTATATGTGTGAATATGTGTGTGGACTCTCTTCTTTATGTTTCTATTCTTCTTCTCTATAATCATGTACTATTTTGAGAAGCCAAATTTTACCTAGAATCACTCTTCCCAGATTTCAGTAAACTTTAGGTCAAAAGTTTTTTTGTTTTTGTTTTTTTTTTTTCAATGTTTTTTATTTATTTTTGGGACAGAGAGAGACAGAGCATGAACGGGGGAGGGACAGAGAGAGAGGGAGACACAGAATCGGAAACAGGCTCCAGGCTCCGAGCCATCAGCCCAGAGCCCGCCGCGGGGCTCGAACTCACGGACCGCGAGATCGTGACCTGGCTGAAGTCGGACGCTTAACCGACTGCGCCACCCAGGCGCCCCAGGTCAAAAGTTTTTAAAGTAAAAATTAAAAAAAAACCTATGGCATTTTATGTTTTCTGTAGAACTTTTTTATTTTATTTTTTTAAGTGGGCATCATGCCCAGAATGGAGCCCAACACAAGGCTTGAACTCATGACCCTGAGATCAAGACCGGAGCTGAGATCAAGAATTGGATGTTTAACCAACTGAGCCACCAAGATGCCCCTAGAACTTTTGTACTGAAAACATATTGATTTTAGTTGTAGAAGATACACATGCATGTACTCACACACATGTGCATTTATACACACATGCACATGTACATACACATACCCACACATACGCATTCACATGCACACACTCACACATACACACATGATCAAATTCAGTTAGGACAGAAAACCAGGGTACATAATACGTTTACTATTTAAATGGAAAATTATCAGGGCACCTGCATGGCTCAGTTTGTTAAGTGTCTGACTCTTAGATTCACCTCAGGTCATGATCGTCATGATTTCACAGTTTCCTGAGTTCAAGCCGGGAGCCTGCGTGGGATTTTCTCTCTCTCCCTCTCTGTCTCTGCCCCACCTGACTCTTGCTATCTCTGTCTCTCTCAAAATAAATAAATAAACTTAAATAAATAAATAAATAAATGAAAAATTATCTAATTTGTGCTTTAATCATGTAACTTAAATATGTATATATAGTGTACATTAATATATATGTATATATGAAAACGAAAATAAATGTAGATTTTATAAAGCATATTTTAATCAAAGTAATCATTCACCTTGATTTCTCTTTTTAACACCAGATGGTAAAATTGGTCAGAAATTAGGGTACTTGTTTAATAGAGAAAAGATTCTGCAGAATGTTTCAGAGATTTTACTTTCATGAGTAAGATATTTTCTTGAGGGGGTATTGTATCTAAGTTACATATACTGCCACCTTTATTAGGTTTGTCTTCCCTTAGGTAGGATTAGGGAATCATTTCTGTGCAAATAGCAAGGATTTCTCTCTAGGTGTATGCTTTCATCAGTGTATAGGCAGGGTTCATTCCCTAAATTAATATACTGCTAATGTACACCTGAAACCCTACAGAAGGGAAAGTGTCTATTACAACACAAAAGTGGTATTCAAAACAGAACCTTACTTGACTGATAATAAGCCTACATTTTGCCCTGCCTCCCAGAAAGTTCAGAAATCAATTAAATGCTGAAAGGTTATAACAAACTCATCCAGATATGCTGTACATCTAGTTTTTCTTGTTCATGAACTTTGGATCTCTATATTTTTCTTTTTTTTCCAGTTTTCCTATTTCAATAATTTTTAATATTAAACAATACTTCAAGTTGAAAATTAGTAGAATATAAATTATATTTTAATAACCTAGAGAGCTAACTTTTTAATTATAAAAAATATTATTTTACTTACAAATGCAAAGGTCTTTCAGGTTCTTTTAGTCTTCTCTTACTAAGTAACAAATAAGCAATATTTTCACCTGTTGATTGCTGTATGTTGATTCATGATTCAGTTAGAGGCTAATACTTGTGCATTTTTTTTTCAACGTTTATTTATTTTTGGGACAGAGAGAGACAGAGCATGAATGGGGAGGGGCAGAGAGAGAGGGAGACACAGAATTGGAAACAGGCTCCAGGCTCTGAGCCATCAGCCCAGAGCCCGACGCGGGGCTCGAACCCACGGACCGTGAGATCGTGACCTGGCTGAAGTCGGACACTTAAACGACTGCGCCACCCAGGCGCCCCTGTGCATTCTTAATAGGAAAAAAAATCATTAATATTCCAAAAGACCAGTGAAACCTCTGGTTTCCACCTCATGATGTACAGAACTATGAGTAGTAGCATCTTTCAACCAATACAACAACAAAGAGCTTGACTGATGTCAGGTTCATGCCTTTTGTTTTCCAAATGTATTGAAGCACTTTGGTCATAGAACAGTTAATGTCCCCCCCCCCCCCCCCCCAAAGCTAAGGAGATAAAGTGTTTCCTGGAAGAGTGGAAGGAAGTCATGTGTTTTCATGGGAAAATGAAACAAGGTATTGACGGGAACTTTTTGGCTAGAATAGCTCACAAACTGGTGAAGGCTGAGTGTGAACTAGAGGGACAGTGTGAAAGTTGGAGGAGTCTGTACCATCTTGTATGCTCCTTCTCCAGAAATACCACCAGGCACTCTCACAGAAAGAATCTCAAAACACCCTAAGAAGTGTTACTTATGGTACAGACCTGAGGAAGGGAACAACACCCATGGGGAAGAGTCAAGAAACACTGCCTACATATCTTTGCTATCTCCACTATGGAATAAAAGCTTGATTCTCTCGTGGGACATGCAATAGCAATAATGAACTTAAACACTGGTAAACACCTACTGCAATAAGTGGAAGAAAACAGGTGGGGTCTAAAAATCTATTATTGAAGGGCACCTGGGTGGCTCAGTTGGTTAAGCATCCAACTTGATTTTGGCTCAGGTCATGATCTCATGGTTCATGAGACTGAGCCCCTCGTTGGGCTCTGCACCAAGTGTGGAGCCTGCTTGGGATTCTTTCTTTCCCTTTCTCTCTGCCCCTCACATGTTTATGCTCTTTCTCTCAAATAAAGAAATACACATTTAAAAAATAAATAAATAAGAATCTATTCTTGAAAGAGGAGCTTTATTATACACTGAGCTCATAACTGTAACTAAGGGAGGGGCTGAGGAACTGAGGAAGTCACACCTTCAAGTCCCAGATACATGGCACAGATCTAAGACTGAACCAGAACAACATATTGCACATATTTACCACCTACTTACCCTCCACTCTCCACTGCCAAATTAAATCTCTAATCACAAGGAACAGCAGAATACTGTTGAGAGAAGGCTAGGAGAGGAGCAGGATTGTTCAGAGAATCCTGGGGCACAGAAAAAAAGGAATGGCTTAAACCTCAGAATTCAACAGAAAGGAGTCTGGTCAACCTCACTCCACCTTAGATACAAATTATCTCTACAGGAATTTGAACATTGTGATGCGCTATGAGTAACCATAGCAACAACAAATCTTAAACTTAGTCCATCTCCCATCAAAATTAACACTAACCCCCACACTGAAGATGTAGCCAAAGGAAAAGTGGGCCCATTTCCACACTTGAAACCTATTTAACACATTTTCTACTGTTCTACACAATATATCCAGATTTGATGAAAATATTAAGAGGCATAAGAAAAGGAAAGAAATCTCACCATAATCTCAAGAAAAAAAGGTAGTCATCAGGACAGATTTAGATATGACATAGAAATTGGAGCTATCTAACAGGGAACTTAAATAGGGTGAGGAATGATATCATCAAGATGATAGGAGTTTCCAGCATCCATCCCCTGCAGACACATCAATTTTAATAACTATCCATATGTGAAAATATCTTCACAAGAGCTAAGGAATCTAGGTAAGAGATTACAGTACATAAATAAGATGAATTGAAGAGGGTAGGAAAAAGAGATTCACATTGCCAAAGTACTCCCCGCCAAGCTTGGGCAGTACAGTACCAAGAGAGATACCCTCTGTGTGGGGGAAGGAGGTTGAAATGAGCACCCAACTTTGCTTTGGACTCCAGTACCATGTTTACTCCAGTGAATTCCTGTGTTAGGTAAGACTCTTCAGCCCATGGATCCCAGGCTAGCCCTGATGGACCCTATCTCCAGGCCTACTCCACAACCAGTCCCATCTAAAAGTCCCAGACTTGAGGCCCACCCTTGCAGATGCATGTTTCAGTCCAGCACCCATGGGCCCTGCTCTAGACTAGCCCTCCTGGTCCCAGATTCTGGTCCAGCATCTATAGAGTCAGTTTCCTGCCAGTTCCTGCAAACACAGGCTTCAGTCCTGCCCCATTGCCAGGCCCACCCATGCCAGGGTGGCCAGTTGTGGACTCTTACAACAATCCACCAGTGGGCCTCACCAGTTGGCCTACCCAAATTTCTGGATGGGTTAACTAGCGAAGAACTTTCTTTGCCAAAGTCAGTCAGTAGAGACTGGAAGAAGTGCCTACTTCTTCAAATTTGTAGACATTAACACAAGCCCATGAGGATTGTAAGAAGTATAGCACCACAAAATGAACAAAATAAAATACCAAACTAACCCCCCAAAATGGAGATCTATAAACTGCATGACAAATAATTAAAGACAACATCCCAGCAATCTCTAGATTCCAATGCAGGGTGGCTGTAGCATGGGATTATGGTATTGAAGGGGAAGTACTGGAGGCAGGTTCAAGGGATATATGGCTGCTGAAGAGAAACCCATGGTCTAACTAGAGAAAGCAGAGACCAGCAGAAGTCATGGTTGAGTATTCCCATGGAAGCACTCAGAAATGGAAGGTCAGGGGAATAGGAAAGACAAGTGATTTAAGTGGTTATTTCCAGGCAGGAGAGATGTCTGGTTTTGATTACACATTCTGGCCTGGCACAATGGGGAAATATGATGTAATGCTGCCATGAAATTGGCAGAAGATAGACTCATAGTTTGACAAGCATCTTGGTATTGGGTAGGGTCAGCCATAAAACAGAGGCAAGTTCAGGGAAATATCATTCCAATGGATTTCCTGAGTTCACCAAGGGTAATACATTTAATCTATTGTTCCTGGAAGGTCTCAATCCAAGTTGCAATGTCTTGCCGAGTTCTTGGTGAACTTAGAAGTGAGATCACCCTGGTGAGTAATGAAGTCTCCTACTGGTGATATGTCTGTGTGGTATTATCTCTGGTATAGGGGGTATAGTTATCTTCAAAGACAAATTCTTGGATTAAGTTAATGTGGTCTGGGGCAATGTCCTCTCCATTGATAAATCCATTTCACTCAGGGGTGAGGTCTTCTGGTGTGGTGGCCACCTAGGGAGCTAGTGACCCTCCTATGTGGTTATCAAGCTGGGGTGCCAATCATGAGCTAAGGGTAGGCTAGCTTTACACAAATTGAAGGCTTCTCTGAGAGCTGAGCTGCCTATCTGCATCTAGTGGAACAAATCTTTACAGCTCCCTCTGGTGGTCAGGGACACATTTAGCAAAGGAAAAGGCAGTTGGCCGTTTTGCTCTCTGGGGAGCTACATGTATGTGGCTAAAGGAGATATTTGCACTGCTACTTAGGTGTTTCTGAGACTGACTCCATGAGGGTGTTGGACAAATCATGGAAGTACAGACCCCAAATGGGTTTTATGTATGTGCACTCATAGGCCCAGTTAGTTTGTAGTGATATTTGATATTTGTAGCAACCCCATCAAGGGTGGGGTTAGCAGCAAGGATCATTTAGACATCATTTCCAGAGGGACCATCGCTGTGAAAGAATTCAATCCCTTTGTCATCCAGACTCAGGGGCACGCTAGCCTCACCCTTCCAACAGGGCTCTCCATCATTCCCTGCTTTCCTACCCTGTGATACAATTTCATTCTGGCTTAAGTACTGGCCACATAGGCTATGGAAAGGAGCATTTTAGGCTTAATGACTCCTGTCTCAAGCATATGGTTAAGAACAGGGTCTAGGCCTCAGTGCCGTGTTTAAGTCAATATTGGTATTGAGGGGTGTTTACTATCCTGATCAGAGAAGGAAGACTCACTGGTATCCATTTCGCAGGAAGACCAAGAACTTGAGTTTGTTCTGTGTTGCATGGTGTCATGTCAGTGCATCCATGGCTATAAACAGAGGAAGAGTCAAGTGGGCCATCACCAGAGGAAGCTATTTGAGGTGAATGGTCCCAGTAGTTACATCAGAATGGGTTTGTACACTTTGTTTCACTGCCAAATCCTTATAGGTTGAAGGGTCTCTTTCTAAGAATCTAGATGGATTGTCTGGAAAGCAGTAATTTGGGTTCTGGTGTCTACCAGGATCAATTTTGTGGTTTGAATTGAGGAATCTGGCCTCATCTCAGAAGCAGCAAAGTGCTACCAATGAACTTCTATAAAAACATATGCTCCAAGTCCTGCCTCTCTCTCTGTCTACATTTTGCCTTGACCTCCCTGTGTAGCCCCATGAGGGCATATACTTTTTCTAAAAATGTTCTAGAACTTGTGAGTAATAAACCTCTATTTCAATCTCTCCCATGGTCTTCTTTTGGAACTTTGTTCACCGTCTGGCACCCTGTGTTTCAGTTAACAAATGGTAATTTAGGAAAGTCATAACAGTGGCATGTACCTTGATTAGATGAGCTGCATTTTTTATTCTTTGTTCTGTGTTGTATATCTGGAAAAGTGCCTGTGTTTACCTGCTTTTGTTTTACAAGGCTTATAATAGGAGACTTAGACCAACTTTGTCCTAGCCATAAGGAAAAACTGCTAATTTACTAATACAACAAAAATCATAACAAAAAAGATGTTTTAAAAACAACTTACTCTTTTGGATCCTTGTCTAAGTTTTTTTTTTTCTTATGTTCAATTTTTTTGCCATCTCTACATCAGCAATGTACCAATAAGAAAAGTGGAGAACAGAGAAGTTATATAACTTATATGAGGAGACACAAAAAATATATCAGAAACTTCCTCCATCTCTACTTCTCTTCATCATATATCTATATCTATATCTATATCTATATCTATATCTACATCTATATCTATATCTATATCGACATCGACCGATAGATGTCGATATAGGTATAGATATAGATATAGATATAGATATAGATATAGATGATATAGATTTTTTTTTGCCCCAGACTCACAATTTCTAGCCAATATAATAAACATAATTTTTAAGATTGTGACTAGGGAAAAAGAAGTCAAGAAGCCTGTTTTTGTTTTAGGCTTCAAGAAGTAAATTTATTTCCGCAAATTTGTATTTATTGATCCACTGGTTCACTCTAGGCTGTTGAGTTTTGAGGAAAAACCTTATAGCAGGTAAGTGTCTGGGTTAGCCCTTTTTCTTTTAGGAATATGGCATGGTTTTGGAATGATGATGATGGGGAATTTGAAGGATTCAAGTCATTTAATGACTTTCCATGAGGGACAATATTAACCCTGTGCAAAAATTATGTTTTATTACTTTTTAAATAATGCTATTTTAAAAGGTTATTCATTTATTTGTGTGTGTGTGTGTGTGTGTGTGTGTGAGAGAGAGAGAGAGAGAGAGAGAGAGAGAACCAAGTGAGGGAGAGGCAGAGAGAGAAGAAGAATCCCAAGCAGGCTTCACACTATCAGCATAAGCCTGATGAGGGGCTTGAACTCACAAACCATGAGATCATGACCTGAGCTGAAACCGACTGAGCCACCCAGGTGCCCCAAAGACTGTATTTTCTTAAAACTATATCATTATTCGTATTTTCTAAGCAAACACGTGTTTGGAAAGCTAAATTAAGCTCCAGCCATAGTCTATGTACTGGGGAAAAAAAAATCAAGAAATTTGCATTCAGACAGAACTTTGAATTTCAGCTCTGCCACTTACTACTTTTTTTGACCTTAGGATTATTAAATATCCTCTATTGAAGAATGGCATCTGTGGTATAATTTTAATAATTTACAACCTATTTCAATTCTTCTTGCCCCTCCAAAGTAGTTTAACTAAAGTAAGAAGTTTTAAACATCAGGCACTTAAAAAAGGAAAAGATGACTATTAATCAGGGTAATAGACTCAAAAGAAAAAAAAAAAAAAGAAAAAGAAGTGACCAGATTCTCCAGAGCCTTTTTCTTACGTTATTACTTTAGTCCCAGGTTAGATGTATCCTATGGAATAGAAGTATAGACTTAATCTCTTTGGGATGGATAGCTCTTGAAACAGGTGTTTGCTAATGATTCTTCCTAGATTGAATTTATCTGCTTGGATTTGCACCATTTGATTCATGACAAGTATTACTATCAAAAATTGTTTAAAATTATGTACAAAATTACCCTTGTGCAACTGAAAATGTCTTTCACCATTTCCGAAATGTCTTTCTGAACATCTAAGATAGGTAATCACAAAAGTAACTTTAAGAAATGTTCTACCTCACCTTTCGTGAGTCTCAATTCCCTCATTTAAAAAAAAGGAGACCATCATATCTTCTTTTCAGAGCTACTGTGACAAGAAGTATTCTGTGAGAAGTGATAATTTTATAGTCTTATGGACTAACGTATGTTTTGAATCATTATTCCTAGTGTAGTCTGGGGAATCCATTGTATCAAGCTTCTGGGGTTTTGCTAATATATATCCACATTTTGTTACTATTTTGTTACACAAAGCCTCACTTTCCTTGATTATTTTATAATGATAAATAAATGTGTGTAAAACTCCTCTTTGGCCCTTCTTTAAATTCACTTCTAAATTCTTTTGTTCCTACTCTATATGGGAACCTACTGTGTGTGTGTGTATATATATATAATATTTGTGAACCTACTGTATATAATATAAAGGAATACTATAATTTATGGGTATATGCTCTTTTCTATTTTAAGCAACAAGTTGCATAAGAAAAATCTTGTAATTTTAACAGTCTATAGCAACTTTTGTATTATGTGCAAAGGTATGTCTATTTAATGATATACTATGTAATAATGTAATAGATTTGTTAAAGACATTGCTTGAAACCTTAAATAAGTGTCTCAGGCTTACTTAAATTTTCTATTGCTATAAGTCAGTGCATCCCTTAGGGCAATTGAGACATTAGTGTTTAGTTTATAATTATTGCTAAATCTGCAATAGAAAAACAGATACATAATGCTTAAATTGCAGTAAGCATGATATGATATAAGACACTGAAAATATGATTTCAATGTATTTTTGTATAGCATTTCATATGTAAATACTATTTATATTTACTAACATGAGTATGCAGTCATCAGTAGTTCAGTTGTATTTTAATACTTTTCCATGATTTTTCATGGCAATGGAATGTATAACTAAAATAACATGCTGTTAAAAAAAACAAGCACTATTCTGTTTGTGTGTGTGTGCCCATGTATGCATGGGATAATGGCCCAATATCTACATTAAAAGTCGAGTATGAACTATAATTTTCTTTTTTAAGTAAAGGTGAATTTATAGTAACTTGGGTTCTTATAAAAGCTGCTCCTGAGAGAATCATCCAGATGTGTGATTGCTATTTGGAAGGTGACCCTAGAAAGCATCATAAGGAAACAGAGAAATGAGAAAAGAAAAGGAAACTCTCCAATAAATCTATGTTAAGAAACTAATTATTGCTGTAGGCATCTGGGACTCCACCTCATTCAGGACTGTGTATAAGCCTATGTAGAATGTACTTAGAGTCCTTCCGCCAATGGTTAAAGAACATGGGACATTGATCCACCAACTCTAGAAACTAACTGCTTGAATGTTGCTTCTGCACTATCAAGTCCTTGAATTTTGATCCTGTCGTCAGTAGGTGGACTGGAAATGCTCTTGCAGCTAGGGAGTGTCCCCAGGCTAGGGAGTGTCCCCAGGCTAGGGAGTGTCCCCAGGCTGATAGACACTGAAGTAATCCAAGGGAAGATGTGAGACATTGATGGTATCTGCTAAAGAAATCACTCCTTGTACCACTCAGCTCCACTTGTGTCATATGTTAAATCAATGATATCCTTTCACTGATTCAACAAGTTGTGCCTGATCATTATTTCTAATAAAAATAATTATAACAAGATTAGTGGGGGAAATGACATTTCCTGCTCACAGTTGTGTCCAGTTCACATCTGCCAATCATTTCTCTTTGCTACTACTCATTCTAGGTCATCCTTACCATTTAGCCAGCATGTCGGCTTATTTAAGTTGTTTGTTTGGTGGGATTCGTAATATCTTTTAGTTATAGGCTGCCTGAGAATTCTGGATATCATGAACGTGCCATGTGGTCTCTGTTGCACCAGGCATCTAAGCACCAAGAGATGTTCTAGTGAAACTTTTGAATCACAGGCATATTTTTTTATTGCCTCCATTATATAACAGCAGTACTGACTCTTAATGATAATCAGGATTGATTACTCCTACTAGTGCCATAATTCCTTTATTTTCTTCCTGACTTTAGCATGAGGAGCCCAAAATGTTCACTTATCAGTTCTAGCCCTTGATCCAAGTCCTGTGGAACCCTCCTGGTTTCCCCTGGAGGAAGCATTCCATCACTAGTTAACCTAGACTGCTAAAACTACACAGGCTAATTTGCAAAGAAGCATATTTCCAAATAAGTCAGTAGGGTTTTGGTGAGTGTAGCCAATTGTTTTTAAACTGTTTGGTTCCTGAATCCAGGCAGGAAACCATAGAAGCACAAGATAAGACTATTTAATATAGACATTGCATTTTGGACAACATTACTCTAGTATTTCTAGATATTGCCCTCAGATTGGAATTTTAAAAGGCTGTTTCAATGGTTTATCATAAAAGTAGCTTCTGAATGGTATAAAATAAAACAAGTGAGGGGTGCCTGGCTGACTTAGTTGGTAAAGTGTGCAGTTCTTGACCTTGGGGTTCTGAGTTCAAGCCCCATGTTAAACGTGGAGCCTATTTTAATAAGTAAGTAAGTAAGTAAGTAAGTAAGTAAATAAGACAAGTTATTCCTACGTTCCTATGCATTTTCTGTCCTTCATGACAATGACAGCCCCTTGGTCTTAGGTGTTGTTCTAGAGGATCCCATTTTAGTTAATAAAACATTCTGTAATTTTTCTAAAACAGATGCTAGTAGAGCAAATATTGTCAAGGAAAGAGAAATCCGTAAGTAAATATATGCTAATCCCAGTCAGGACAAATCATTAACATCTCAAGTTGGGAGTGATCTTACAGAATCACTTTTCACCAAGTGCCTGTTGGATCTCTTCAAGGGGTGGTATGATAATGAGGGCTCAGCATTGGTCTCTGCAGCAGGTGAATCAGATACTGAACACCTCCTCTTCTTCATCTCCACAAAAATATTATACTGAAATTTGTAGTAATTTTACTCTGGATGGTCTTTATTTTACTCTGTTCCCCAAAAAATATGTTATTAGGCTTTGCCTTTTTTTTATATAAATGCAATCATAATGTATACATCTTTCTATGACTTCATAATTACTTGTTTTGTTTGAGATTCAATGATATACTGATAATTGTTTGAGATTCATTATATCATAAAATACAGCACAAAGGACTTCCATTACCTATTGACTATTTTGTCATAAGTCTCCATCTATCTTAATTACAGTTTTATAGTATTTTTTGGCATCTAATATCAAATTTCCTCTCACCTTGTTTTTTATTTCACAAATGTAGTTTATTCTTGGATATCTGCTATTCTGTAGAAAATGGACAATAACTATTTCAAGTTCCAACAAAAATTATTGCAATATTAATTAGGATTGCATGAAATCTATAGGCCAATTCAGAGGGAATTACATAGTCAATATTCAGACTCCCAACATGAGTATATGTGCTTGTATGTGTTTATGTGTATGTATACACATTATACACATTTATGGGCCTTTAAGTTATTAATTTATTAACTAATAAAAGTCATCAATTGTTTTATCTTTTATTTGTATTTTATAAGATGATTTTAAATGCAGAACAAATTATAAAACATTAATTATATTATTAAAATATTAATATAATATATTAGTTAATATTGATTGTATGAAGTGATTAATAAACATATATGATATTGCTGTAACATTTAAAATAAATTTGTAAAGTCTATTTTAAAATCATGTGATTGATTTATTTGTATGGGATTCCTTTTGTAAGTATAAATGCTAATTTTAAAAATCATGTAGCCTGAATAATTATTTCTGGTGAATAAAAATACAAAAGGCTTGCATAACATTTAGTATCCATTACAGTTACTAAGTTTCTTTAAATTTAATAATTTATCTGTGGGTTGTTTTACACATTTCTTAACATATAATGACATAATATACAAGTAATTAATTTAGTCACTTGAGGAAATGTGGTCATGATGAGCACCCTAGGCTTATTCCTGATACGAAAGAAAATATTTTCAACATATGACCACTTTGTTGTTTGCTTTAGAGATTTTTTTTCTTTTTTGGTAGATGTGTTTTATCAAGGTACGTTCCCTTCTAATCCTAACTTACAAAACTTTTTTTCTTTTCAGAAAATCTTGAATTGGTGCTAAATTTTTTTAAGTTTATTTATTTATTTTGAGAGACAGCGAGAGAGCAAGCAGGGGAGGGTAAGAGAAAGAGGACAGAGTGAGAATCGCAAGCAGGCTCTGTGGTGCCAGCTCAGAGCCCAACTCAGGGCTCCTGAGATCTTGGAGTGAACTGAATTCGGATGCTCAACCGACTAAGCCACCCAAGTGCCCCAAATTGCTGCTAAATTTTAATTGTTTTTTCTTCAATTAAGGGAAATAAATAATATGATTTTCACTTTTAATTTATGCATATGTTAAATTACATATGTTAACTCAATTTTGCATTACTGGGATAAACCCAGTCTTCCATTGAAAATGTAAAATCTCAAATGAATTTTCCCCCCACCAATATATTTGTAAACATAAAATGGTACTGTGAATGATGTCATAATGGGATTTTTTTTTGAAATTTTAAACTAATTTTATTTATAGAACTGTCAATATTTACTTATCATTCTGTATCTTTCTCTGATAACCAGAAAAATGTTGGAATAAATATAAAGGAAGTTTTTCCTTCTGTAGGTTCTTCTAGTGGTTCTTTTCATGTGATTATCCTTCAGCTTATGCTTATTTATTAATTAAATAAAATATATTATGGTAATAAAAGGTGAGCTAGAATGAAAGTTTTTCTTTTTTTAGTCTTTTTTTTATGTTTATTTTTGAGACAGAGAGAGACAGAGCACAAGTGGGGGAGGGGCAGAGAATCTGAAGCAGGCTCTGGGCTCTGAGCTGTCAGGACAGAACCCGATGCAGAGCTTGAACTCATGAACCATGAGATCATGACCTGAGCCAAAGTCCGACAGTTAACCAACTGAGCTACCCGGGTGCCACAGAATGAAAGATTTTCTTAATTTAGCTAGTAGTTTTTTGTTTTTGTTTTTGTTTTTCTTGGAAATTAAAAGACATTTTCCCACTGTGTTTCACTTACTTAAAGAGTTTCACTATTTTCCCCATCTTTATTTAAGTATCATTGACAATTAAAAACTGTATATATTTAAGGAGATTTGTATATACGTATGCCTTGTTAAATAAACACAACAACCAAATTAATAAACAAAGGCATCATCTCACATAGTTACCAGTTTTTCTCTTTCTTTCTTTCTTTCTTTCTTTCTTTCTTTCTTTCTCTTTCTTTCTTTCTTTCTTCCTTTCTTTCTCTTTCTTTCTCTCTTTCTGCATATGATGAGAACATTTAATATCTACTCTCTCTCTCGTTTTAAGTAGACAACGCAGTATTGTTAATTATACTTACAATTTTGTATGTTCGATCTTTAGAATTTAGTCATCTTTTATAATTGAAAATATGTACTCCTTGATGAAAATTTTCCCATTCCCCCCAATCCCCAGTTACTCGTGACTGACTTTGGACTCTCTGCTTCTATGTGTTTGTTTCAGGTTCTACATATAAGTGAGATCATGTAGTACTTGTTTTGTAATTTATTGCCCTTTTGTGTGTGTGTATCTTCAGTGAACAAGTTGCTTAAATTCCTTTAAAGATATTATTTATTAAGATTTAAAATATTTGTAAAAATCTATATAATAATTATTTTATCTATATATCTATATATAGTTACTTTGTACCCACTCAAAATAAATGCATGACTTTCTATATATAAGCATACATTTACATAAAAGCTCATTATATTCATATCTGTTATATAATTAGCCATATGCATGAATGCACATACATCACTTGAAAAAGTGTTCTCCTATTAACGGAAGAGAACTTTCAGCACAGTATCAGTTAGGTATCATATTTTTTTTTTAAATTGAGGTTAATCATTTGTGACAAGACATATGATGCTCAAAAAATGTTTATAGAATGAAGCAATTAATATCCTACATGCATTAAAGTGGTTTTTTTCCCAATTGGTAAAATACAATTGTTAGAAACTTAAAATTAAAATAAATTATAAACATTATATCATTATAAATTTCAATAAACTTCATTTTATCTTTTAGATTTTATGTTGTTAAGTATTTTTTCATGGTGACAATACTTTGTTGAAGTATAATTTCCATGTGATAAAATTTTAAAAATCACTGATGTAATAGTTAAGCTACTTTTAACATACAACATTTACATTGTAAATGAAATATGAAATTTCATATATATAGTTCAAAGATGACTAAATAGATTATGTAGAAAAATCTATGGAGTCTAAAAAAATAGTGGAATTAATGCATAAATTTAACAAAACAGGAAACTAGTTAAATAAATAAAACTGCATTTCTATATTCTAGCTACAAACAATTGGAAAATAAAATTACCAAAACAAGTGAATTCAAAATATCATAAGCCTTTCAAATTTCCCTTACTTTTCTTCTATGCCAAAAAGTAAATGCTCGGGTGCCTGGGAGTCTCAGATGGTTAAACCTCCAACTCTTGATTCCGGCTCAGATTATGATCTCATGGTTTATGAGACCGAGCCCCATGTAGGACTTTGTGCTGACAGCACAGTGCCTGTTTAGGATTATCTCTCTCTCTGCCCCTCCTCCAGTCATTCTCGCCCTCTCTCTCTCTCTGTCTTGCAAAATAAATAAATAAACTTTAAAAAAAGTAAATGCTAAATGTATTATGTTGAACACAACATGTGGGCATCTATTTTAATATATTACTGGGTAAGGAGCCATGATGACTTTGAGAGGGTTCTCAGAGTGAAAGTTGAATTTGGACACCTACACAGAGAGGAGGCACTTGTGGTCTACTGTGGAATTAGATTCTGATCAGTGTGCAGATTTCCCACCGTGGAGAGAAAGAGCCCGAGTAGGATAAGAAGAGTATCTATATTGTATGGAATAGATTGTGGAGAAATGGAGCCATACATATACTATTAAAATCAATGGGTACCCAATATAAAAACATAAAATTCAACCCCTCTATCAACTGAAAAACACACAAAATCGAAGTGAATCATAGATATAAACTGAAAACAGGAAATCACAATGTTTCTAAAGAAAATATGAGGGGCGCCTGGGTGGCGCAGTCGGTTAAGCGTCCGACTTCAGCCAGGTCACGATCTCGCGGTCCGTGAGTTCGAGCCCCGCGTCAGGCTCTGGGCTGATGGCTCGGAGCCTGTTTCCGATTCTGTGTCTCCCTCTCACTCTGCCCCTCCCCCGTTCATGCTCTGTCTCTCTCTGTCCCAAAAATAAATAAACATTGAAAAAAAAAAAATTAAAAAAAAAAAAAAAAAAAGAAAATATGAATGCCTTTGCAACTTTGGGGAAGGCAAAATGTTCATGGATATAACAATAAGTTATAAATCATAGAGGAAACATATATTGGACTTCATCAAAATTAAATATTTTGTTTATTAAAATATACAATATAGGTAATGAATAAGCAAGCCACAGGTTATGGAGAAATATATTTTCACTGCATATATCAAATAAATGAATTTATATGGAATTCTACATTTAAAAAAAAACTAAAAAGCAGGAAAAGCAACAAAATGAGCAAAACACTTAAACAGATATCTCACAACAGCATACAGAAGAATGGCCAAGATATGCATGAAAATATGCTCTACATAATTACCCTTAAGGGAAATGAAAATTAAAACCATATTTCACAACTACTAGTATGGTTACAAGCAGAAAGGCTGACAAAATCAAGGATATAAAGCACTGAAATACTCACGTATTGTTAGTGAGAGTATAGAATAGAACAATCTTTCACCTGGCACAGTGCCTCCATCCCTTATACCACCTGATAAAGAACACCTGTAGGACAGCATATCTGAACAGCAAGCCACCTTTGAGAAGCAAAACCACTGGTAAAGCAAATTAAAGGTTGGGGCATCTCCTAAACAAGGCTACCATTTGAGTGAGACGTGTCTGGGACTCTGGAAGGCATGGATTAACACTATAGCACAGATAACAGAAGAGGAGAGTACCTCTAGGATTTGGGGCCCAGCTCTGAAAGGGGACAGAAACCTGACATACCCACTTAGAGCAGCAGCTTCTAGTAGTGTACACAGTGCTCCCCCAGGCACAGCCTCTCACATAGCAGCCAGTGCAGCAGCCAGTGGACTGAGCTCAGCCCAGTTTAGCTGGTGATCACTCAAAAGCCCTGGCAGTCAACTCTTTGCACTGACAGTTGGGCCATTCTAAAGGTAATTAACCCTGTTGTTAACCTTAAAATTAAAACCACCTGTTATTTTACGAGGAAAAAAATGTGTTTATTTGGGAACCGCAGAGAATTGCAATTCAGGACAAGCAATCTATTGCAAAATCATAGGCAAGTCCACATGAGAAAGGAGAGGAACACTCTTTATAGAGGAAAGGTGGAAGCTGGAAAGGCTGTTATGAACAAAAAATCAATTTGAGTGAACTAGGAGTTTGAAGTATGGTGGTTTTTCATTGACTGAGTTGTGACAGTCTCTCACTGGCTGGGTTGCTGTGTGAGAGAGGAAAGCCTTTATTCTTCCAGCTGGGGTCGTAAAGTAGTAGCCAAAAGAGTATCATCTTGCAAGGTAGATTTGGTACTGTTGGGTCTGCAATTGACTAGGAATGGTAGGGCTTGAGAGCACCCTTTTCTGGCATCCAGATGCTATTTTAAATGGAGTTTTGTTCTATTAATTTTCACAACCCTATGGCTTCGACAATGGGGAACTGAAGGATGGATGATCATGAATAAACCCTTGTGGCCTCAGGATAGGTGGAAGGACACTGGGGTTCACCTGCAAGAACCTAAGGCAGTCCTCAATGTCTTCCATGGCCCAGCTCATAAGACAAAGATACTGCCTGACAATCAAGAAGCTGATGTAACTATGGTATAAGCCCCAGCAACTGACCTTCAAGTAGATAAAACTGATGGTTACATAGCTTGAATGGCCATGGCAGTACCCAAATGGGATGGCATATTGCCAAGGATGCCAGATTGCCCTTGAAGTACAGTGACTTGGTTAATACAGTAACAGCATGTTCTGTGTGTTTTAAGCAATGTCCAAGGCAACTGTCAAAGGGGTCTGTGTCTATCCACTGGAGTTCTCAACCAGTAAGGGATTTGTGAATTGATTTTATTGGCCTGCTCCCTCATGCTAAGGTATTAAATAGGTGTTGGTTTGTGGGAATACTACACCTGGCCTAATCCAAGCTTTTACTTGCCACTGTTTAACCAGGCTACCACCATGAGAAAGTTAAAGAAGATAAAGTACCTTGTATAGATACCCTCATAGACTAGACAGTGATCAAGAGTCACATCTCAAAGACCGTGATATATGAGACTGGACCAAAGAGCAAGACATTAAATAGAAGTTCCATCTCCTCTACAACCCACAAACAATAGGATTGGGGAAAAAAAAAAAAAAAAAGGAATTCCAAAGCAGCAGTTTAAATTATTAACAGGTAAAACCACTTTGGTCTGGTGGACTAAATAAAGTACTGTCCCAGGCTTTAATACATTTGAATGATTAATCAGTAGGGCCTGTTGCCTCATACGTCAGACTGGGAACCCTTGCCAAGGCACCAATATCATAGAAGTATGGAGGTTGTCGGAAACAACCATTGCCTTGCCTCTCACCATTGATTAAGCCACTGTCCTGCTGAGAGCACCAGGCCCCATCACACCTGGGAAGCGAATTATCTACTGGAACTTGCACTGGGTTGTCCTGCCAGGATGGGTGAATTACTTCACACCCGTGGGTGAGAAAGGGATTACTCAGTCTCCACTGGGATCCCATTGCTCTGCTACCAGCTGCTGAAATGTGCTATACCTGGAATGAAACATGCACCTTTTAAGGAGGGGAGAAAGCAGGGGTTGTGGCCTGGCACATCCTTTCCCCAGTTTATCTCCTTACTCCTGACAGTGCTACTGCCCCAGGCAAATATGTATGGTATGCACAACCAGGTTAAGTTACTAAAGCTGATGCCAACCTCTCTCTTTTTAAAGCCAGGTAGGAATGTTCTGTTTTCCACTGGTACGATTATTTGGCTGCTGTCCTTGCTTCCTCCATTGGCCTGGAGGATGTTATAGCACACATAGAAGCACTTACTAAATTCATCTAACAAGCCTTGAATGATAGCAACAAAGCCTGTCCTTACTTACACTAAAATGTCTCTAATGATAAAAGCTACCCTTCAAAATAGAATGGACTTGGACATTATTACTGCCTACTACCTCAAAAGGATCACCTGTGCCATTATCAAAACAGGAGGTTCTATGTTCATAAGTGATGAGTCTGTTAATGTATAATCTTTATTAAATCACATGAGGATACAAGTCAACACCCTGAGTGATCCAATCCCCAGTTTAGGAGACTTAATGGATGAAGAGTTCAGAACATGGGACTCTTGGTAGAAAATGTTGTCACCAACTGACTTTGAGAATCATTGTTTAATCTGTATTTTCTCTTACTTGTGCCTATATTGCTGCCTTGACAACCAATGCCACCAGATAGCTACCAAAGGATGCTTTATGCTAGTGAAGCCCCTTGCTGACAGCTCAGAGCCCATTGCGGACTATAAGAGCTGGTCATGGGGGGTGGAGTATTAGGATAAGTCATTGAGAAGATATGATTGTCAGTTGACCCATGAGCTGGACCCCATCAATCAGAGGTTAATCACCTCCCCTGCCCTTTCAATGTGGCTTTTGCTTGCCTTCCCCACTCCTAGAGACTGCCCCAAAGATATAGCCTTGAGATAGTGATGTGCTGAGATCATCTGGAAGGTCCATAGGTCTGAACCCTTAAGGTTTCTATATAAACTTTTTAGACTTGGTGGACATGTGTGGAGATGTACTTGTCTTGCAGCTTCCCAGGACAAACCTTGTAAGTAAGTTTCCTTGCTTATGAAATCTTCCACCTGTGAATGTGAAGTGGGCTGACTCCATCTCTCCCTGCCCTCCATATGAAGTCTAGTTTCAGATTACACCCTGGAAGCTCCTGAGAAGATCAAGAAACAACACATGGGTGGTGGAAATGCTTTCATCTATAGTTTTCTTTTAAAGTGAATGCTATTGTGTCCAAAGATATATCTTTGCCTTCCTCGAGGCTGCAAAGATTCTCTCTTTATTTTTCTTCTAGATGCATTATAGTTTTAGCTTTCATATTTTTTAAATTAATTTTTGAGTATTTATGAAGTTAAGTCAATATTTGTTTGATAATAATATCTAGTTGTTCCAGTGCAATTTCATGCAAAGAGCTCCTTTGTCCATGGAATTGCTTTACTGTCTTTGAAAATCGAGAGACTACATACGTG
This sequence comes from Lynx canadensis, assembly GCF_007474595.2. Taxonomy (NCBI): domain Eukaryota; kingdom Metazoa; phylum Chordata; class Mammalia; order Carnivora; family Felidae; genus Lynx; species Lynx canadensis. Next base: position 61,061,393 of record NC_044307.1, read on the forward strand.
TGAGTTTGTTTCTATACTCTCTATTCTATTCCAACACTACTATTTCAATGCTTCTATCTCAATTTTTAAAATTTTATAGTAAGCCTTAGTATGTGGCAGTATAAATTCTCTTTTTTCAAGATTATCTTAGTTCTTCTGTCAGATATTTTGCTTTTCTACATACATTTTACTACGATTTTGTGATTTAATATAAATAGCTTTTGAGTTTTTGATTGGGATGACATTAAGCATGTTAATTTGGTAAGAATTTAAGACTTTAGAATATTGTGTCCTCCTGGGAGCCTGGATGGCTCAGTCAGTTAAGTGTCAGACTCTTGATTTCAATTCAGGTGATGATCTCATGATTCATGGGTTCAAGACCCACATTGGGCTCAGCACCGACACTGTGGAGCCTCTTGGGATTCTCTCTCTCCCTCTGCCTCTCTCTCAAAATAAATAAATAAAAAAAAAACAGAAAGAATATTGTGTCTTTCAATTCACATAAATGAGGTAACTATTCATTTATTTAGGGCTTCTTTATTTTTTTCCATAGTGTCCATAATTCTTCTGTACTATGGTTCCTCCTATCTTATCTCTGCCTCATGGTTTCTATTGCTTCATAGATTGGATTTACTAGATTAGGTTAACATAGATTAGGTTTCCTTGCATTTACTAACTAATTAGTTTTCTACTGGTGCTGTCATAAATCACAATCATAGTGGCTTAAAACAGCAAAATATGTTTTATTATAATTCTGGAAGTCAGAAGTTCCAAATTAACCTCTCTTTCTCTTTCTGTCACCTTTGTTTCTGTTATTATATCTCCTTTTCTGACTGTGAACCTCCTTTTGAATAAATTTGGTCTACCCAGTTAATCCAGATAATCTCCCTATGTCAAGGCTCTTTATATAATAACATCTACAAAGTCCCTTTTCCAACTGAAGTAGTAGATCCACAGCTTTTGGGAATCAAGATGGAAACATCTTTGGTGAGCCATTATTCTGTCTACCTTACTGTTTTCTGCCTGTAGCATGAAATGGAGCTGAAATAATAAAAATGATGCATATAATACAGGAGGCTTTTAGATACTATTAGAAAGTTTGAACTGCCCCCCAAAGATGATGAATCACAACTCAAAAGTTTTTTTTTTTTTTCCAACTTTTTTTATTTATTTTTGGGACAGAGAGAGACAGAGCATGAACGGGGGAGGGGCAGAGAGAGAGGGAGACACAGAATCGGAAACAGGCTCCAGGCTCCGAGCCATCAGCCCAGAGCCTGATGCGGGGCTCGAACTCACGGACCGCGAGATCGTGACCTGGCTGAAGTCGGACGCTTAACCGACTGCGCCACCCAGGCGCCCCTCAAAAGTTTTAATAAAGGGAATGACATAACCGCATATAAATTTTAGAAAGATCACTTTGTTTCAGTGTGGCAAGGGGTGAGAGAAAGATTACAGGCAAAAAAACAATTAGGAGACTATTGTAGTGATAAAACAAGAGCCATTGTTTTATTTTACAATAGTTACAACACTAGCAGAAAGAAGTGGACAGAATAAAAGAGGAGGTTAAATGAGAGGTTTTCATAAGTCTGATATTCTGGTATATTAGACATTAATTTGAGAAAACCCTTTATTCTTACTGCTTAATTTTCTGACATTATTCATCAAGGAAGTAAAAACAAGCAAGCAAAAAAACAGCTCTCACTATGTGTGAATTTTGCAGTGCCATTCCTATCTTCTCACTCTTATTCTATAATAACATGGAACCAACTATTCTTAAACTCTGACACCTACCTTTCACAAAAGGAATTACTAACAAATGGGCATGTGGTTTCAGCTAAGCAAAACGAGTACGTTCTAGAGATCTACTGTACTTAGTCAATAATAATACATTGTGCACTTAAAAAAATTATTAATAGGATCGATATCACGTTAGTGTTCTTACCACAGTAAAATTAAAGTAAAATAAAGTAAAAGGTAACTTTATTTAAAAATGAAAAACAGTTGTCTGTGAGCAGGAAATATGAAATGGAAGAACTAGGCATTGAAATTATGAGATAGTAAGTAGACATTGGAGAAAAAAGTAAGGGCTCCCTGTTTAGATTTTCCTTCTTTAAGATGGTAGATTTAATTGGTTTTTAGTAACTAAGACTTTGAATTTCTTTTTGTCAGCCTTGTAGTTACTGGAAAGTCAAACACTAATTTTAGCAATAAGTTTACTTTCAGTTGTCATTTTCTTTGGTTTTCAGTGATGTAGATTGTGTGTGTGTGTGTGTGTGTGTGTGTGTGTGTGTTTTCTCATAGATATTTTAGTGTAAATTTGAGAAGAGCTACATCAGGGCTAGATATTATTTTAAAAATAGAAATGCCTACTTTTCTTTGTGGCAAGTAGAACATTATACAGTCTTTTCAAGATCTGTGTTCATTTATATCAAAGACTCATTAGAGACGTTATTCTTTAAAACACTTTATTGTATCATAATTCTTAGTGAAAAGCCCAAATTTTTCCTACAAGTGTCCTCAGAAAAGAGATCTGTCAATTTTTTCTTGACTAAGGTTGAAATTTTATGCTCCCCAGGCTTACAAATTAAGGCTTAATAACTCCCTCTTGGCAGCAGGGAAACTAGATATTCTAAGGTGCTTACCAGAAATCACAAATTGTTCATCATGTATCCAAATCCACAATGAGGCATAATGCCACCTTTTGCAGATTAAGTCCTAGCAATTTTCCCAAGTAGCTCATGATTCCCCACCCAGCTCTGCATATTATAGTACCCTGGTGGTCATAGCCAAAGGCGGAGGTGAGGCAGGAGCTGGGGAAAGTTAATAAGTACAAATCTATATCCTTATTTTAACACTACTTTTTTTCTACTTATGAATTTTATTCCTTCACATTCCTTTATCATAAATTTATTATTAAAAAATGGGAAGGAAAGGAAAGGAAATCATTCTCAATGAAAATGAAATGAGCTAATCAGTGTATAAACAACTTTCAAATGTCAGTGTCTACTTAAAAGGCTGTATTATGAGTTATAGAAGAACATTCTGCTTTTGCTTTCAGTTAGAATAAATTTACTTTTATTTAGTTGAAGATTAAGAAAATAGCATCATTGCACAACACTGATGAAAAAAATGTCAAATATCTGGTTTATGTTCTCATGGAGCATAATGCAATCTGATTTATGGAAATTCTTAGTAAATTGCTATACTCTTGTGTTAGTGCCATAGTCACCCCAATTAATAAACTTGACAAAAGTGAATGATATCAGCAAAATAGATCATTTTGTTAAAAAGGAACTTACTCAATAAAGGATGGTAAAAGAGGTTTACCAACACTTATAGTTTCTTTATGTGAGCCTGGAGGATATCTCCATATTGTTTTCCATACAATTTTATTGAATGATAGTTTTTCTTCTCAAAATATTATTATTTTAAGGTAGGTTAATTACATTGAAAATCATTAAACTATGTGTTACTCAAAATACTAATTTTATATTATTTTATCCTAAACAAAGAATTGAAATAGTCCAAGATCTTCATAATATCAGTTTGTACTTAGAGACCCCAATTAACCAGTTCTCCTCTTATACATAGAGTTCTACTTAAGTCCTACAGTTTATTTCTCATTTTTATTTATAAAACAGGAAAATAACTATGAAAATGGAACCATAAAATAATCATATGAGAACTAGGTAAGACTTTTAATAGTGAAGACAGTTTTGTGAAGGTGTGATTGTGTTATGAGAATAAAACTCACTAGAATGTGAGAAGCGTTTTCTTTTGGGAGTGTTAGGTGTATTTTGTTGTTTATTTTTCGGTAATAGCTTTAGATTCAATTATGACTACTCCATTTTATTTAAAGAAATTCTAGCGGTGCCTGCATGGCTCAGTAGTTTAAGCGTCCAACTCTTTTTCTGCTCAAGTCATGATCTCACAGTTGGTGAGTTCAAGCCCCACATCGGGCTCCATGCTGTCAGCACTGGTTCTGCTTGGGATTCTCTCCCTCCCCCTCTCTTTCTGCCCCTACCCCTCTGGTGGGCATGCTCTCTTCTCTCTCTCCCCTCTCTCTCTAAAAATAAATAAACTTAAAAAAAAAAGACAAAGAGAGGCTCCTGGGTGGCTCAATCAGCTAACCATCTGACTTCAACTCAGGTCATGATCTTGCAGTTTGTGGGATCGAGCTCCTAGTGGGCTCTGGGCTGATAGTGCAGAGCCTGCTTGGGATTCTCTCTGTCTCCTTCTCTGTCTTTCTCTGTCCCTCCCCTACTTGCACACACATGCTCGCTCTCTCTCTCTCAAAATAAATAAACTTAAAAAAAAAAAAAAGAAATTCTATGTATCTTCCACAAGCCCAGTGCTAATGTAGAATTGTTGTCACCACTTAAATTATTTAATAACTTAGTCTTCACACCCTCTCTTACTTTCATTCCTCTGAACTGTCATTTGTATGAACTGTGATTGCCATGGTATCTGTTTTACTTCAGTTGAACTCTCCACACAGCTGAAAATTTAGTTAACTTTAACATGAATGAAAATCTCTCTTCTTAGGTAACAAATTTGAAGTGGTTTAACAATCTTCCTCTTCTCCCACTTTTATTTTTTGTTCCTTCTTTTTTTTTTTTCCTGGCTTGGGGGTCTCTCTAATCCAAAATTCTTTCTGCCTATATTTGCTAAAACAAAATTGACAATGATGTAAGTGAGACCCATAGGGAATTAAGTTGCTATAGGCTGAATGTTTGTGTCTCTTCAAAAATCCATATGTTGAAATCTAATCTTTAAAAAGGTGGGGCCTATGGGAGATAATTAGGCTATGAGGGTGGAACCCTAATTAATAAGATTAATGTCATTATAAAAGACCCTAGAGAGCTCTCTTGATTCTTTCACCATGCAAACACACAGAGAAAAGATGCCTTTTTGTGAACAGGGAGGCGGGCTCTCATCAGATTAAGAACATTGGTCTTAGACTTTTCAGCCACCAGAATTGTAAGAAACAAATGTTTATTGTTTATAACCCACTCAGTCTATGATCTTTTTGCTATAGATAGACTAAGACATCAGTTATATCAGAAAGCTACAATATGCTATTTATCATAATGTATATATAGATATGCTACATAATTTTCTGTATATATGCTATAATAGAGTATGATTTCATATGTATTTCTTCAGCCCAATGTTCTCCCATCTGAGCTATTTTGGCAGCTCATTCCATATGTAATTCTTTTCTTTTTTAAAATATCTTTTAATGTTTATTCATTTTTTAGAGAGAGAGACAGAGCACGAGTGTGGGAGGGTCAGAGAGAGAGAAAGAGAGGGAGACACAGACTCTGAAACAGGCTCCAGACTCTGAGCTATCCACACAGAGCCCTTCATGGGGCTTGAACTCCAGAATGGTGAGATCATGAACTGAGCTGAAGTCGGACGCTTAACCAACTAAGTCACCCAGGCACCCCATTCCATATGTATTTCTAAGAGTACAGAAGTACAGCTCTCTTGGAACTTGAAACTATTAAATCATTTGTTGATTGATCGATTACTTGATTTGATTTCTTCATTTCTTCTTATTTAAAACAAGCTACAACGTAAAATGCATTTGCTTTTTGCCATGGGTCATTTACCGAATCTGGTATTTATATCATCTAAAAATATTTGTATTGTACAAAAATTTATTATAAAGAAAATATATTAATAAGTATGTACTGGCATTTTAGTTTTGTTCAATATCAACATTTGGCAAATAATTTAATCTTTCTTGAGAAAAGTTTGCTCATCTGTTAGATGAGAAGAATATAAATAGTAAATGACCTCTAAATTATGTTTTAGTTTTATCATGCAATTATACTACTTTGGACTTTGCAAAAGCTGTTAAGTTAAATGAACTCTAATGCCCTCTGAGGACATTACACATACAAACTTCACATGTCACTAAGATATAGGGATTTTCATATACCTCAGAAATTAATTAAATATCTGTTGTGATAATAAGAGAAATGCTTATCCTTTACTGTGCACCCACTTCCATTACTGAAAGGATCTGAACTTCCATTACTGGAAGGATCTGCCAATATTAAACAATTTAAATATCAAAACATAATTTTCCTTTTTATTATTTAAGGGAATAAGATCTGATAAGATTGTATTATTTCCCTTTAGTAAGACAGAGAGTAAAAAAATTAAAGTTTTCTGTATCCAAAATCCTTAACTTTTATGCTACATCGTTTTCCAAAATTGAGAAAGGGAAACATATGTTTGTTCACTGATACATCATAAAAGGTTGATTGCTAAAGGTCATGAACAAATTTCCATCTTATGTTTTCTACAGAGTTGGAGATTTTCCTGTAAATAGTGTAATATTTTAAAATTAGTTTCACTAAATTTTGAATTATCAGTAATAAATGTGACTTGATAACAATATGTTATGTGAAATACAAATGGATCTATGAGAATTTTAAGAATAAGATGCTTATTAAAACAATACTGTTTATTGGGACACTTGGGTGGTTGTTGGTTAACATCTGACTATTGATTTTGGCTCAGGTCATGATCCCAGGTTTGTGGGATCGAGCCCCGTGTTGGGCTCTGTGCTGAGCATGGAACCTACTTGAGATTCTCTCTCTCTCTCCCTCTGCTCCTTTCCCACTCATGCACTCTCCCACTCTCTCTCTGCTTGACAAATTAAAAAAAAAAAAATATATATATATATATATATATATTGCTTATACTGAACTGCTCTATGATCCAATTTAATTAGATTTAATGGATGTGGGAGGTTTTCATCAGAAAAAAAATTGATGGAAGGGTTTTCGGAAGATGGCGGCGTAGGAGGACGCAGGGCTCACCACGCGTCCTGCTGATCACTTAGATTCCACCCACACCTGCCTAAATAACCCAGAAAACCGCCAGAGGATTAGCAGAACGGAGTCTCCGGAGCCAAGCGCAGACGAGAGGCCCACGGAAGAGGGTAGGAAGGGCGGCGAGGCGGTGCGCGCTCCACGGACTGGCGGGAGGGAGCCGGGGCGGAGGGGCGGCTCGCCGGCCAAGCAGAGCCCCCGAGTCCCGCTTGCAAAAGCGGAGGGGCCTGACGGACTGTGTTCCGACAGCAAGCGCGACTTAGCGTCTGGGAGGTCATAAGTTAACAGCTCTGCTCGGAAGCCGGAAGGCTGGAGGACAAAGGGAGGGAGAGCTGCTGAGCCCCCAGACGACAGAGCTCAGTTTGGTGGGGAACAAAGGCGCTCGCCAGCGCCATCTCCCCCACCCATCCCCAGCCAAAATCCCAAAGAGAACCAGTTCCTACCAGGGAACTTGCTCCCTCCACGCAAACACCCAACTCTGTGCTTCTGCGGAGCCAAACCTCCTGCAGCGGATCTGACTCCCTCCTGCTGCCACAGGGCCCCTCCTGAAGTGGATCACCTAAGGAGAAGCGAGCTAAGCCTGCCCCTCCTGCCCCTGTGCACCTTGCCGACCCACCCCAGCTAATACGCCAGATCCCCAGCATCACAAGCCTGGCAGTGTGCAAGTAGCCCAGACGGGCCACCCCACCCCACAGTGAATCCCGCCCCTAGGAGAGGGGAAGAGAAGGCACACACAAGTCTGACTGTGGCCCCAGTGGTAGGCTGGGAGCAGACATCAGGTCTGACTGTGGCTCCGCCCACCAACTCCAGTTATACACCACAGCACAGGGGAAGTGCCCTGCAGGTCCTCACCACGCCAGGGACTATCCAAAATGACCAAGCGGAAGAATTCCCCTCAGAAGAATCTCCAGGAAATAACAACAGCCAATGAGCTGATCAAAAAGGATTTAAATAATATAACAGAAAGTGAATTTAGAATAAGAGTCATAAAATTAATCGCTGGGCTGGAAAACAGTATACAGGACAGCAGAGAATCTCTTGCTACAGAGATCAAGGGACTAAGGAACAGTCACGAGGAGCTGAAAAACGCTTTAAAGGAAATGCATAACAAAATGGAAACCACCACTGCTCGGATTGAAGAGGCAGAGGAGAGAATAAGTGAACTAGAAGATAAAGTTATGGAAAAAGAGGAAGCTGAGAAAAAGAGAGATAAAAAAATCCAGGAGTATGAGGGGAAAATTAGAGAACTAAGTGATACACTAAAAAGAAATAATATATGCATAATTGTTATCCCAGAGGAGGAAGAGAGAGGGAAAGGTGCTGAAGGGGTACTTGAAGAAATCATAGCTAAGAACTTCCCTGAACTGGGGAAGGAAAAAGGCATTGAAATCCAAGAGGCACAGAGAACTCCCTTCAGACGTAACTTGAATCGATCTTCTGCACGACATATCATAGTGAAACTGGCAAAATACAAGGATAAAGAGAAAATTCTGAAAGCAGCAAGGGGTAAACGTGCCCTCACATATAAAGGGAGACCTATAAGACTCGTGACTGATCTATCTTTTGAAACTTGGCAGGCCAGAAAGAATTGGCACGAGATTTTCAGGGTGCTAGACAGCAAAAATATGCAGCCGAGAATCCTTTATCCAGCAAGTCTGTCATTTAGAATAGAAGGAGAGATAAAGGTCTTCCCAAACAAACAAAAACTGAAGGCATTCGTCACCACTAAACCAGCCCTACAAGAGATCCTAAGGGGGACCCTGTGAGACGAAGTACCAGAGACATCACTACAAGCATAAAACATACAGACATCACAATGACTCTAAACCCGTATCTTTCTATAATAACACTGAATGTAAATGGATTAAATGCGCCAACCAAAAGACATAGGGTATCAGAATGGATAAAAAAACAAGACCCATCTATTTGCTGTCTACAAGAGACTCATTTTAGACCTGAGGACACCTTTAGATTCAGAGTGAGGGGATGGAGAACTATTTATCATGCTACTGGAAGCCAAAAGAAAGCTGGAGTAGCCATACTTATATCAGACAAACTAGACTTTAAATTAAAGGCTGTAACAAGAGATGAAGAAGGACATTATATAATAGTTACAGGGTCTATCCATCAGGAAGAGCTAACAATTATAAATGTCTATGCGCCGAATACCGGAGCCCCCAAATATATAAAACAATTACTCATAAACAGAAGCAACCTTATTGAGAAGAATGTGGTAATTGCAAGGGACTTTAACACCCCACTTACAGAAATGGATAGATCATCTAGACACACGGTCAATAAAGAAACAAGGGCCCTGAATGAGACATTGGATCAGATGGACTTGACAGATATATTTAGAACTCTGCATCCCAAAGCAACAGAATATACTTTCTTCTCGAGTGCACATGGAACATTCTCCAAGATAGATCATATACTGGGTCACAAAACAGCCCTTCATAAGTTTACAAGAATTGAAATTATACCATGCATACTTTCAGACCACAATGCTATGAAGCTTGAAATCAACCACAGGAAAAAGTCTGGAAAACCTCCAAAAGCGTGGAGGTTAAAGAACACCCTACTAACGAATGAGTGGGTCAACCAGGCAATTAGAGAAGAAATCAAAAAATATATGGAAACAAACGGAAATGAAAATACAACAATCCAAACGCTTTGGGACGCAGCAAAGGCAGTCCTGAGAGGAAAATACATTGCCATCCAGGCCTATCTCAAGAAACAAGAAAAATCCCAAATACAAAATCTAACAGCACACCTAAAGGAACTAGAAGCAGAACAGCAAAGGCAGCCTAAACCCAGCAGAAGAAGAGAAATAATAAAGATCAGAGCAGAAATAAACAATATAGAATCTAAAAAAACGGTAGAGCAGATCAACGAAACCAAGAGTTGGTTTTTTGAAAAAATAAACAAAATGGACAAACCTCTAGCCAGGCTTCTCAAAAAGAAAAGGGAGATGACCCAAATAGATAAAATCATGAATGAAAATGGAATTATTACAACCAATCCCTCAGAGATACAAACAATTATCAGGGAATACTATGAAAAATTATATGCCAACAAATTGGACAACCTGGAAGAAATGGACAAATTCCTGAACACCCACACTCTTCCAAAACTCAATCAGGAGGAAATAGAAAGCTTGAACAGACCCATAACCAGCGAAGAAATTGAATCGGTTATCAAAAATCTCCTAACAAATAAGAGTCCAGGACCAGATGGCTTCCCGGGGGAGTTCTACCAGACGTTTAAAGCAGAGATAATACCTATCCTTCTCAAGCTATTCCAAGAAATAGAAAGGGAAGGAAAACTTCCAGACTCATTCTATGAAGCCAGTATTACTTTGATTCCTAAACCAGACAGAGACCCAGTAAAAAAAGAGAACTACAGGCCAATATCCCTGATGAATATGGATGCAAAAATTCTCAATAAGATACTAGCAAAGCGAATTCAACAGCATATAAAAAGAATGATTCACCGTGATCAAGTGGGATTCATTCCTGGGATGCAGGGCTGGTTCAACATTCGCAAATCAATCAACGTGATACATCACATTAACCAAAAAAAAGAGAAGAACCATATGATCCTGTCAATCGATGCAGAAAAGGCCTTTGACAAAATCCAGCACCCTTTCTTAATAAAAACCCTTGAGAAAGTCGGGATAGAAGGAACATACTTAAAGATCATAAAAGCCATTTATGAAAAGCCCACAGCTAACATCATCCTCAACGGGGAAAAACTGAGAGCTTTCTCCCTGAGATCAGGAACACGACAGGGATGCCCACTCTCACCGCTGTTGTTTAACATAGTGCTGGAAGTTCTAGCATCAGCAATCAGACAACAAAAGGAAATCAAAGGCATCCAAATTGGCAAAGATGAAGTCAAGCTTTCGCTTTTTGCAGATGACATGATATTATACATGGAAAATCCGATAGACTCCACCAAAAGTCTGCTAGAACTGATACATGAATTCAGCAAAGTTGCAGGATACAAAATCAATGTACAGAAATCAGTTGCATTCTTATACACTAACAATGAAGCAACAGAAAGACAAATAAAGAAACTGATCCCATTCACAATTGCACCAAGAAGCATAAAATACCTAGGAATAAATCTAACCAAAGATGTAAAGGATCTGTATGCTGAAAACTATAGAAAGCTTATGAAGGTAATTGAAGAAGATTTAAAGAAATGGAAAGACATTCCCTGCTCATGGATTGGAAGAATAAATATTGTCAAAATGTCAATACTACCCAAAGCTATCTACACATTCAATGCAATCCCAATCAAAATTGCACCAGCATTCCTCTCGAAACTAGAACAAGCAATCCTAAAATTCATTTGGAACCACAAAAGGCCCGAATAGCCAAAGGAATTTTGAAGAAGAAGACCAAAGCAGGAGGCATCACAATCCCAGACTTTAGCCTCTACTACAAAGCTGTCATCATCAAGACAGCATGGTATTGGCACAAAAATAGACACATAGACCAATGGAATAGAATAGAAACCCCAGAACTAGACCCACAAACGTATGGCCAACTCATCTTTGACAAAGCAGGAAAGAACATCCAATGGAAAAAAGACAGTCTCTTTAACAAATGGATGCTGGGAGAACTGGACAGCAACATGCAGAAGGTTGAAACTAGACCACTTTCTCACACCATTCACAAAAATAAACTCAAAATGGATAAAGGACCTGTATGTGAGACAGGAAACCATCAGAACCTTAGAGGAGAAAGCAGGAAAAGACCTCTCTGACCTCAGCCATAGCAATCTCTTACTCGACACATCCCCAAAGGTAAGGGAATTAAAAGCAAAAGTGAATTACTAGGACCTCATGAAGATAAAAAGCTTCTGCACAGCAAAGGAAACAACCAACAAAACTAAAAGGCAACCAACGGAATGGGAAAAGATATTTGCAAATGACATATCGGACAAAGGGCTAGTATCCAAAATCTATAAAGAGCTCACCAAACTCCACACCCGAAAAACAAATAACCCAGTGAAGAAATGGGCAGAAAACATGAATAGACACTTCTCTAAAGAAGACATCCGGATGGCCAACAGGCACATGAAAAGATGTTCAGCGTCGCTCCTTATCAGGGAAATACAAATCAAAACCACACTCAGGTATCACCTCACGCCAGTCAGAGTGGCCAAAATGAACAAATCAGGAGAGTATAGATGCTGGCGAGGATGTGGAGAAAGGGGAACCCTCTTGCACTGTTGGTGGGAATGCAAATTGGTGCAGCCGCTCTGGAAAGCAGTGTGGAGGTTCCTCAGAAAATTAAAAATAGACCTACCCTATGACCCAGCAATAGCACTGCTAGGAATTTATCCAAGGGATACAGGAGTACTGATGCATAGGGGCACTTGTACCCCAATGTTCATAGCAGCACTCTCAACAATAGCCAAATTATGGAAAGAGCCTAAATGTCCATCAACTGATGAATGGATAAAGAAATTGTGGTTTATATACACAATGAAATACTACGTGGCAATGAGAAAAAATGAAATAGGGCCTTTTGTAGCAACGTGGATGGAACTGGAGAGTGTAATGCTAAGTGAAATAAGCCATACAGAGAAAGACAGATACCATATGGTTTCACTCTTATGTGGATCCTGAGAAACTTAACAGGAACCCATGGGGGAGGGGAAGGAACAAAAAAAAAAAGAGGTTAGAGTGGGAGAGAGCCAAAGCATAGAGACTGTTAAAAACTGAGAACAAACTGAGGGTTGATGGGGGGTGGGAGGGAGGGGAGGGTGGGTGATGGGTATTGAAGAGGGCACCTTTTGGGATGAGCACTGGGTGTTGTATGGAAACCAATTTGACAATAAATTTCATATATAAAATAAACAATAAAAAAATTTATGAAATAGTACTGAAAATCATGATTAATATTAGAGGTAAATATAAAATTTATTTAATATTGAAATCTTACTTCTTCTAAGATATAATTTTTTTAATGAAAGAAAGAAAAGACTAAAACAATTATTTTCAGGACACATTCTCTTTGTTATTTATTTCCAAAAAGTTGTTAAGTTGTTTAGAAGTCTACTAGTCTGAATTAACCAGAAAATAATTATATGTATTTGATATTTTAGTTTAAAATGAAGTCATTTATAGTTAACCTATAATTACTTCATGATTGATAAGGATGGGTTTTTTGATAATTTATCATTCTCCTCAGTGACTGAGAAGTCTAAAAGATAATACAATTTTGCCTAAAATGTTTACATATATTGATTACTCTTTGACAAGCGATATAAATTTGATTGATTTTTAAACTGAAGTTAACAAGATACAATGACATTCATAACTGTCTAACATAAGTTCAGTATACTTGAATATTGTTAAAAAGTTAAATTCTATTTTTAATGAATTAGTCACAAATTGTTGATTAGCATTCTGATTTCTGTCAATTTCCATAAACTTTAAATGTTCCACGAAAACTATAAAACATGATATAATAGATTCTGAAAATAATAACATTGGTCATATTTAAAGACTTTATATGTTCTAGTGTTACTTACCATTAACAATAAAGTCACTCCAACTTAATAAATATGATAACTACCAAACAGTACATTTCCATTTCCCTAAAATGATTAAGCATAATTAGTAAATATAAATTGTGTCTTTCTTTTTTGTTTTTAATGTTTTATTTATTTTTGAGAGAAAGAGAGAGACAGAGCACGAGTGGGGGAGGAGCAGAGAGAGTGGGAGACACAGAATCTGAAACAGGCTCCAGGCTCTGAGCTGTCAGCACAGAGCCTGACGCGGGGCTAGAACTCACAAACTGAGATCATGACCCCAGCCGAAGCTGGACGCTCAACCGACTGAGCAACCCAGGCGCCCCAATTGTGTCTTTCTTATATACAGTTTCACTAAAAAATTTTGTTTGGATTTAATGTGCAAAAATTCCATTTTGAATATCAATGAAAATTAAATGTACAGTAATATCAGCAACTTTTGGGAATTTGGAAGAGTCCATTCTCTAACTCAAATATATAACAAACATGTTTTTCTTTGTATAAGTAATATTTATTCTGGAAAATTGTATTACTTTAAATATTTCACTTTTTTTTTTTTATTTTTTTTCAACGTTTTTTATTTATTTTTGGGACAGAGAGAGACAGAGCATGAACGGGGGAGGGGCAGAGAGAGAGGGAGACACAGAATCGGAAACAGGCTCCAGGCTCCGAGCCATCAGCCCAGAGCCTGACGCGGGGCTTGAACTCACGGACCGAGAGATCGTGACCTGGCTGAAGTCGGACGCTTAACCGACTGCGCCACCCAGGCGCCCCATAATATTTCACTTTTGAAAACAACATAATTCAACTTGCTGTTGCACATTTTGCATCACATGTAATTAGTACCATGTTGAATATTCTTCACTTAAGTCTGTGTTTATTTTTAGTACTTTTCTTAGGATCACTCCTAAGAGCTTGTTTTTACCACATTACTGAATTGTCTTCAGATGTGCTAAGTATATTCTTTCCAGAGCTATAAGTCTTATTTAATCTGGTCTTATCCTACTCCTCCAAACCCTTTCTCCACCTCACAAATACCAGCTTTCTTTTAGTTCACTTGAAGTTCACTTTAGTTCGCTTGAACTAAGGTTCTTGTTTCCCTTCTAGGCTATCCACACAGGCTATTTTTGATTCATGGAGTGCCAGTTCCCCTAACCACTCCACCTCTAATCCCTGCTTTTCCTATTTCTTTATATGTACATTCTGAGGAGAAACCTTGCTGTTCTCTCAACTCCTCAGGTTATGTGGTAGTACGGAATTCTGTGCTCTTCCCATGCTTACTGTAATTTCTAAATGTAAATATGTATGAATAAAAAAAGCAGTGATATCATTAGATGTTTGTGTCTAATATTACCAAACATCTTTTGAGAGTTTATGTTGGCATTGATTTTTCTTCTTAGATCTATTAATATAGTGAACTATATCAAGTGGTTTCCTAATATTTAATAATCCTTAAATAAATCTGGAATAATCCTTTTGTCATTTATGTGTGTCTGTGTGTGTGTGTGTGTATATATATATATATATATTCATAAGGTGATTTTAGATTTATAACTTAATGTGATATTAAAAATTCTGTTCACTAAAATATTATTTAGCTTTAGTTGTATGGACCTTTTAGGTGAGATGATAAATATTTATCTATCCATCTACCTGGGGCTATATTTATCCATTTCAAATTTTAATGTTATAATTGCTTCAGAAAGAAATTTGGAATCTTTCATCCTTTTTAGTCTTCTCTGGATCTACTTATAAAATATCACAATTCTCTGGCCTTTGAGGACTTTATAAAATTGCCCTAAAACAATCTCTGTTTGGTATTTTCTTATATCTTAGTACTTGAATAACTTGATGTATGGTTTTTCTTTGAAATTGTTCTGTATAAGCTTTTAAACTCTATTAACTTCACATTTTATACCTATTTTTCCTAGGACTTGATCTGAATCATCTAGTTTACCTAATGTTTTACATAGATTTAAAAGTAGTCATATTTTTACAAATTTTATTTGTTGTTTCACTTTTATTAGTTCTTATTCACTCTTTGTTCTTTCTACTCTGATTATATCTTTTGTTGAGTTTTCTCAAGGAATCAGCATTTTATTTATGATTTATGATTTATTTATTCATTTACTATTCATTTACTATTTTCTGTTTCCTTTATTTTATTTTATATAGTATTTGCTTCTTACTGCTCCCTTATGGTTTACTTTCATGCTGATTCCAGATATTTTTTTAATTAAAAAAAAAAACAATTTTTTTAGAGCAAGAGGGTATGAGCAAGGGAGGGACAGAGGACGGGGGTGGGGGGTGGGGTGGGGACAGAGGCTCCTAAGCAGGCTCCGTGCTTGCTGCTGCAAGCCCTATGCGGGGCTTGAACTCAAAACTGCGAGATCGTGACCTGACCTGCAGTCGGACTCAACCAACTGAGCCACCTAGGTGCCCCTGATTCCAGATTTTTGATTAAGGGATTGTATTTATTGATTTCTGTTATTTTGTTTTTATTGATGTAACTGTTTAAGGTAATGAATTTTCCTTTAATTGCTGTTGTATGCCACAAACAAATTATGGTTTTCTTTTTCTGTTTTGAGAAATGTTGACATTTCTGCTTGTATTCTTTCTCTCATCAAGAGTTTTAAGGGAAATGTTTTTATTTTTAGTGTGGCAGGACATTTGTTATCTATATTTTGTAGAATTGTAATGTGATCTGAATGTTTTATTTTCTCCTATATGGAATTATTTACACTTAGTGTGTAATATAATGTATAGTCAATTTTAGTAAATATTCTATGTACACTTCAGGACATATTCATAAGATCCACTGATTTTCTTATTTAGTTGCTCTAAATTCTAACCAGGATTTTTGTCTGCTTGAACAATGTTAAATTGACTTCAATGTGTGAAATATTCCAATATTTAGTGTGTTTAGTAGATGGGTAGCAAAATAATGGATCTGATTTTCTCACCAGTCCTTTAGCTTTCCCCTTCAGGATGTGAAATTACAACTCCTACCATCAAGAGTTCAGTCCTTCTTCCATACTCCTTGAATCTAGGCTGGTTTGTGATTTAATTTGGCCAATAGAATATGACAGAAATGACTATATGCTTGGTCCAAGCACAGACCCCCAGGGATCTTGAGTGTTTCTACTCTCTTTTGGACCCTGTCTTCACCATGCAATTAAGCCCAAGCTGGACAACTAGAAGGAGTTCCACTTAACAGCCAGGAAACCTGCAAAAGCAGTGCCTCCCAGGTAATCTCCAGCTCACTAAAAACGTAAAAGGAGAGCCAGAAAAGGATAGAAGATAATCCAGTTTATTCTAGCCTAAATTGCTGATAAAAACTTGTGGGCTAAATAAATGACTGATGTCTTAAGACACTGTAGTTTTTTGGGTGCTTGGGCACTCAGTTAAGCTTCAGACTCTTGATTTCTGCTGAGGTCATGATCTCAGGGTTTGTGAGATCGAGCCCCATGTTTGGCTCTGTGCTGACAGTGTGGAGTCTACTTCTCTCTGTCCTCCCTCTTTATGCCCCTCCTCCTGCTTGCACTCTCTCTCTGTCTTCTCAAAAATAAATAAACATTACAAAAAACATTTTAGTTGTTCATTAGTAGCAAAATGTTATTCATACAGATATTGGTACCTAGATGTGGGGTATCATCCAATCAAATCCTAAATATATGATCTTAGTTTTAGAACTAGGTGGCAGGCAAAGGTTGGGAAAATTATAGCCTGTGCTATATACAATCTTAAAATACTTGACTAAATTGTTGCTCATATAATGTGGAAGTGGACGATCTCCAAGCAGAATATATGTAACTAGTCAAAGGTTGTTACTAGTTATATATATATATATATATATATATATATATACACACACACACACATATATACACATATATGTGTGTGTGTGTGTGTATATATATATATATATATATATACATAGTTTATAGCATTTAATACGGAACTGAAGAACAATCTAAAGAAAGAAATGACTAATTAGCTAGCAGAATATAAAGAGGATATAGTGTGGCAAGGATTTGTTGGATTGGAAAATAAAACTGTTTTGCATGTTCCGCATCCCATTGTACAAACATTATAACTATAAACTGTAGCCTGGAATAATAGTTCCAATTGAGGGTGTGGCCGTAAACCCATAGGATAAGACCTCCAAAAAAATTAAGGCAGTGATATGTAAACCCTGCCACTTAGACCACTAGGCTTTTATAAAGATAAATTCCCAGAGAAGGCTATTACCAAAGTGGAAGTAAGTAATTAACAAGACTCTATTTAATATCTATCTATCTATCATCTATCTATCCATCCATCCATACATCCATCGACCCATCAATCTATTATCTACCTATTTTAAAATAGGGAAAATAGGGGAAATGAATCATGACATATAGCCTACAACATTTACAAAAACTAGCTCACAATGGATCACAAACCTAAATGTAAAGTACAAAACTAAAAAAACTTCTGGAAAAGTTTGATGGTACAAAAACAAATGTATGATTCATGAAAGAAAAAATTGATAAACTGGACTTCAGTGAAATTGAAATTTTCTGCTCTGCAAAAGACATTGTCCAGAGAATAAAAGGGCAAACCACACACTAGGAGGAAACATTTGTAAAAGACACACACAATAAGGGACTATTATCTAAATATCTATAAAAAATACTGTCAAAACTCAGCAATTAAAAAATCTAATTTACAAATTAGCCAAAATCTTTAGCAGATAACTCACCAAATAATATACACAGATGGAAAATATGCACATGATAGATGTTCCACACTATAGGCCATCACAGGAATGCATATTAAGAACAATTATGGGATATTAATACACACTTTTTGGAATGGCCAAAATCTGGAACACTGACAACACCAAATGTTGTCAAGCATGTGGAGCAACAGGAGCTCTCATTCATTGCTGGTGAAAATGTGAAATGGTGCAACAACTTGGAAGACAGTTAGATGGTTTCTTATAAAACTAAACATATTCTTGCCTTATGATCCAGCAATTTCACTTCTTGGTTTTTAACCTAAAGGAATGGAAAACAATGCCCATACAAAAACCTGCACACCATGTTTATAGCAGCTTTATTTATAATTGTCCAAATTTGGAAATAACCATGATGTCCTTCAGTAGGTAAATGGATAAATAAACTGTGGTACATCCAGACATTGGAAGACCATTCAGCAATTTTTAAAAAGTGAGCTATGAAGCCAAGAAAAGACACAGAGGAAACTTAAATGCATATAGTAAATGCAAGAAACCAATCTGAAAAGACTATAACCTCTATCCTTTTAACTTTATGACGTTTTGAAAAAGGCAAAATTATAGCGACAGCAAAAAGATCAGTGCTTGCTAGAAGTGATGAGGGATGAAGGGATGAATTGGCAGAGCCCAGAAGATTTTTAGCGTAATGAAACTTTTCTTCATGATAGTATAATGATGGATTACATGTTATTATATATTTATCCAAACCAGAAGTGTACAACACCAAGAGTGAACCCTGATGTTAACTATAAAGGCTTAGATGATAATGATGTGTCAATGTAGTTATCAGTTGTAACAATAGACGAGTCTGATGGGGATTATTGATAATGGTGGAGGTTATACATATATGAGTGCATGGGGTATATGGGAAATCTCTGCTCAATTTTCCTGTGAACCTAAACGATGCTTGAAAAAATGAAGTCTATTAATAAAAAAAAAAGTTGTTTTAATTTATTACATAGAATACCTACAACGCTTTAGGGTATTAGTATTAACAAAAATTCTTCTGGCCTGGACTAAACAGAGCTGAAATTGTAAGGCTTCTAACACCACTAACTTTCTATATGCAGGAGGCAGGATCATCAATCTACGCAGTTGCTAACACAGGCGATTACTACAGAAGAAGCCAAAAAGTGTAATGGGAAAGAAAGACCATCTCAGAGAGAGGGGTCAGGAGTGTAAAGCAAAGAACAGACCATTAGAGAATAATTGACTGGGAACCTACTCTCAGGGACCAAAAATAGCATTTTTGATTTTTGATTTTAAGATTTTGATTTTTCCAGCTCCCCTGCTAGGAAAACAAGCCCAAGTTAGCTTGATGGAGGATGAGAAGCCACTTGAAGGAGAGTTGAGGCATACCAGCTAATATTTAGCCAAGCCCCAGAAGGGCCTCTGAGCCAGCCTGTTAGTTAACCACAGTGCATTGAGGCAGCTAAGATCAAACTGTAAGAACTCAGCTGAGCCCATCTTAAATCACCAATCTTAAAATTCATGAATGAAATAAATGAATAAATTATGTTGTTTTAATCCACTAACGTTGGGAATGTTATCATACAACAGTAGGTAATTGACAATAGAATATTTATGGTTATTGGGGCGCCTGGGTGGCGCAGTCGGTTAAGCGTCCGACTTCAGCCAGGTCACGATCTTGCGGTCCGCGAGTTCGAGCCCCGCGTCAGGCTCTGGGCTGATGGCTCAGAGCCTGGAGCCTGTTTCCGATTCTGTGTCTCCCTCTCTCTCTGCCCCTCCCCCGTTCATGCTCTGTCTCTCTCTGTCCCAAAAATAAATAAACGTTGAAAAAAAAAAAATTAAAAAAAAAAAAGAATATTTATGGTTATTTCCTATTCTATCTCTTAAAGTTTTATTTTATGAAGACAGTAGCTATATTTTTCAATGTTTGGTATCATAACTGTTATATATGCAGTATGCATTTTGGTCTTTAATATTAAAAATATCTTTTTCTCAATGAGTTTTTGAGGCAAAATTCTACTTTATCAGGATTCCAATCGCTGCTTCTTTTATTTTTTTTGGAAAGTTTGTCTGAGTACCTTTCCCAATCCTATTGTTTTAGCCTTTTCCCACTACCTTTTGACATCCTGTCTCTTGGAATTGCCATAAAATTTGGTTTTGCTTTGTAAACTTATCTGAAAATCTTTTAAGAGGTGAGTTAAAGCTATTTGATATATTTATATGTCTGGTATGGCTGGTCTCAAACCTTATTAATGTTATATTAATTTTGTGTTTTCCTGATTTGTGTAGTTTCTTTTCTTTTTCTTTTAAAATGTGTTTTGGTTTCAGGAATACTTATAATTTTTCCTTTAGGGATAATTCTTTATCATCAAACTCAAGTAATGTGAAGAACAAATTTGTCTCTCTGTATTCTTTTAATACATTTTTTCAAGATTACCAAGAACTTTATTAATTTTCACATTGCAATGTCCAAGAGAGTGTCCAGATAAATTATTAGAATTAAAGAGTTGAGCAAGTTTCCTCAATAGAAAATGAATATAACAATTGAAGAGATAAAAATGAAATTAAAAATATTATCTAAAATGTCAGACAATAGTAAAGATGAAGTGCCAGAAATCCACAGAAAGATATAGGCAAGATCTCTATGGATAAATAATGACTCTTTATGGATAGACTTCATGAAAAACCAAATGAATGAAGAAAGACTAATGTTTTTAGTTTGGAAAGGTCAATATTGTGAAGACATCAATTCTCTAAGACATTTGGGACAGTCATAGCAACACAATTTAGGATTGCAGCACAGTGAAAATATGCAAAGGTTTACTACCAGCAGGTTGGATACAGAAATGGTGGTGCATTCATGCTGTGGAAGCATGAATAGCAGTAAAGACCAACCAGGCATGCTTCAGGCACCTAGGTAGACTCAGTTTGCAGGAATACAGTGCCTATCCTCTCTGGCTCCCCACAGATTCGCAGGTTAGGGAAGGGACAGGATGCTCTATAAATCCAGGAAGGTTCTGATGTTGGAGATGTTCTTATTTACAAAGCCATCCCCTTGTTGGCACTCCGACATCATTAGGAAATAGAAGCCCTTTCCAAGGAACTCATAGAATAACAACAGAGTCTGTAAGGGGTCCTTAGGTGAAGCTAGGGCTGGTACTGCAGAAACCAGAGCTCCTGCGAAGCACTCTGCACAGGGGCTCCCATAGGCCCAGCTATGGCTGGAAACAGAATGAGGGCTGGAAGAGTTCCAAGGGTCTGGGCAGAGGGGCTTGCAGAAACCTACCGCTTCCCCCCACGACTCCCTCTCCCTGGAAACAGAGGACAGGCAGGGGTAGAAGCTCTGGGGCACTTGCCCCACTCAGTGCTAACTTCCTGACCTTTCCAGCGTCCAGCACCACAATTACTGGAGCCATGGCTATAACTACCTACTTGCTGCCTTGAGAACTTAGCCCAACAGTGCTTGAACCACAACTGCACTTGGTACTTGCTCTTCTCAAAGTGTTTCTTCAGTTCCCACTGCTGTTCATTGCTGTAGACTGTGCTTCTGTCACTGCTGCCTCCAGGGGGGACCTGGGAATGGTGGGGGGCCCAGGAGACATTTATATTCTTGCATCTTTGTTCCTGGTCTGTTCTCTGTACATGTGATTCTACCCACAAAGGATTAAACCCTACCCTCCATCTTGTACCCACCCAGCTGGTTCTGGGACTCTCCCTGTCTCACCTTATTATTTTATTTTTAAGTAGACCAGTATTAAGTACCTATAGTAGTGAAGTAGTGAAATCTGAATATAAGTAGAGTATTTAAATAATATAATTAACAACTTATGTAAACACATGCATTTTAAATATAATTTTGTGGATTTTTATTCCAATCTTCTGTGTCTACTTTCTACCTCTCATGTTATGGAGTATGAATTGCTATGAGTATGAATTGGAAATACATAGTGAGAGTGCAAGTGTTCACCAACAAGTTAATGTTTTAATTTCATATTTTATCAGTTAGCGTCTCAAATGTCTAAAACTTTTCCTTGCTATCACATTGAGAACATGACTGTTTTAATACATCATTTATTTTGACATGACATAATTTGGCAGTGCTTTTGGTTCTTTGGAAAGAAACCTCTCTAAAATTGTAACATTATTAATTCTCTTCACTTGTACATCAATCTTACTTGGATGACATATTGACAAGGGAAATGCTCTGAGGACATGGGGAAAAACAGAAGTATCTCTGAAAGAGACACAATGCCTAACTTTGGCACCTATAATTCCAGATAGTCCGCAAGATTTCTACTACAGTGAACAGACCTATATAATTCTCTCCCTTTAAGTGGCACATGCAAATACCATGGAATATTTCCATGATTAAGTAATGTTATATGGCAGAAGGTAAGTGATTTTGCAGATGTAATTACATTTCCCAGTCAGTTGACTTTAAATCATCAAAAGGGAAATTATCATAGGTGAGCCTAAACTAATGACCTGAGCCCTTTAAAATAAGTTTTAGAGTCAGAAACAGAAAAAAGTTGTGAAAATTGGTAGCTGCAGAAATTTCTTGACTGGCCTTGAAGAATTAAACTTCCATGTTATGGAGATCACATGACATGGAATGGCAGGTGTTCTCAGTTGTACATATGTTAGAAACCAAATTCTGAAAACCAGTGAGTTAAGAAGGGGAACCGAGTGTCACATTAGATCGTAGACCCATCCAACACCTTAAATTTAGCCTAATGAGACCCTGAAGAGAGAACCACCTAATCTGTGGAGTAAATCAATCCCATATTCCTGCAAAATAGAGTTTTATTGAGTTGTAGTTTTCTGTTAACTTTGCCAGCGTCAGTCAAAGGAGGAAAGGCTGCTAAAGGAGGTCTTAGACTGGTTCTTTTCCACAAAATCTCTCCATTAAAATACTCCGGATCCATTCTTTCCAAATTTATGTTATAACTTTGAGTTAAGGAACCTAGTGAGAATGTGAATTCAAATTATAGTGTCATTCTTCAGGCACAGTATTAAAGTTGGCATCTATTTTTTTAATGTTTATTTATTTTTGAGAGAGCACAAACAGGGGAAGGGTAGAGAGATGGGAACAAAGGGTTCCAAGTGGACTCTGCACTGACTGCACTGAGCCTGATGTGGGGGTTGAACTCACAAACCATGGGGTCATGACCTGAGCCAAAGTAGGATGCTCAACCGATGAGCCACTCAGGTGCCCAGGAATCTAAGTTTTAACTGTATTAGCTTGAGTCTAAAAAAGGAGAAAATATCTGTAAGTGTATTATAGAATGTATGGGGATCACTGACCTTACTCTCAGCCATGTTTAATACCCTAAGAGGTTAAGTTGCTTTTTTAAAAATAATTCTCTGAAGTTAGGAACAGCCCTACTAGAAGTATAATACTCCATATTAAGTGAGGAATTTACCAAAATTATTGGCATACAATTATTCATAGTATTTCTTCAGAAACTCATAATGCCTTCTTACTACGTATTTCATTTTAGCTTAAATTTCCAGAGAACTGTGTACTTTCCTTTATATACACCCATTGCCAAATAATTACAAGCATAATGGCTATAATGCAGATTTTAATCAAAACTCAATTATATTTTACCAGTTAATCTATGTAAAGTTTGGATTTAGTTTATTTTTTGACCCTAAGATAATATGATAAAAATGACTCTTTTGTCTGTAGGAATTTTCTCCCCTTTTCTGAAACACTGTCACAGTTTTTTTCACCCAGCTTCTCTACTTGTGGTAACTGCCAATTTTGTGAACCATTGCTGGCATTCTCTGTCTTACAGAGAAGACAGACATGGTAAAAGTAAATGAGTTATGAGTTTGAAATGAGTTATTTCTTGGTTCAGTGAATACATGTGTACTATTTAGAGCAGAAGATAGAATCAGAGTCAATAGAATGCCACCGAATAAAGCATAATTTACCTTATTCTTCTATAATAAAGTCTGGGATAGAAATGCTCACAGTGCTCATTTCTTCACTTGGTAGAAATGTAAAGCTGGAGACAGCTTAGAAGAAAATGAAAACATACATTTCTGCTGATATAATAAAAATAGTTTGGGAATCCTATTTAAGGTCTACAATTTTCAATCTTCGTCATAAAAGAATTGGAACCAAACAGAATTGCAATGATTCTACAACTTGTTTGTTTCTCTTTCTTAATACTTGCTTTTGACGTAATTAATATAATGACGTCTGCGTTAGTTTTTTGTTTTGTTTTGTTTTGTTTGTTTTTTAAGGTTGGTGCTTTGTAATACTGTTTAAAAATTTTAGCCAAGGCTGAGTTTACAAAGATACTCTCATATGTTGTCTACAAGCTTTATTGTTTTGACCTTCACATTGGTATCTGTATTCCTTTGAATTTTGTTTGAGGTACAGAATATAATTAATTTTTATTTTTATAAATATAGATATCCGATAGACCCAGGGCAGTCTTTACACTTTAGGGCGTAGTGTCTGCATTAATCATGTGACTGTGAGTCTGTGGATTTATTTCTGCACTTTCCATTCTGTACCATTTGTCACTTTTTTATAATTGCTTTCTTCTAGTTCTCTTCTATACAAATATCTCCTGCTTTTGGAAGGTTCACGTTACATCACTCCGCGTTTATGAAAGGCCTTCACATCTGTTTTTGCGAAATGAAAGAAATTTGAAGAGGATTTTCACTGTCATGAAAAAAGATGAAAAGCAAAAACTGTTCAGTGTGTTTTGCAGTGAGAGGTTGCTGAAGCAGCACACTCAGCGCAGTGAGAGTGGCGCCACCAAGGTCCTTCCCCCGGAACCACACTCAGCATCTTAGCATCAACCAACCCAAGCTTTGAACTCTGTGAGCATCTGTGCTTCATCTGAATCTGTTGTGTGCATCTGTTAGCAACCTGTGTCCTAAGTATCAGAAAAGCTTAAGAGAAGTTGGGGTCTTGGAATGCTCAAAAATTGTCTATATAAATTCATGATAATTATTTCCTCGCCATTCTGGCTTATGAAAGATTTCTTAGGAACACTGTATTTTCAGATAGTAGGAGATATCTATATTTTCATGATTCCATCTTACATACTTTTTTACTTCCTGAGGAACTTTGCTCAGTCTTTTTTCCTGTTGATTGCATGTATTTTCGTTTTTTGTGAAGTTTTGCTGGAAAAAAATCTTTACAATTTTTTTCTTGTGGAGAATATTTTTTTTTTTAATTTTTTTTTCAACGTTTATTTATTTTTGGGACAGAGAGAGACAGAGCATGAACGGGGGAGGGGCAGAGAGAGAGGGAGACACAGAATCGGAAACAGGCTCCAGGCTCTGAGCCATCAGCCCAGAGCCCGACGCGGGGCTCGAACTCCCGGACCGCGAGATCGTGACCTGGCTGAAGTCGGACGCTTAACCGACTGCGCCACCCAGGCGCCCCTGGAGAATATTTTTATACAGACATTGCTTTCAGATTTTTTAGTGAACTTAAAGTTCCAGACTGACCATTGTTTTCACTCAGTATTTTAAAGTATTTTTCTATAATATTCTTCTTTTATCCTTTATTGTGAGCAATTAATTTTTAGATTTCTGCTTGCTACATTGAAGTTAAGCTGTAGACCCACCAATGCCAACTGCTTTTGATATATTCTCACTACATTTCATTTTCAGGATGTTTACTATTGCGTGCCTACATTTGCTTTTATTTTTATATATTATGTTTTGGTTACATGTATATCTGTAAACTCTGGCTTTAAGTATTTCATCAGTTTTTGGAAGTCCTCAACAAGTAGCTCTTCAAATTTTACTTTTTTCCATCCTCTTTTGTCTCTTTCTGGGACTCAAACTCATGTATGTTAAGCTTTTGCAATGTATCCTAAACTTCTTTTACACACCTCTCTGTATTATTTTCTTTCTGTGTATCAATCTAGATACATTCTCCTGACATATCTTTTAGCTCACAATTTTTTTCTTTTGCTTTAAGGTACCATGAAACACATCTATTGAACTTTTGTTTCAATGATTGACTGTGTTATTTCTAAAATGTTAATTTTCAGGGAGTTTTTTGTAACTTAAAATCTCTGGTAAAATTTTCTTTATTTTTTTTTATTTTCTGGAACATTTAATCATAGCTATTTTAGGGGCGCCTGGGTGGCGCAGTCGGTTAAGCGTCCGACTTCAGCCAGGTCACGATCTCGCGGTCCGGGAGTTCGAGCCCCGCGTCGGGCTCTGGGCTGATGGCTCAGAGCCTGGAGCCTGTTTCCGATTCTGTGTCTCCCTGTCTCTCTGCCCCTCCCCCGTTCATGCTCTGTCTCTCTCTGTCCCAAAAATAAATAAACGTTGAAAAAAAAAAATTAAAAAAAAAAAAATCATAGCTATTTTAAAGTTGTTTTTTGGGGGTGCCTGGGTGGTCAGTTGGTTAAGCATCAGACTCTGGCTCAGGTCCTGCTCTCACAGTTCATGAGTTCAAACCCCATATTATCGGGCTCAGTGCTGTCAGTGCAAAGCCTGCTTTGGATCTTCTGTCCCCCTCTCTCTTCCTCTCTTTCTTTCTATATTTCTCAAAAATAAATAAACATTATTATAATTAAAGAAATAAAATTCAACTTAAAAAAACTTGTTTTTTGGGTCAGTTATGGATCTGTATGTATTGCTTTTTTCCTCTTGATTGTTAGTTGTTTAGCACTGCTTACTAGAATGCTTGATAAATTTTGAAAAAGTGCTGACTATTGAGTATTTAAAAATAAGGAGCATTTTGTGGTATTTCTTCCTCCAGAGATGATTTACTTATTTAGACTTTTTGAGCATAGTCAGATCACATTGATCTAGTTTAGGCTAGGATTCCAATTTTGTAGAGATCACCAATTTCTAGTTTGCCCTTACTACCAAAGCCCTCAGTAATAGCATGGGTATTTATCAGTACTCCTTTATTTTATCATGCTCTGATATTCAACAACTTCTTCCCTAGGTCTAAAAAAAGGGTGAAATCCTTGACTATTGATTTAGCCTCCCAGCATCTAATTTTGACATTTTTCTCAAATCCTTTCCATTTGCAAGTACAATTTAGGATTCAACAAGTTTCACAGGGTAAAGACTACATAACAATTTTAGAATGTGTAGGGTTTTTTTCCTCTATAGCTTGAATCTTCAATATCTAGGTGCTTTGGGAGTGCTGAATTCTAACTTCTGTTACCTTAGATCAATGAAGCTAATGTAAGTATCAAGCTACTTCTCTCAGCAGATGATGCATTGGCAAAAGTAGAGGCAAATGTGAGGTTCACCTCATGTCTTCTTTTTTTTGAAAGTTATTCTGATGTTTTACAAGTGGTAATACAAGTTATAACTCATTAGAAAGAGTAATTAGAAACTGGAAAACTGCTAATAAAATTTTGGGTAAAAAAAAAAAAAAACTAATGAAAGAAAAATGGACATCACACCAGAGGATATCTATCTGTAGGCTTACACCTTAAGGGTGCTTTTGCATAAGTGCACAAGGAGATATGTGGCAACAGAAGAGAATTTCTCAAACTTCTAAATATCCATCAATAGGAAAATGAATAAATAATAGGGGTTATAATCATACAATATAATATTTACTATAGGATGCACACTTTCAGAAATCAATACGAGGATTTCTGAGGACTCTTTCATCACCAAAATAATCATAATCACTAAAAATTGTTTAAATATGTGTATTTAAGACATTTTAAACTGTCTAAAGGACAAATAACAAATGGAGAAACATTCATTCAAGAAATTCTACTCAATATGGTATAAATACCGAGAGCCTGTGGCATTTGAGGTACAAACAGCTCTCCCTCACCCAGCTCAGAAAAAGAGAAATTCTATTCCGAGCAGTTGCGTATGAGAATATGAGGCTCTCTTTTCCATAACTACCAGTCAAGGGTTATTGTATCTTCCTGAGAGAGGCAGCCAGCCAGCATTTATCATCTGCCTAGCTCACTGTTGTAGAAACTCTATTCCAAACAAGAGCATCTGTGAGTTCTATAGCCCTTTCAGCTAGTAGTCTGTGCCCATCCCCTATCAGTGGATAGAATATTTACCCCAAGTACAGAAGATTGAGAGACCTCATCCATAATTGCCCTCACCTTTGTTTGCTTGTAGGTAGAGATTCCACATTAGGAGAGGCAAGCTGAGAAAATGAAGAGATACTGCTTCTGCTTAGTACCCCTCTTATAACACATGCTGTCACTTGAGAGAAGCGGGCTGTTACCTTATGCCCAACTCCAAAGCAGTGGTATACATGTTTGCTCAGGGGGAGATGTAGGTCTTAAGAAGAGAGACATCAGTAGCTGTCCCTAAGTAGACTGACTTTATTTCATACAGATCTCAAGAAAGTAAAAGTCTAAGGGCACCATTGAAAGCAATGGGAATTTTTGTTAAAAGCAATTATGAGGTAGTAGCTCCATGATAATAAACAGTGAAAATACAGAAGAACTAAAATTTTAGCAGAGATATTTGGGGTAATAAACAAGTGAGAAGAGTACTCCTGGTGTTAACACAAGGCACAAAGACAGGCCTCAAAGTCTACCCCTGTGAAAGTTAACTGGGTCAGACTATGAAACAGTTTATGTATCAGGACTTTGTCGAAGCAGTAATCAAAAAGAGTAATCAGCTGGCAATTACTGAGGGCTAAGAGCTGAGTGGAATGCCAATGGAAGAAAATCACCTAAAAACTAAACAGGTCAGATCAGGGGAAGGAAAAGTCAAAGAGAACCCTGCAAAACCCAACACCATCCCACAGTTCATCCCATGGTGATTGTGACTATACATTAGAATGCACCCTGTAAGATTCTAGAAAAGGCTGAAAATTTCAGCAGGGATAGACTTCACTGAAAGAATCCACCCATCAATAAAGCAAAAAGGACTGTCTCAAGAGAAGATTCTCAAAGACCTGGTGCCCGCTTAACTGAAAATGATATTTGTTAGTGACATTAAAGGAAACACTGAAGGACATCATCTGAAATTATTTTGAAGGTATGGGAAAACTGAAGTGAATGAAATCATGACTGATCAAAGTAGTGGCAAGAAGAGAGGCTTTGCTTTTGTAATATTTGATGACTATAACTTCATAGACAAGATTGCCATTCAAAAATACGTTACTGCAGGGGCACCTGGGTGGCGTCAGTTGGGCGTCCGACTTTGGCTCAGGTCAAGACTTGGGCTCAGGTCATGATCTCACGGTTTGTGAGCTCGAGCCCGCATCAGGCGGGCTGACAGCTCAGAACCTGGAGCCTGCTTCGATCCTGTATCTCCTCCTCTCTCTGCCCCTCCCATGCTCATGCTCAGTCTCTCTCTGTCTTTAAATAATAAATAAACGTTAAAAAATTTTTTTAAAAATAACTGTACTGCGATTGGCCACAACTGTGACGTAAAGCAAGCCCTATCTAAGGAAGAGATGGCTACTGCTTCATCCAGCCAAAGAGGTTAAAGTGGTTCTGGAAACTTTGGTGGTGATTTTGGAGATGGTTTTGGTGGAAATGACAACTTTGGTCATGGAATAAACTTCAGTGAGCAAGGTGTCTTTGGTGGCGGTTGAGGTGCTGGTGAAAATAGTGGCAGTGGAGATGGCTATAGCGGATTTGGTAATGATGGAAGCAGTTTTGGAGGTAGTGAAAGCTGTAATGATTTTGGCAATTATAGCCACCAATCTTCAAATTTTGGATCCATTAAAGGAAGAAAGTTTGGAGACAGAAGCTCTGAACTCTATGATGATGGAGGCCAATACTGTCAAGAAACAAAACTTAGCAGGAGAGGAAAGCCAGAGAAGTGACAGGGAAGCTACAGTTTACAACAGATTTGTAAACTCTACCAAGTACAGTGGTGGCAGTGCCTAGCTACTACAAAGAAGACATGTTTTAGACAATATTCTTGTGTATGGATAAAAACCTTGAGAACCGTAATTATGACTAACTGAATTAGAAGTTATTTCAGTTTCTGTTATGTGGAAAGTGTAAAGCATTCCAACAAAGGGTTCTAATGTAGGGTTGTTGTTTTATTTTGTTTTGCCCCATGCTGTTGATTGCTAAATGTCATAGTCTGATCATGACATTAATAAATGTGTCTTTAACAAAAAGTTTAATAGTCAAGAAGAAAAATTCACTGAAAAGGCTCAGTAATAGATTTGAGCTGGCAGAAAAAAATGTTGACATATCATTAGAGATTATGCAATCTAAAGAACAGAAAGAGAAAAGAAAAAAGAAAACAAAGAGAACTTTATAGAAGTATGAGACATCATTAAGTGTACCAGCATATGCTTAATGGGAATATCAGAAAGAGAGAAGAGAGGAAGGATCAGAAGAATATTTGAAGCTATAATGGCTTAAAATTAATTTGATGAAAAATAGTATTAATATATAAAAAGCTCAATAAAGTCCAAGTAAGAATAAATTTGATGAAATAAGTAAGGAATTATACACTGAAAATCATAAATAATTGTTGAAAGAATTAAAAAGACAACTAAATTGAATGACAATCCATGTTATGGATCAGGAGATTGCTTTAATACTCATAAAATCTTGATAGTCCCCAATGTAATCTAGAGATTCAGTGTAATCCTTATCAAAATCCCAGCTGTTTTTGTTTTTTGTTTTTCAGTTTTTTGCAGAAATTATCAAAAAAATATGGAAATTCAAAGGACCCAGTATAGCCAAAATAATCTTGAAAAAAGGAGAATAAACTTGGAGGACTCACACTTTCTGATTTCAATACTTAAAGCCATGGTAATCAGACAAGTAGGGTAATGGTATCAGGCTAGATTTACAGATCTGTGAAATAAAATTGAGGGTGCAGAAAAAAACCCTAAAACCTATGGTCAATTGATTATCAATAAGAGTGTTATACTGGTCAGGACACATCTGGATTATTGTTTTAAATTTACACATATCAATATAAATGTACATAAATGTTCATATTGCATCCAGGGAAGGGAACATGCATCCAGAGAAAGATCATGAAGCATATGGAAACCTAATCATATAAAATGACTGAGGAAGACGAAGTTGTGTAGTTTGGCCTAAAGAAGAAAATATGTAAAAGTTCTCGGAGAGCTCCCTATAAATATAAGAAAGTTCACTGGATTTTATCTTTAATTGCATATAAATGTAGACTTAGAGCAAACAAGCACCCATATGAAAAGATACATTTCAGGCTTAAAAAGTGTTACAAGATGAAACACCTGTTTATCAGGAGAATGTTCAGGAAGATTCTGATTGACAAGCTGCCATGGATACTATAGAAGACATATTTATAAAAAATGAAAGTCTACACTAACTTTTCATGTTCCTTCCTAGTAGGAATGTCAAAGTCTTTATCATTCAAGTGTCATTTTATAGCTATATCTATATGGCAAATAAAAATTTGAAAAAAAAAGAATTTAAACTAGAGTATTATAAACCTAGATTATTATAAGAAAGAATGTGTTTATTTGCCCTTTCAATTTAGTAGGACATTATTTGATAGATTATGATGAAGTGTGTAATAAAAATGTTTGACTTGATCACACATTCATATGCTTTGAAATGCATGTGTGTATTCACACACACATACATTATTCCATTTCCAGTCAAATGATTAGCATCACATTAATAAAATCTAAATCTTTAGCTACTTCTCCAACATTGCCCTGAGGTAATTTTGATCTTTGCTTGGTTTGAAAGTGGTGATATTTACCTGATGCATTGGACTTACTTTAATAAATAACAATCTTTGCATAATAAACAATTTCCTGGAAAAAAAAATTCCCAATAGCATTCCCAACTGACAGTAGCAAGTTCAATAAATTTATTTTCCAGATAAGGAATTGCTATTATAAAATAGTCGATGCTAAGCTCAAAATCATTCCCTTAGGGAAAACTCAAAGACTAGAAACATTTGTTTATCCTGATTTTTGTTATGAATTTTTTCCCTAGATAATTTCCCTTTTTAATTTTCTTCACAGATTAGGTTTCTATGAATGATATCTGCATTATAACTGTTACTTAATAAATTTTGGTTTTATGTCAAAACCCAATGAATACACAATTAGAGCAAAGTATTATTTAGAAAGGAACCTATGTGTTCTATTTTTTGCTTTGTTTTATTGCACTGATTTTTAGAGAAAATAAAAAAGACTGGCATGAGAGGGAAATGGAAGTATAAAAAAGACTATTTCTTTCCCGTATCCTTGTATAGATACATCCTACTGATCCTAATTATGGCATAAAACAATTATTTGTGATGAGGGAAAGTTTTTGTTTTGATAGTCTAAGAACTTTGAAATGAAGTGGTAATGGATCTTGTCACATCAAGACTTGTGCCTGATTGCAAATGCTTATATGAATATGCTCTCCAATAGCCTACCAGCTACCACTACCAGCATGGGGGTTAGTGAGAATAAGGAAGAAAAAATTATTTTAACACAGTTCCCTATAAGCCACTTACATAGAACAGTCCAATTAAATGCTTAATTCAAAGAGGAGCCAAGATGGCCGAACAGCATGGAAGTTTTTTGTGTGTCTTGTGTCCATGAAATACAGCCAGACCAACACTAAACCATCCTACACACCTAGAAAACTGATTGGAGGATTAACACAACAATTTGCACAACCCGAACCATAGAATTCAACAGGTACACGGTGCAGAGAGATGAATTTGCGAAGCTAGAAGCCGCGGAGTGTAGGGAAGAGTGGAGGAGCACAGGCGGAGAGAGTATGGAGACTGGGGGGGGGGGCAGGGGGAGAATACAGTAAAATCACCCCTCCCCAAAAGCAGCTGGAGAGAAAGTGGAAAATTGGAAACAGCCTCAGGGACTAAATTAAAAAGGGAGAAAGGAGAAACGAGAGGGTTTAAATTCCATTAAGACTGTAAACAAGGGGAGTGCAAAGGCTGCAACTCCACAGCTCAATACCTGGCAGTACTCTGGTGGGACGGGTGAATCCCCAGAAACAAAGTGGGTCTGGGAGGTTGGCAGGCCACACAGGGAAAAGCGGTTCCACTGCTGGAAGGACATTTGGTAGAGACTGTTGAAGCCTCCTGGTCCCAGCAGACCACAGAAAACAGCCACATTCTCTGATGCTGGAACAAGGGCATTAAGGGTGAAGCTTGGTGCCAGATGTGTGTTGTGATTTTCCATAATCCCTGAAAAGCTGCTGCTACTCTATCTCACGAACTTTTTCTGGGGTGGGCTGGCACCTGGCCACAGTCTCAGGGCTCCGGCAGCAGCAGGTTCCCACAAGTATTCCTGGGTGCAGCCAACATTTGTCCATTGCTTATTTGGGCATTGCTCCATGAGACCCTCCCACAGAGGGGCGGAACTGGTCAAAGCCACAGTCCTTCAGAAGTAAGGGACTGGGGAAACCAGCCGCATCTGATACAAAAATCTGGAGAGAGGTACTGCCTGGGGCCTGGTCACGGAGAGTGAAGAAGCTGGGAGTGGACAAAAGCTGAAGACAGAGAATGGGTGCACGATTGCTGATCTGTGAGAACAGACTGGGTAGCTGGGAGGTGCCATTTTCACGGTTCCCGTGCATGCGCATAGGCACCTACAAGCACCTCAACAATCCACCCCAGTAGGATGGCAGTGCTATCTACTGGAGAGTGGAGCTGTTACACTGAGCCCCACCCAACTGGGCCAACTTCACTCTTCAAGAACACAAGTCTCACTGCCAGCTTAGTCTATGGACTATAAAGTACTACATAGACTGACTTCTAGGGGAAAACAAAGTAATTTCAGTCCTACTTCAATCTGTTAGCAGGTCCATCTATCCAATTTTCTTTCTTTCTTTTTTTTCCTTTTCCTTTTTCTCTTTTACCCTTCTTTTTCTTGAATACAGAAAGAGAAAAAAATCATTTTTATTTTCAATTTTTATTAAAAATATGTTTCTTTAATTTTTATTACTATATTTTTTACTTTTGTGTAATTTTTTTCAAATTCTATTTACTTCCATCATTTTATTGTAGTCTACTTCAGTGTATTCACCTTTTCAAATTTTCAAACAATTTCCTTTTTTTCTTTCTTTTTCTTTTTTCTCATTTTCGTTTCTTTTTCTTGAATGCAGAAAGAGAAAATCTTCATTTTTACTTTCAATTTCTATTAAAATATTTTTATTTAATTTTTGTTACTATATTTTTTACCTTTATGTAAATTTTTCAAATTCTATTTTACTTCCATCATTTTATTTTAGTCTACTACAGTGTATTCACTTGTTCTAATTTTCAAACGATTTCCTTTTTTTCTTATTTTATCTTTTTTTCTCTTTTTCATTTCTTTTCTTTTTTTTGAATATAGAAAAAGAAAAAAAATCATATTTATTTTTAATTTTTATTAAAATATTTTTCTTTAATTGTTGTCTACTATATTCTTTACTTTTGTGTAATTTTTTCAAATTCTATTTTACCCCCATGATCTCATTTTAGTCTACTTCAGTGTATTCGTTTTTTCAATTTTTCAAACGATTTCCATTTTTTTCTTTCTCCTCCCCCCTTTTTTTCTCTAATCTGTCAAAACACTTTCAACACCCAGACCAAAACACACCGAGGATCTACCATCATCTATTCCATTTGTGTGTGTGTGTGTGATTTTTAATTTTAATATTTTCTTAATTTTAATATTTTTTAATTTCAATTTTTCTACCTCAATTCCTTTCTCCCTTCAAAATGACAAAACAAAGGAATTCACCCCAAAAGAAAGAGCACGACAAAACAGCAGCCAGAGATTTAACCAACACAGATACAAGCAAGATGTCTGAACCAGAATTTAGAATCACGATAATAAGAATACTAGCTGGAGTCAACAATAGATTAGAATCCCTTTCTGCAGAGATAAAAGAAGTAAAAAACAGCCAGAATGAAATTAAAAATGCTATAACTGAGCTGCAATCACAGATGGATGCAACAGTAGCAAGGATGGACGAGGCAGAACAGAGAATCAGCGATACAGAGGAAAAACTTATAGAGAATAACGACGCAGAAAAAAAGAGGCAGATTAAGGCAAAAGAGCATGATTTAACAATTAGAGAAATCAGTGACTTATGAAAAAGGAAGAACATCAGAATCTAGGGGTCCCAGAAGAGGAAGAGAGAGAAATAGGAGTAGAATGGTTATGTGAGAAAATCACAGTGGAAAACTTTCCTAACCTGGGGACAGATACAGACATCAAAATCCAGGAAGCAGAGAGGACCCCCATTAGATTCAACAAAAACCGACCATCAACAAGGCATATCATAATCAAATTCACAAAATACTCAGCCAAGGAGAGAATCATGAAATCAACAAGGGAAAAAAGTTCCTAACCTACAAGGATAGACAGATCAGGGTTGCAGTAGACCTATCCACAGAAACTTGGTAGGCCAGAAAGGAGTGGCAGGATATATTCAGTGTGCTGCATCAGAAAAATGTGCAGGCAAGAATTCTTTATCCAGCAAGGCTGTCATTCAAAATGGCAAGATAAAAAGTTTCCCAAAGAAAAATTAAAGGAGTTTGTGACCACTAAACCAGCCCTGCAAGAAATTTTAAGGGGGACTCTCTGAGGGGAGAAAAGATGAAAATATATATATACCAAATACACACACACACACACACACACACACACACATATATATATATATACACAAAAAGCAACAAAAGATTAGAAGGGACCAGAGAACACCACCAGAAACTCCAACTCTGCAAGCATCATAATGGCAATAAATTCATATTCAGTACTTACACTAAACGTCAATGGACTCAATGCTCCGATCAAAAGACATAGGGTAACAGAATGGATAAGAAAACAAGATCCATCTATATGCTGTTTACAAGAGACCCACTTTAGACCTAAGGACACCTTCAGATTGAAAGTAAGGAGATGGGGAACCATCTATCATGCTGATGGTCAACAAAAGAAAGCCTCAGTAGCCATACTTATATCAGACAATCTAGACTTCAAAATAAAGACTGTACCAAGAGATGCAGAAGGGCATTATATCATAATCAAGGGGTCTATTCACCAAGAAAACCTAACAATTGTAAACATTTATATACCAAATGTGAAAGCACCCAAATATATAAATCAATTAATCACAAACATAAAGAAACTCATTGATAGTAATACCATAGTAGTAGGAGACTTCAACACCCCACTCACAGCAAAGGACAGATCATCTAATCAAAAAATCAACATGGAAACAATGGCTTTGAATGACACACTGGACCAGATGGACTTAACAGATATATTCCGAACATTTCATCCTAAAGCAGCAGAATATACATTCTTCTCCAGTGCACATGGAACGTTCTCCAGAATAGACCATATACTAGGACACAAATCAGCCCTAAGTACAAAAAGACTGAGATCATACCATGCATATTTTCAGACCACAACACTATGAAACTCGAAATCAACCATAAGGAAAAATTTGGAAAGGTAACAAATACTTGGAGACTGAAGAACATGCTAACCAAGTAGTTAAAGAGGAAATTAAAAAGTATATGGAAGTCAATGAAAATGACAACACCACAACCCAAAACCTCTGGGACGCAGAAAAGGCGGTCATAAGAGGATAGTATATAGCAATCCAGGCCCTCCTAAAGAAGGAAGAAAGATCTCAGATACACAACCTAAACTTATGCCTTAAGGAGCTGGAAAAAGAACAGGAAATAAAACCCCAAAACAGCAGAAGCCAGGAAATAATAAAAATTAGATCAGAAATCAATGTTATTGAAAAAAAACAAAACAAAACAAAACAAAACACAAAAACAAAAACAAAAACAAACAGTAGAACAGATCAATGAAACCAGAAGCTGGTTCCTTGAGAGAATTAATAACATTGATAAACCCCTGGCCAGTTTTATCAAAAAGAAAAAGGAATGGTCCCAAATAAATGAAATCAAGAATAAAAGAGGAGAGATCACAAGCAACACAGCAGAAATAAAAACAATAATGAAAGAATATTAAGAGCAATCACATGCCAATAAAATGGGCAATCTGGAAGAAATGGACAAATTCCTAGAAACATATACACTACCAAAACTGAAACAGGAAGAAATAGAAAATTTGAACAGACCCATAACCAGGAAGTAAATCAAATTAGTAATCAAAAATCTGCCAAAAAACAAGAGTCCAGGGCCAGATGGCTTTCCAGGGGAATTCTATCAAACATTTAAGGAAGAGTTAACACCTAGTCTCTTGAAACTGTTACAAAAAATAGAAATGGAAAGAAAACTTCCAAACTCTTTCTATGAAGCTAGCATTACCTTGATTCAAAAACCAGACAGAGACGCTACTAAAAAGGAAAACTATAGACCAATTTCCCTGATGAACATGGATGCAAAAATCCTCAACAAGATATTAGCCAACCGGATCCAACAATACATTAAAAAAAATTATTCACCACGACCAAGTGGGATTTATACCTAGGATGCAGGGCTGGTTCAATATCTGCAAAACAATTAACGTGATTCATCACATCAATAAAAGAAAGGACAAGAACTATATGATCTTCTCAATAGATGCAGAGAAAGCATTTGACAAAATACAACATCCTTTCTTGATAAAAACCCTCAAGAAAGTAGGGTTAGAAAGAGCATAACTCGAGATCATAAAAGTCATATATGAACGACCCACTGCTAATATCATCCTCAATGGGGAAAAACTGAGAACTTTCCCCTTCAGGTCAGGAACAAGACAGGGATGTCCACTCTCGCCACTGTTATTCGACATAGTATTGGAAGTTTTCGCCTCTGCAATCAGGCAACACAAAGAAAGAAAAGGCATCCAAATCGGCCAGAAGGAGGTCAAACTTTTACTCTTCGCAGATGACAGGATATATGGAAAACCCAAAAGATTCTACCAAAAACCTGCTACAATTGATTCGTGAATTCAGCAAAGTTGCAGGATATAAAATCAATGCACAGAAATTGGTTGCATTTCTATACACCAACAATGAAGCAACAATGAACTAAATTCTGTGTTTATATTACCAATGATCAATTTGCTTTTGTTACAGGTTGGTTTCCTATCACAGGACTTAAATATCAGAAATGAACCATTCTTTCTTTATATCTGACATGATTTAAGAAATCTCTAGTGTAGATTTGCTGGCATTGCCAATGAACTATATAACTATAGGAGACAGAGGTTTTCATGGGTATTCAGTAAAAATAAAACAAAATAGAACAAAGAAATAAACCACTAAAGATTATATAACTTCAGTGTATCTTAAACAAAAAGAATGTGTTTGAATATAAAATCTGAAGTAAATACTTAAATTTAAATAAATAATTACATACAAATGCAACCCATTTTCTGCATGGGTTTATAATAAGTATTCCTGTACTGACAAGTCTTCCTCTCTGGACCCTTTCTCTCATCTAAGCCATACTACATCTAGTCACTTACCCAATCCTTAGATGCTGGTGGTCAAATGGTAAAGATAAATATGGTCAATGAACTTAAGAAATACAATTGTGTTCTAGGACATAGATAATCCATCAGTCCATTAAACACAAGATTAGAAGTGGCTCATGAAGGGCTCATGAAGAGATAGGGAGAATTCTTTCAGGAGCCATTAAAAGGATACAAGGGTTGGGGGGTGGGGGAAACAGAGATTATAGAGTAACTGAAAAAAATCTAATATGATCATAACAAGGGGAGCAAGGAAGAACAGGAGTGATGAGGTAAAAGGTAACTGAGTCCAGATAAGCCAAGGACTTATAAGGGTATATCTGATTATAAGGGGAAAATAAGATAAAGTATTCTGAATTGTTTGGAAATGTATTTATTACTTATAACAGTAACATGGTCAGCCTTCATTCTTTACTGTTAATAAAAAGCAAAATATTATTCAGCTAACTTTATGAAATGTATTGGTTTGTATTTAATTTGATTTATTCTCTGTGATTTGTATTTAATTTAATTTATTCTGTTTCCTTTATCTATATACTATCTCTTCATCCAACAAACATTTTGACATGAATAAAGTCTGCTGAATTTGAGCTAGCCTATAAATTGAGTTAAAAAAGAACTTTTGTTTATGTCAAATAGATACCATCTAAGTCTCGATTTAAAACTAATTATTAGATATGTAAATTCTAGGGGCCCCTGGGTGGCTCAGTTCGTTAAGTGTCTAACTAGGGCTCAGGTCATGATTTCTCAGCTTGTGGCTCTGAGCCCCGCATCGGGCTCTGTGCTGACAGCTCAGAGCCTGGAGCCTGTTCAGATTCTGTGTCTCCCTCTCTCTCTGACCCTGTTTATTAAAAAAAAAAAAAAAAAAAAAAAAAAGTTCCATTCTAGGAAATTATATTCAAGGACTCATGATCAGTAATAAGAAAAAATTATTCAAATATTTAAAAATAATTTATAAAAAGTGAAATTCGTATACTGTAAAATTAACCATTTCAAGACAAACAATCCACTGATACTTGGTATATTCACACCGATGTGCAACCATCACTTGTATCTAGATACAAAACATTTCCATCACTCCAAGGCAAAACCTGGTAACTATCGAGTAGTGTCTCTCCATCCTCTGGTAACCACCAATCTGCATCCTATCTCCATGGATTTATCTATTCTGGATATTTCATATAAATAGAATCATGCGGTCTATTGTAACTGACTTTTGCACTTAGCATAATGTTTTAGAGGTTTATCCACCTTGTTGCATGTATCAGTATTTCATTCCTTTTTGTGGCTAAATAACATTCAATTGTATGCATAGATCATTATTTCCTTATCCATTTATCCACTGATGGAATTTTGAGCTGTTCGCACCTTTGGTTGTTGTGAGTGCTGCTATGAACATGCTTAGACATGTACTTGTCGAATTTTAAGTTTTTGTGGTTTTTGCCTAAGAGTGGAATTGCAGAGTAATATGATAGTTCTATACTTAGCTATTTGAGGAATCACCAAAATGTTTTCTTTTTTTTTTTTTAATTTTGTAATGTTTATTTTTGAGAGAGAAAGAGAGAGAGACAGAATGTGATCGGGGGAGGTACAGAGAGAGAGGGAGGCACAGAATCTGAAACAGGCCCTATGATAGCTCTATACTTAGCTATTTGAGGAATCACCAAACTGTTTTCTTTTTTTTTTAATTTTGTAATGTTTATTTTTGAGAGAGAAAGAGAGAGAGACAGAATGTGATCGGGGGAGGTACAGAGAGAGAGGGAGGCACAGAATCTGAAACAGGCCCTAGGCTCTGAGCTGTCAGCACAGAGCCCAACGAGGGGCTCAAAATCCACAAACTGTGAGCTGAGCTAAAGTAGGACACTTAACAGTCCAGGAGCCTTCACCAAACTGTTTTTTGTAGCAGCTGAACCATTCCCACAGCAGTGTATGAGTACCAATTTCTCCACATCAGCATCAGCAGTTGTTTTCCTTTTTTAAATATTCTTAAAACCATACTTGTGTGTGTGTGAAGCTGTATCTAATTATAGTTTTTATTTGGATTTCCTTAATGACTTACAATGACATATTTTTTTACTTGCCAAATTGTTCTAAAAAGTAATACATATAACTTAACCGTAACATTTTACACCAGTCAATTGCAGGAGCTTCTTCACTTTACAATGGTTTTGAACAATTGTTACTTTTCCACCCTGAGAGAGTTGCAAGTTAGGCAAAAATTGATGAACACTTTTCATCAGTCCTCACATATCCTCCAGAAGAGTTAGAAAGGGCAAACACAATGCTTTGCAAATAAGATACACTCTGTTCCTTTCAGGACCAAGGACCTTGGTCCTACATTGAGAATAAAGGCTGCCACCTTCAAGAGTGCTTCCGGGCTGGCAGAGCCTACCGAAAGAGGGAGTTAAAATGCTACAAAACTTTCTTACCATTTTTAAGCTGCACTTTTATCATTATTTGCTTGATTTCTATAAAGTTTCATTTTGTTTTCAGTTAGGACAATGTTACTTTTGAGATTTTCTGCTTGTTTTTTCCATGTTTCAGTGAAGGGATGTGCATTTGAAGTTGCAAACTCTACCATTATGTTGATAGTACTCTCCCTCCAAGTGTTTTTATTTGTACTCCTTCTACCTGTGTATGTGTACCTTCTTGTGTGTATGTGTAACTATCACTCCATGTTTAATGTTAGTAAGAATTTAATTTACTTTCTTAGACTTGGTTAAAATCATTTGCCAACACAGCTTCTAACATTTTCTTCTATACCATATCACCTTAGGAAGTTAGTAACTAAGGTACAGATACTCCACTTGAGAGGTTAAACTTTGCAACTGTGTAAAGACCGTCAAATATTTAAAAAAACTTCGTGTCCAAAACTGGAAAGATTCTTTTGTCAATAAACTGTGGAGTTATGTTCAATTATGCTTACATCTTAAGCCACTTCTCCAAAATATGCTGGAACATATGTAAAAGGTGTAACATGATTAACCACTGCATGAATGTTAGGAAACATAAAAACTCACACCATAAAAACATGTAAAGATAAATTTCTGGAAGAAAAATTTTTGGTCTGAAATATGTACATATATAGAGAGAGTGTCATAATTGTAAAGGTGGGAACTATAAACATGTAAGACTTATAATAACCAGGAAAATAGGACAAAGCATTGTGAGTCCAGTTTATGGGTATATATGTGCATGTGTACAGAATGCACTGAAGCAGAATATATAGAAAATATGTTTTTCTCATTCACTGAATATGTCAACTGATCAGATCTATATGCTGTGTTACATAATAGAGTGATGTAGACATTTAAATTAATATTTTTTAGGATCTTCAGTGTCAGATTTTTTATTTTATTGTATTTTATTCTTAGATGACAATTCTATGTTATTTTTAAGAAACAATTTTTAAAATAGATAAAATCATCTCTGATACAGATAAAAATCTGTACAGGTTTTACAACTGTATTTAACTTATTATTAATAATGTTACACATGTTACAACTTTAACTTATTATTAATAATGTCACAACCAGCTCAAAGGAGAATGCACAAATGAGACACTTACAGATGAGGGATATTAGAAGTCACTTGCAAATGGACAGAAAACTAACTTTTTCATACTGGGGGAGGTTGACCAGAATTCATTTACATGGATATATGTAATCATTTCTAAATATAAAATCTAAATCTAGATAAATTTCTAAACTATGTACAATTTACAGAGTTGTGAAATAGTTTAAATAAATCAATTAGATATAAGTCCCCACTTATACCATTAAAACTTCAAGGAGTTGGACTGGTGGGAAGTTCAACCCTGTTCTGATGGCAAGACAGACCATATCTTAGAACTAAATATCTTAGTTCTAGTCAGTATGTAAGTCTGTGGAACACATAGTTATTTAGAAAGATGGTTTTATGGAAAAAAGTTAAACCCTTGTATCAATGGAAAAAGTAAGCCAAAAATTAAAATTAACTAAAATGAACCGAAAATGCCACCAAACAGAGAACCACCAGCAAATTTGTGAACCAAGAAGGAGACAATTAACATATACTTATTGGTCCAATATTGCAATAAAATATACAGTATATCATATCTTAGATTAAATAGAGTAAAAAGACCTTGAATTCCAAGACAGTAATTCACAATGGATTTAATACCACATTCAAAATAAAATTTAATTTAATTTTCAAAGGGAGTATCCTTTATCATTTTCCTAATCAATGAAATTATTACTGCCGTTTACTGCTGTATTATCTAATAAAAATGAGTAGCTCCCTGATTTCAACCTGCATTTCCTACTATATGCAGGACACTCAGTTTGTCACCAGAAATAAATTCAAAATAAAACAAAACACCTAATCTGAGAAATCCTTATAGTTTATTTAGAAATGTAAATTAGAGGTGCCTGGGTGGCTTGGTCAGTTGAGCGTCTATTTCACCTCAGGTCATGACCTCACAGTTTGTGAGTTCAAGCCCGAAATCAGACTCACTGCTGTCAGCCTGTCAATGTCAAGTCAGTTTTGGATCCTCTGTTCCCTCTCTCTCTGCCCCTCCCATCCTTGAACTCTCTCTCTCAAAAAATAAATAAAACATTAAAAAAAGAGAGAGAGATAAATTAGAAGAATGAAATAGTATACATTTGGGTTGAATGTTTTGCTCAGAACTTACATTACTCTTGAAAATTTGGCTTCCCTTTACTATAAACAATAATGGTAAACATGAATATCCATTAACATTCTTCCCTTTTATTCACCTAGAAACAAATGCAGAGTACGGATTTTATGTTTCTGAGAAATACATATAGATAGGATAGAGATTCAAATTTTAAAATATTCAATTAAAATACAATATGCACTTCAGATTTTATTCTACGCCATTTTTTCCCTAAAACATTTGATAAATTTGAAGCATTTATTTACCTAATCTGTCATTAATGATCATGGATTATTGTAAATGACTCTTGGCAAAATATCACACAATTTAAGTTATATTGGCATTTAAAATTTCAGGGGAAGTCCAAATCAATTTGATACAATTATTTTGTACTGACATTTCTAATGGTTAGTGGTTAATCTGAAGCTTGTCACATATTTGATTAAACAAGATTGCACATGAAAAGCCCTTTCAAACTGTGATAACTCATTAAAACCTCTGCCTGTACAGCAAAAGAATATAGGTCTACTAGCGAGTATTGAAGGGATTAAAAAAAATTTAAGAGATGGGTGAATTTTAATTAGAATGTGTGTAAAAATAGCACATCGAATATATTCTATCATTTTTTTTAAACACAGAAATGGCTAAGGTCCCCAAAATGAAGATTCAGTTAATTAAGTTAAGTCAAAGCTTCAACAGATATAGGAAATGTTAGTGAGAATGAAGAAAAAGTAGTATGGAATGACCTGTTTTATTGGTAAAAGAAGACTTACAATAAAATTTCTATAAGTAACTGATACTTTAATTTTTCTAAAGGTAGAATACTCAGATCATGGAATTAAAAAAAAATAAAAATTAAAGAAAGAAACCACCACACACAACCCTATATTTAATTTAATAAGGTGTCCTGTACTCACATCATAAGATAAAAAAAAATCCCTATATTCAATTTAACAAGATAGTTACTTCCATTCTCATTATTCTTCATGCAATTTAGGGTCTTATTTCTATGGAAAATGAAACAAAATGTTAAATATAAAATGACAAATGCCCATTTGGTTTGAAAAATTATATGGTATATATTAGCTAAGATTCCATATTTTAATGCATTCATTTCTCAATAACTCAACAATTAAAAGTCCAGTTTAATAAGTACTCAAATACTAGGTATCTTTTCTCTT
Organism: Lynx canadensis; assembly: GCF_007474595.2. Classification (NCBI taxonomy): domain Eukaryota; kingdom Metazoa; phylum Chordata; class Mammalia; order Carnivora; family Felidae; genus Lynx; species Lynx canadensis. The sequence goes on from NC_044307.1 coordinate 61,105,713, forward strand.
ACCTTATGTCCACTTTTGATCTTGTATTAATTTTTTTTATGTTACAGAGCTTTAACTTCCATGTTAATTGCAAATATTAGTAAATTCAGATTAGTGAAAACAAAAAATTGTAGCCTTAAAATGAAATAAAATCATTTAGATAATTCCAATATCCATACATGAACATCATTACTATTTTGATATATAATCTTCATATTTAAATTTGTACTTGCATACATTTCTAAATACAGATGCAAATATTAATGTATATAGATAAATGTGTCAATCTTTAGTTACATAAATAAAAAGATTCCTTTATAAACAAATCACAGTTCTTTATGAAATCATTTAAGGCCTACTTTTCATTCAATGACAGATGATACTCATCTTTGTCAATGTGATTTTGGGGAATCATATAGAAATGTGTTCTTGTCTTGACTCTGCTCCTTACTGGCTATGTAGCACAGGCTAAGTTCATGTACCTGTGAAATATGAATAATCCTAATAGCATTTTCTCATACCTATATTATGAGAATCAAATGAGATCATGTATAAAAGTACTTGAGGCCATACCTACCATCCCCATCAAGTTTACCCTTCTCTTCCTCCGTGACCTCCTCCCCTTCTTCTTCTTCAAGAAATCTAAACATTCTCCATTGTCTAATCATCCTTATTTTATCAAGCTAATTCTGGTTGGATATTGCTTATTGCTGTTTACATGATATGTATTTCAAAATGTTAAAAAGCTTTTAATGTATGTTATGGAAAATATATACAATATAGTAATGATCTCTTTTTTTAAGGTCTAGTGTAGAAATTCCTCAGAACGTTGACTTAACCTAACATTATAATGCTATTTTGAGGTAGATTTTTTCATTTTAACTATTGTTGATTGATTGAGATTTTCTGCTTTTGAATTTACTTAGATAATTTGCATTTCACAGAAAAAAATGTTCCATTTTAATTCTTGTTTCAAAAGTTAGCATAGACATTCTGTTGGTCCTTCCTCATAAGTAAATTTCTTATGTATATAAAAGAAGAATTCTTTTACTAGTTATGTGTACCCTGTATTTGTGAAGGAACACTGTAATAAAGAATATGAATCCTTTTTTTTTTATATTTGCCAGCTGATAGCTTTTGAGACTCATTTCCCCCTCTGCACTTTTTACCCCAAATTTGAGCTAATGATGAGGAAAATCTAAAAATTTCTCCTTTGGTGTCTCTAGGAGAAGCAAACCATGCAAGACCCCTGATGCTCATGAGAGCCCTAAATCTTGTCCGCATTCAACAACTACAAAAATCTGAAACCAAGTTTCACTTACTGCTTTTTCTCATCATATTTTCAGATCAGCTTCAGACACATGCCCTGTTCTCTCACAAGACCTTATTATGTTATTAAGCTTTTTCATACCATCTTGTGTGTTTGTGTACGTGTGAGTGTGTTTGCATGCACATGTGTGTGCAGGATCATTAATCTTAGCATTCATACCATTGGGGGTAAAGTCCATCCTTTTTCTTCAGGATAACTAAAATAAATGCAAACATGACAGTATCCTTATGAATAACCTTTTAATTTGTCATAAAATCCTTAAAATAATTAATATATTTATTAAAATCTCTTCAAAATTAAGTTCACTCCAGAGTTTAGATATCCATAATAATTTTACTGGCTGATATGAGATAAAGAGGATAGTATGTTCACATATATGCTGTTATACAACTAAATAAAATGTCTATCACTCATTTTTGTTCTCATTCCATTCATTTTCTATAATGGTAGATGCTGAGTCTGCATAAACAACTAAAAACATTGTTTTTTGTTTATAAACTCAAAATTTATCCACCTTCTTTGTGTAAATCAAGTTCACTAGGTCTCATCACTCTAGACCTTTATCTCTAGTCAACATAAAGACAAAGGAACACCTAAATATGATGCTAAACAAAAACATGGGCTAACTAAAGTGCAGATCTCTTTATACATAGGATTGTGTGTCTAAAAAAGTAATATTTTAAAAACATTGCACTACTTCTTCTATCTGCATACATGAAATTACTTTCAAGTCTATTTTTCTTTCCCATGAGTGGTTAATAGAAAACAAATTACTTGGGAACCCAACTCTCTTCTGGTATATGTTTGAAGTATCTGTTAAGATATTGCTTCTTTGTTCAATTCAGCTTTTTTTCTTTACTGGGAATAAGAAACCTATGATGTCCATGGCACTGCTCCTCCCCCAGCTGCCTATTATGGAAAGGTGGGGTTTGAGCATGTCATTGGCACAAACAGAAGTGCATTAAGTATTCACAAGGGCCTGAGAGAGCAAGTATTGTGAATTTAGGGGTCTCTGACACACTTGCCCCAGTCTCAGAATCAAGACCTTCTTTGATATCCTTAACTAATTCATAGGGATAAACCATTTGAAAGATTTGCTATTCACTTCAACCTTTCCCTCCAGAACCTCTGTCTCTTTTAGACAAAGAAACCGTGTATTTATGGACCTTCTTTTTCATATGGCTGTAATGTCTTATCACTTGTGCCTTTTTTTCATCTTGTTCAGATACCCGATGTAGAGACATAAAAATAATGTACCTTGAGTTTCCCAGATTTACCAGGTGTAAATCACTAACCAATAAGGAAACATACACAGAAGCATACAGAATCCAAAATCAAGAGAGAAAAACTCAAATACCATGCCATCGTTTGAAACTCTGCATTCTGCTGTGTTCAAGACTGTCTACCACTAAATGTATCAACCAGGTATTCCCGGAAAGTTGTCTCAGCATGTGATTGAATTGTTTTTTCAATAGAATCAAAATCTTAAATTTACTTTTTACATTTTAAGGACATTTTCTTTCCCATTAAGCAGAAATTATATTTTTTATATAAATCAGTCATACATGTTTAAAGAACAAGTGTTGAATTAATTAGTTATATTTTGTGCCTTAAAAAATGATAGGTGAGATTTTTTTAATTATGATGCAAACATTTGGAGTTTTGTTAATTTGTGAATAATATACTGATCTTTATTTTTTTCACTATTTTACTTATGAGTAATATGGCAATTACTAATTACATTGCTGTCATTCATTCAAAATTCATTAGTAGAATTTTTTTAATGTTTTTATTTATTTTAGAGAGAGAGAAAGAGAGAGAGAAAGAGAGAGAGAGAGAGAGAGAGAGAGTATGAGCATGGGAGGGGCAGAAAGAGAGAGAGATACAGAATCTTAAACAGGTTCCAGGCTCTGAGCTGTCAACACAGAACCTGACACAGGGCTCGAACTTGTGAACCGTGAGATCATGACCTGAGCCAAAGTCGGACACTTGACAGACTGAGCCATACAGGTGCCCCAGAATGTTTTTTGTTTGTTTTTTACCACAGTACTAGGTGATGGCAATGCAAACATGATTAAACAACTAAGTTTAACATATCACTTTACCTTTAATTTTAGAAAGTCCACATGTAACAAAGATCTAAAACTTTCAGGTAAAAGTTGAAGTGACTTCTCTCTCTGACATATTTAAAACCCTACTTATAACTTCACCTGTATGAAATTGAGAGTGAAATGGCTTCTTAGAGAAAAAGTTGGAGTTTATTTATATATAGGGTTACTATTATTTCTATCTTTTAACCCATTCTACAGCTGTAATACATCCACTTATTCTTAGTCAAGTAGGAGCCACTGCATTATGCATCAGTCAGAAAAAGAAAACCAAACAAAATACAACAAAACACCCCAGGGATTATAAGATGCAAGTACAGGGAATTAGGTGCTTTAAAACATTTCATCACAGCAAATAAAAGTCGAGAATGAGAAGGCTTTATTGGTAACTTGTGTGCATTTAAAGAATAATTAACACCAATTCTTCTTAATTGGTTATGTTCAATTATGTTATGTTCAATAAATATAAACAAATCAATCAATGAAATCATATTGATAGAAGGAAAATATGATTATCTAAGTTGAGAAAAAGGTATGTGACAAATTTAAATACTTTTTCATGATTAAAAAAAAACCCAGAAAACAAGGAAAAGAAATTCATTCACATGACAAAGGACATTTATGAAAAACCCACAGCTAACATCACACTCAAGTGGAAGACTCAAAATTTCCCTACTAAATAAAAAACAAGGAAAGAATGTCCACTTTCATCACTGCTTTCCACATTGTACTGTAAGTTCTAGCCAGAACAATTAGGCTAGAAAATGGAATAGCAGATATCCAAATTGGAGAAGAATTAAAACTATGTATACTTGCAAATGATGCATTACTATATACAGATTTTCACACAAAAAATGGACAGGAATGCCTCTAGAAATAACAAATTTAATTGCAGAGTACAAAATCAACACTCAAAAAAAGTTCTCTTTCTATATACTAGCAATGACCATATAAAAAAAGAAAATAAATTTTTTTTTATTTAAAATAACATCCAAAAGAATAAAATACTTAGGAATAAATTTAACCAAGAAAGTGAAAGATTTGTACCCTGAAAACTACAACACAATGATTAAAGAAGAATATAAATACATTGAAAGAGCAAATGATTTAAATAAATATTCTTCCAAAAATCATAAACAAATGGACAGTAAATACACAAAAAGGTATTTAACATGATCAGTCATTAAAGAAATGCAAATTAAAGCCAAAATGAGTTATCACTTCATACCTATTACAATGACAATTAACTAAAAAAAAAAAAAATAGAAAGCAACAAGTGTTGGTGAGGTTCTGGACAAATTGTAACCCTTTTACTGGTAATGACAATGGTAAGGGCATTGTGGAAATCAGTTTGATTCTTCATCAGAAAGTTAAACATTGAATTACCATATGACCTAGCAATTCCCCTGTTAAGCATATACCCCAAATAATTCAGATCAGAAACTCAGATAAATACTTGTTTATCAGTGTTCTTTGTAGCACTATTTACAGTATTCAAAAGATGAAAACAATACAAGGTTCATTAACAGATGAATGAATAAACACACATGTGTTATAAACACAGTGTGGTATATGCATGCAATGAAATATTATTCACCCATAAAAAATGAAATTCTGACACAGGCTACCATAGGAATGAACCCTGAAAACATTATGCTGAGATAAATAAGCCAGAAACAAAAGGACAAATATGTGATTCCACTTAGATGAGATATCTAGAAAGGTAAATTTCTAGAGACAGAAAATAGATTAGAGATTGGCAGAGGCAGAGGGAATGAGAAGTTATTGTTTAGTGGTCACAGAGTTTCTATGTGGAATGATAAAAAAAAAAACTTTTGAAGATAGTTGTGATGACTGTAACTGTAATAGATGATTTTGAATATAGTTAATGCCACTTAGTTTTATGCTAAAAATTACAGATTTTATTAGATAGATGGTGATGATGATGAAAATTATGGTGATGGTGATATAGATAGATAGATAGATAGATAGATGATAGATAGATAGTACCATAAATAAACAACAAAATTGGAAGGTTGGAAGAAAAATGTTCATGGAAGACCACTGTTGCTTGCAGGACATTAGAAGTCTACAGAAAGCACTGAAATCTGCCTTTGATGATACTGGTACCTGCAGCACTGACCTGGGTGACACATCTAAGAAATCCTGCAATCTAATGTAAATTTTACACCTGTATTATGGAGAAAAAAAACCTAACACTTCCAAAGGAAAAAAAAAGCCTTCACCCCATCTTTTGCATTCCGATATTGTACCAGAGTGCTATGGAAAAGAGATTCTAGAAACTAAGTTATCAGATGTTTCTCCTATTTGTAGATGACCTTGCAAGAGCATGGGGTCGATTTAAAGATGATAACAAAACAATATGAAGTGTTCCATCAGCTTGTCAATTCAACATCCACATATACTTTTCCATTTAAATTTAATTGCAAATAAAAATAATAACAACTATATTACTTGTCTTCCTGACATGATGCAGTTATTCTTTGTTTAATGATAGTGCTCATCACTTCTCCAAAAAGGAGCACCGAAGACTCATTTGTCATTTGCCATTTGCTTCCTCTTCTAGACCAACTACAACCTACCCTTTGATAATCTGTAACCTAAAGATTAAATTAGAAAGTTAACTAACATCATCACACCTTTTACAAAATAATAGGAAACAGGCAAGAAGAAAAAATACATTATAGGTTAATATTTTTTAAAAATCTACATAACAAAGCAAAACTGATATGATTATAGGCATTATAATTCTTCTTTCATAGCTAGCTGTAAAGCAATATTTATTACCTCCTTCTTTCATTACTCACCCCAGGTCACTTTACTCTGAGTTAACATCTTAGCAAGTACCTTAGCTAGACAAGGTAACTTACCTGTTGGGGTGATTCAAAACTCATTTCTAGAGGTTTAGAGTTCTTATTAATCCTGCCTAAATTGAGTTTTATTTGCTTTCTTTCAGCATTTACCCTAGAGATAGTAAAAATAACCTTTCCCAAAGTAGGGAGTTTGTTGGCTTCTTAATATATGCCTCCCTACTATTTAGCATCAATTCCATTTTTTTTTTTTCTGGTGATAGGGTTACCCTGTAACCCTGTAGTTACTTTGAAGTGTTAATGAAATAAGATCCCATATACTTAGTGGAAGTCTCCACTACTAATCAATAGAAAAATGGTTACCTGCTTTCTCTGGACAAGGCATTTTTCTTTTTGCATTAAGACCTCATAACCATTCAAGAATAAGCTTTAGAAACAGGAGGTCCTACACACACACACACACACACACACACACACACACACTAGATCAATTGTATCAGAATATATTCTACATCTTGTTCAACAGAACAAACACCAACATTTCCTAGCCAGTGCCACAACTGATATGTCATTAGAATATTTTACCAGCTTATCTGGCCAATTTGTTCCTGGTGATGATATACAAGGATGGACCAGTGAATCTCATGAGTGTAAATGTTTTTTTCTCACTTCCTCACTTTTTTTTGTTGTAAAATTTGTTACATGGTCAGAAATAATGCATATAAAAATGGTGAACATGCCATTTAGTAATTTCATTTATGGTTGTGCAGGCCAAAGAATTACTGGCAGAAAAGGCAATCAAAACATAGATTAATTATACTTTCCAGTGAGGACAAAGCATTAACTCTGCATATCTAATATAATCAACCTACTCATAGATGGCTGGCCAGTTCCTCCAGAAATGATCATCAGCAGTGATAATATTGGTTTTGGTGAGGTGAATACCATTTGCTCAAGCTCATGCATAAACTTCATCTTTCTTGATGACATTGGGATGGCTGGGGAAGAATTGTTAATAGAAAGGGTTATTTGTACATCTGGTTATTGAAAATCTCTTCTGCTATGTGGGTGAGCATTCTCATAAAGACCAAAAAAGCACATAGTCATTGGTCCATTCGTGAGACTCTATTCATGTGAGTCTTTTTCACACCACCTCATTAGTAATATTTCCATTTGTTTCTTACACGTGCTTCATCATAAAGTCAAGCCACTAGCAACTGCTTATGAATAATTTTTTTCTAGCTATCACTGTCTCTAGACGAATTTGATAGGCAGATTCACTGCTAAAGATCTATTTATTAGAGTCTTTCACTTTCTCACTGTTCTTCAGGACCACCTATGATGAGGATCACAATGCTGTGACAGTTACTTTTTATCTGGTGTCAAATATTGAATATAACAAATTATAATCCAAGACACATTTTTTCTTGTCAATTCTTCATAGGAAAAGTGTGTGTGTGTGTACACATATGTGCATGTGCATGTGAGCATACACGAACAAATGTGTGCTTTTTTCTCTCTAAGGTTTTAGATTTGAGAAATTTGATCTAGAGTAAGAAAAATCAGGTAGGTTTCCAAAGCCTGAGAATAGTGCCCAAAATGCTACATGTGATTACCAACATGTGGGCAGGCAAATAGATACAAATTCTCCTTCCAGAGAATTAGCAGATGTGTTACATCTTACTCCCTTTCTTTGCCTTATTTTAAAAAAAAGAAAAAGAAAAGCAATCGCTTTCTTCTATTTAATCCTGTCTATATTTATTGGAGTAAAACCTGTAGAATTAAAGAAGTCCAATTTAGAAATTTCAATATTATCCCACAGTTTAGAGTAGATGGTATAATATAAAATTCCTATTGAAATAATATTATGATAAGTTATTTCTTTTCAAGTGAAGATAATTGCTAATTCATTTTGAAACTTTACTATATGTAGATAACATTTCCTGATCAAAATAAAGTATTTTTCTATTTTAACTTAGAAAAAAAATCTTCTTTTTAAAGAGTAAGTAGAGGTAGAGGAAAAGAAAGGCTATTTCCAAGTAAAAAAATATTGTTAACTTTAAGCATCTTCGGTATTGTTAAAATATGACTCAACTCATATTTACCATCTTTAGCATGATTATGTGAAAACAACCCTGATTCCTTAAGTAACCGTGGCTGTGAGCCAAATTAAATACTTCTGTTTTCTCAAATATCTTAAAAATCTTAAATAATGCTAGAGATAGGTTGTTGTGGTGGTGGTGGTTGTTGTTGTTGTTTCCTGAGAAAATAAAGAGGATTCTTACTGGAAAAATTGAGAGGTGGGAAAAAGCAATGGATGAGGGCTCAAGAGCCAGACTGGCTGGGCTAGTCATGTGACTCTCCTACCTTCTACTAGGGTGATATTTGACCAGTTTTTCTTTATGCTTTATCTGCAAAATAAGGATAATATGTATGTGTGTGTGTGTGTATGTGTACATATGCGTGTATGTTTGTAATATATATATATATATTTATTTAGAGTGTGTGTATATATATGTATATATATATACATATATACACTCTAAAAGTTGTTTTGAGCATTAAATAATTTCAGTGTAAAGTTATTTAATATATATTAAGAAATTAAATTTGCCTGTCACATATCAAAACTCGATAAATGTTAGGTGATAATATTATGATGAGAACTTTTGTCAGATCGCATGCAATTAAATATAAAAAATTAAATATAAAATTATTCTTAGTAAAGAATTAAAATCATGTGCTAGGCATGGCATTTTTGTATCCACTACAATGTCATCAAAATAGATTATATTCAATTCAAACTGAGGTCAAAAGAAACGCATCCTTCTTCTTTTGAGGTGCATTTATATGCAAAATCTGTGCCTTTAGTGATTTTTGTGCTGCAGATCAAAACAAGTATGGTTTAAACTAGATAGATGACATTTTATGAAATCACAAAATGTGCCTTTAAACATCATAATGGCTTTAATGCATTTTAATTAGCTATCTGGCAAATCAACAGATGTACATGAACAAGCTTGCATAAATTATCTGCTAACAATAGTGTTGGTCCTTTTTAAGAGGTTGTAACACTGCCTGCATTAACGCTTTTAATACATCATTGATTTCTGGCCTAACAATGTGCAGTAGTTTTAAAAACAGTACCATTTTGAAAATGTCAACAAAATATATGTTTTCCATAATCTATGCAGATGCATAGTCTGGTACAAGTAATTTCTCACAACTGACACTAGGGTCTGTCAAAGGATATGTCACAACTTGGAGTTTTCATAGATAACGAGTTATAATCTATACCAGAATCTAAATGTCCCAATTTATTTTATATTTCCTCAAGGAAGCATTTTTATTCCTAAAGTTGCATAGCATATTGGTTTAAGGGTCACACTCTGGAGGCAGATTGCTCACACTTAAATACTGCTTCTAGAACTTCCTGGCTGTGTGACCTTGGATAGCTTATTTAACCTTATCAAGGCTTTGTTTCTTTAGTGTGTCATGTTTGGTAAATAAAAATAACATCCTTGTTGGATTGTTGTAAGGAAGAAAAATTGTACAGGCATGTGAAGATTTTTCAGTTAAGAATGTATTTGGTTTTAAATTTATTTGATGAAATGTGAAATCAATAACTTCAATCTTGTTTTTTGTCAAATATAAGAAAAAAGATTATCTTTTTTAAAAAGTGTATTTTGCTCTTTATCATTGCATCTTGGAGACTTCTACTGTTGCATTGTTTCATTCAGGAGGCAGAGTAATGCTAGTTAGTAACCCTTCAGGAGCTTCCCTGGTATAATCTGAAACTTGCCCCTGTACACAGAGAACAGGAAGAGATGGAAGAAAGACACAGGCCACTCTATGTTGCTGGTGGCAGTTTTAAAAAGCAAAGGGGAATTATGTACAATGCTTGTCTTGGGTGGCAAGAAGACAAAAGGATCTCCACAGCCATCTGTCCATTCTTAAAAGTTTATAAAGAGGTCTTAACTGGATTTAGTCATGAATACCATTCAGGGGTTCTCTACACCACATCACTATCTCAAAGCTATTTTCTTGGAGGAGCCTCTTGGTGTGAGGAAGGTAAGCAGAATCTGTATTCCAAGGAGGTGGGGGTAAGGAGTCTCCTTGAATCTGAGTTCAGGTCACAGGTCTATCAGCAGTCACAGATTTTTGATGATGTTCTCCGAGACTCCATTCTTCATGACCGGCTCTTACAGTATCATGTGACTTACTTTTCCATAGTGGTCCCTGAGCAGCCAGCAAGGGGTTTCATTAGTAGGGATATAGTTGTTCTGGAGGCTGTGTGGCTGCATTGGAGGTAGATGCCACAGTAGCAATACAGGCACATGCAACAGAAAACAAAGATAATTATGATAATAATTCCCCAAACCATTGAAAACTTTTTCCACTAAGAGCCCTAGGATCTAAATCCTTGATTTACTACATCCTTTAGCCTGGGGGTTTCAAGGCGTTCATTTGTGTCCATGTGATTTAATGAAGATGATTCATTAGCAGACTTATCACGTATTAACATCTAATATTCTGTTTGGATAATGGCACAAGAGCCTCATTCTGAGGCAGTAATAAAGTCTAAGGCCAATTTATTTTGGAGAATGGCTTTTCTTTTCAGAAACATTTCAATGTTCTGTAAGGGTAGGCTTTGTTTGCTATCATTTAAGGCTTGCTGATTGAATTAATAAGGGCTTCCATGTGTACTATAATGTCCTACAAGCCAATCGAGAGAAGAAAGACAACAGCCAAATGATTATTCAAAATAAAATATTCCTCCCCCCTATCCAGCCTTGAAGAGAGGGAGGTTGGCAGCTTTAGTAATTTGACCTAGTTATATATACCATATGTATTTACTGGAGCAACAGCACTGTCAGGCATGAGGAGATGGCCTGGGGGTGAGACATGCTACACCAGGACCCCCATCTGTTCCCCTCTTTCAAGTGAGCATGCCCCATACCAGGTATAGTGTGTTGCAATTGGTCTAGCTTGCAGGAGGACAATGGAATCCTAGTGAAGATTGAGTAGTTCCCCTTCACCCAGTGGTGCAGAGTAATTCACCCATCCCACTGAGATGTCCCATTGCAAATTCCAGGTTATAATTTTTTTTCCAGGTGTGATGGGACTTGGTGTTCTTAGCAACACAACATGTTGATTTACTGAGAGAGTTGGGGCAATTCCTATTTACCATGATTTACACAGTTTTGTGATATTGGACGTCTAGGCAAGTGTCCCCAGTCTGGTATATGGGACAACAGGCCCTACTAGTAGAACATTCAAATGTATTAAAGACTGGAATAATATTTTAGTTCATCCAGCCAAGGTGGTTTTACCTGTTAACAATTTAATTGGCTGCTTTAATATTTCATTCGTCTTTTTACCCACCCTGCTACTTGTGCGATTATGGTGGAGATGGAACCTCCTTTCAAAGTCATGTTCTTTTGCCCAGTCTTGCATATCATGACCTTTGAAATGTGATCCCTGATTATTATCTATTCAACAAGGGTATCCATATATGGTATTCAGTTTATTTAATCCCCTAATAGTGGCATCCTGGATTGAATGGTGGCAGAGGAAAGCTCAGATTCGGTCAAGTGCAGTGCTCACATAAATCAAGACATATTTAATATCCTCACTGGGAAGAAGGAAGCCAATAAAATCAATATGCCAATTCTTCACCAGCTGGAAACTCTGGCAGATAAGCCCCAGATTCTTTTGGCATTTCTTTGGGCATTTAGGAAAGGGCACCTGGGTGGCTCAGTTGGTTGTGCATCTGACTTCAGCTCAGGTCATGATCTCGCGGTTTGTGAGTTCAAGCCCTGGGTAGGGCTCTGTGCTGATAGCTGGGAGCCTGGAGCCTTCTTTGGATTTTGTATCTTCTTGTCTCTCTGCCCCTCCCCTGCTTGTGCTTTGTCTCTCTCTGTCTCTCAAAAATGAATAAATGTAAAAAACATTTTAAAAAGAACATTTAGGAAATCCTTTACTGCATTAACCAAGTCACTGTACTTCAAAGGTATTCCAGTATCCTTGGCAACATAGTATCATATTGAGGCACCCTGGTGGCCACTCTCTCTATGCACCCAATTGGCCTTTATCTACTGAAAGGTCAGTAGTAGATAGGGCTTGTACCTGAGCAAGGGCATCAGATTTCTGATTGCCAGGGGGTGTCAGTGCCCTATTAGCCGGGACATGAAAAAATGTGAGGATTGTCCCATGTTCAGGCAAAGAAACCCGAATGTCTCATATGCTTCCTGACCCCACAAGGGATAATTTATGATCACCTACATTTGGTTTCCCGTTGTCCCAGACAGAGGGTTAATTCATTTAAAATAAGACAACAGTCAGGGAAGAGGGTTAGTGGCTATGGTTCCAGTGTAACCACCAGCCAGACCAGTTTGAGCTCAACCCACTGGCTGAGGCACTGGGTGCTATGTGAGAGGCTCTATCCCGAGGAGTGCTGTGTATACAGCTAGGAGCTGTTGCTCTATGGGATTATATCACATTTTTGCACCTTTCCAGAGCTGGGACTAAAATCCCACTGGTATTCTCCCCTTTTGTGGTTTTTGGCACAATTCACAATTCATACCTTCTATAGTCAGAGCATATCCAAGTCAAATGTTAGCGTAGGAGATGTACAGAGCTTTAATCTGTTTCATTAGTATTTTTGTCTTCTCAAAGGTGGTTATTGCTCTGCTTCTTAGTCCCATATGTTCCCTTCCTTTACCAGGTGGTAAAGAGATGAGGGCACTGTGCCAGGTGGATATTGAAAGTCTTCCAAAAGTCCAAAATTCCTACAGAGGCTGGCTTGCACCTCTTTCACCTTCTTAGGGGTTGGATAGGCTTGCACGTTATCCATTATAGTTTTGGGGACAACATGTGTCTTATCCAGCCAGACACCCTAAACCTTATGACAGTGCCTGGGCCTTCAATTTTGTTTGGTTCACTGACCATTTTTTCCCTTGCAGATGTTCCAGAAAAGCCTGCAGGGTGTCCTGCAGGAGAAGTAAATCTTTACATGTTAACATTATACCAGCAATGTAATGGGCCCATTTTGTTGAAGTGAGGAAGGAGAATCAATGACAGATCCCCAGCTAACATCTCATGACATACTAAGAGGCTATGCAGGTAGCTTTGGGGCAGCACTTGAAAGGTTCATTGTCCCCCCCTTCTCCCCCCAATGAAGTAAATTGATTTTAGTTATTAAAAAAACTGTGCTTGTCAAAGTCTTCCACAAATCTTCTTGAAGCACTTTTGCAGTAACATTTTTTTTTGTGCCATAGCATTAGATCAAACAATAACTGTCTGTAAATGACAAAAAAAAAGCCACTTAAAAATGACCACAGTTACAGAAAGGATGAGACTTCATTATAATGCAATTGACAATGGAACTTCTATAGGAGTTTATATTTTGAAAAGACTTCCCCCAACTTCACATATTTTTCAGTGTCTATAGACAAATATTTTGGTTATCTTTAAGATGTTCATATTTCAAACATGTGATAAGATTTATAATTGCAGAGATAGAGAAAGAATTCAAGTTTTCTCCTAGGCGTTTTGGGGTAATTTCTGTTTAAAATTTTCCTTTTTATTAGCGGTCAGAAGGCATGGAACATTTTGTCTGTTTCCTCAACAATTATCACAAAATATTTCTCTTCATTTGCCTTACTTTTTAGAGATTCCACCTCATAGGGTCCTGACCAGACTTGGTCACAAGTGCCTGGATAGTAATCTCAGGCAGTGTGCACCCTCCTAGCTTTGCAAACCAGCACACTAAGGTCTAAACTTATCCTACTCTCCCACCTTGTCCACTTGCCCTAAAACCATCAGGCTAGTGGACACTGTCATGTGCTTCTCTAGTCTTAGCTGACCTTCTAAGTCTTAGCTGAGCTTCAGCCTTCCGTAGAGGTCAGTCTACAGTGGCTTCCATGAGCTTCCTTCCCTTCCTTTCTGCAGTGCATTATGCACAGTTCCACCAACAAGCACTTTAGACTGGCTGCTATTTTGGGGCATCCTTGTACGGGGCAGCCCACAGGTATCTAACATATGGGCCGTCCCTCTCTCACATAGATGTCAATGGCCAATCTGGGATTTCCCCCATGAATGTCTCATTCTGAAGGCCCATTTCTTCAGTCTCCTGGCTCACTAACCAATTGTTCATTTTGTACCTTTTTGGGAGCTTCCAGGATGTAACATGAAACTGGGCTCCTGCATGTGAAGGTCAAGGAGAAAAAAAAGAAAGAGGACCGCCACTCCAAGTTGGTAAGTGGCTATTTTAATAAACAAAGGTAACTTACAAATAAGGCTTAGTTTGGACAGCAGCAAGAAAAATGGATCCCCACACTCACCCGCCAAATCTTAAAAGTATATAAAGAGGCTTTAACCGGGTTCAATTACATACACCATGCAGGTGTTCTCAAAATCACATCACTATCTTATGGCTATTTCCTTGGGTCAGTGCTTGAAAGTGGGAAAGGCAAACAGAACCCACATTCCAAGGACAGGGGTTGATAATAAGGAGCCTCCAAGTGCTTGGGTTCAGCTCACAGGTCAATCAGTGGTCAAGACTTTTCTATGATATTTTACAGTAGTAACTAGTTTTTGGAAAAGTGTGTGTATGTACACATCTGCAATCATGCACAAATGTGTTCCTTTCCTCACATTTTACATTTAAACACTTCGACCTAGAGTAAGAAAGATTGTATAGATTTCCAAAGCATAACAATGCTCCAACCTCTTATATAAAAATATAACCTTTCTAGTGTCGGCTATGGTCCTAAACTAGCAAATGACTGCATGGGATTCCAATTAAGCTGACTTGTCACAACCTATAGTGCCTCTTATTATGCCTATTTCCTCAATAAGTGCTTTTTGCCTTTTGTCTCCAAATGGACTTTGGTCAGGGTAAGAAGATGCTGTGAGACTTTCTCAATGGCTAGAAATGCACATTCTTAAGAGAGATGAGGTAACTCATGGACAACTATTTGATCAATGAGAGAGAAAAACCATTCTCTAGATTCTCCCCTTTCCTGTCTCTGAGCAGAAA
Organism: Lynx canadensis; assembly: GCF_007474595.2. Taxonomy (NCBI): domain Eukaryota; kingdom Metazoa; phylum Chordata; class Mammalia; order Carnivora; family Felidae; genus Lynx; species Lynx canadensis. The sequence goes on from NC_044307.1 coordinate 61,121,004, forward strand.
GTACATAATGGAAATGGAGATTAAGAGGTTAGGAAAGCATAAGAAAGAAGGAAACCTCAATAAAACCTTGTTAAGTCAGTTACAAATGACTTGCTTCAAATTTTATTCTCTGAGAAGGAAGCCTCTCTAAGTAGAAGGATTTCTCCAAGATCAATTAATAGAGCCAAAATTATTTTTTTCTGGAATATTTCCTCCAATTGAAATTATTTTCCCAGGACATGGAGTGTGGACAATGACTAAAATGACTGCCATTCTGTCAAGTGTAAAACTGAGCTCTCTAATGAAGATGGTGAGGTATTGACAACAGAAGACATAAACAGGTCAATGGAATAAAATAGAGAACCCAGAAGTAGACCCAAATAAATATATTCAACTAATCTTTCAAATAGGGGAAAAACAAAACAAAGAAAAATAACATTTCCCTAGTACTGGAGTAATTGGATATCTACATGCAAAAACAAAACAAAAAAAAAAAAAAACAAGTCTAGACAAAGGCCTTACATTTTTCACAAAAAGTAACTCAAAAGGGATCATACACCTAAATGTAAAACACAAAACCATTAAGCTCTAGAAGATAACACAACAGAACCTAGATGGTCTTGGGGATGGCGATGACTTTTTAGATATAACACTAAAGTCATGAGCCATGAAAGCAAGAATTGATAAACTTGATTTCATTCAAATTAAAATTTTCAGCTCTGCAAAAGCACTGTCTTTAGATTAAGAGGGCAAGCCATAGACTGGGAGAAATATCTGTTCAAGATATATTTGTAAAGGACTTATCTAAAATATAAAAAGAATTCTCAAAACTCACATTAAGAAAAGAAGCAACATGATTTTAAAAAGGGGCCAAGTAGCTCATAAACCACCTCATCAAAGAAGACATACAGATGGGAAATAAGCAAATGAGAAGGTACTGCACATCAGGTGTCATAAGGGAAATGCAAATTAAAACAAGTATGAGGTATGACTCTACTGCATTACTATGATATAGTTGAATGGCCAAAATCCAGAACACTGACACCAAATACTGACATAAATGTGGAGCAACAGGAACTCTCATTCATTGCTAGTCAAAATGAAAAATCGGACAACCACTTTGGAAGAAAGTTTCAAAGCTGCTTCTGAAACTAACCATAGTTTTGCCTTATGATCTAATAATCGTGTTCCTTGGTGTTTGCCCAAAGGGGTTGAAAACTGGTATCCACACAAAAACCTGCACGTGGGTGTTTATAGCATTTTTATTCATTACTGGCAAAACATGGATGCAGTCAAGATGACCTTCAGTGGAAGAATGGAAAAAAAATATGTGGTACATTCATATAGTAGAATATTATTCAGCACTAAAAATAAATGAGCTATCAAGCCACAAAAAAAAGGGAACAGGAAACTTAAATGCATATACTAAGTAAAACTCATAGAATATACAAAACTAAGAATGGAGCTTAATGTGAACTATGGATTTGGGGTAATAATGATCTGTCAATGTCGGTTCATTAGTTGTAGCAAATATATTCCTCTGGTGGGGGGTACTGATAATGGAGGAGACTGTGCCTGTGTGGGATAGGGCTTGTATGGAACTCTCTGTACTCTGCTCAGTTTTGTTGTGAACCCAACACTGCTTTAAAAAAGAAAGTCTGGTAAAAAAAAAAAAAAAAGAAAAAGAAAAAGAAAAAAGAAAGAAAACAACTGAGTTGTTCATTGACCTTGTTGTCTTCAGATACCACCAAATCTCTGCATTCATCTTGGGCAATACTTAATATTGTTTAATAAGAAAGTAAAATAGCCTGGAATAAATTCTAAAATACTAGGTATTAAGTTGCACTCTAAGCGAAATAGGTGAGCAGAAAGTGTGAGATGTTATCGTGTGTCCTTGCACACTATAATACTTACATAAAATGGTCACATTGGAGACATGGCATTGAACTAATTCACCTTCTGAGATCCTGAAGGATACATATTTATTCACCTGGTGGGCAATGCGAAAGAAATTTCAAAAAGTCCTCAGGTTAAAACCGAGAGAATTATGAAAAAAAAGTTGATTTTAATTCCTTTGGAAGATTCAACTCACAACGTGAAAATACTTTGATTTTTTTTCTTTTAATTCCTTTTAGTCTTTGGGTTTTGACTTGCATGGGGATTTTAATTTCTCCCTGGAAATTTGATAATGAAGTGTATAAAGCAAATGTGTGATTTTTCTATGCTACTTGCATTTTGTTTTTGACATGGCCTTAACATTTGATTATTTGAGTATATTTATGATTATGTTATTTTCACTATAGATAAAACACGTGATTGGGAAATGCAGATAGATATCTTTGGGGAAGTGAAATAAAATAGGGTATGAGCTTTCAAGTTTGAGCTTAACATGTCCTTATAATAGATGTACCTCTTTTGCTATTTGATCCATAAGGACAAGAAATCCACTGCTCAAAAATAGTTCTATGAATATTCACAAAGGGAAAGTTTGTAAAGTGTGAACCTACTCATGAATATGGGAGATTGATAGACTGCTATTCCCCTACCTAAGGGCAATAGCCATATTCCTGGTTGAACATCAGCTTAAGGTAGGAACTGAAAAGACAGGGGCTTAGAAATGTTAAAATAGAAAATTTCTTATGGCAATTCCTTACAGGTAATTGATCTTAAGAAATTACAGGAGCTTGGTAAAATATCTCTGAAAGACTCGTTCTTCATTCTGCATCTGTTGCCGGATCTTCAGATCTGAAGTGTAGGCCATCAGGAAGTAAAGATGAATATAGAGTAGATCAAAGCTGGGATGGATGCACATGCATGAACTGGAATCCCGCAAAAGAGAAGTGAAACTCGTGTCAGTTTTTGTTGTTTCTGACCTTAGTGACTACTGAAGGAGACAGTAGCCAGAGCCCTTCCTCAGAACTAGACACTAACTTTTGATACACTGGTGGGAATATCTGAGGGAGGATTTATGGCAAGGCAGAGCAGGTGCAGGCTCAACCATTGCGTTAAGCCAATGAGATGAGTCTGTAGGTCAACAACAATGTGTGTGAATCACAAAATGACTTTTTGCTTTCCTCCAAACTCAAAGTCTCTCAAGATTCTTTCTTGAATCCCACCCTTATAGGAAATATAATGGTGGAAATTCTGGGAAGTAAATAGTTCAGCCTAACAAGTTAACATATTATAAAGCCACCACACTATTCTTTTCCTGTTCAAAGAGGGGGAACTCTGTCTTTGAGACTCTATCTCTGGCTGTCTTCAACTGAATCCCTTCACTCTTCCCCTTGATAGAGGTAGAGCAAGTTACGTGATGATGGTAGGAGTATTTACTTATGGTTGTGGATTTAGGAAAAGGAATCTGTATAAATTGTGGACATAGCAAGAAAAAAGTTCAGCCCACTGGAGGCAATAACCTAGAAAAAAGAAACTATTCTGTTCATTCAATCTATTCTCCAGTGGGCTGGAGAGTAGATGGTTAGCAAGTCTGCTTGGCTCTCACAACTAAGCCAAATTTTCCAATATGCTTTACAGCAGAAATAAAGCTTCCATTTTGTTTCTGCATTTTTTAGAGTTAAATGTTTTGTTTCTTAATTTAGAAATTGGGATGGGAGAAGGATGACATTTATTGGCCTTTCAATGTTATAATGGAGATAGGAATTCAATATTTCAAACTGTAACATATGTACTAAATACAATTAAATGTCTTTAAAATTGTATTCTTTTAAAGGTGATACATTTTTGGATGAATTTTGGCATTAGAAAATTGCCCTGAATATTGCCTTGAATAGACAGTTCAGGTTTCTAGCTAAAATATCCAGAGGGATTAAAGTCTTTGCCAAAATACTATAAATACAAAATATGTTTTTGAAAATGCTTATCTCATAACGTGAAATGAGAACTGTGCAAAATTATATCATACAGACACCTGCCGAATGCGTATATGGATGTGTTTTCCATTCCTATAATTAATACTACCCATTGATAGCCAGTGTTTCAGGATAAGGTTGTAGCTGTTATAATGGTAGAGAATAACAGTGTCATACTATTGTTATTTGTCCTTCAAAAACCAAGATCTTGTATATTTAGTTATATCTTTGAGAAAATTTGTCTAAAAGCTTATTTTGTTCCTGATAAAAATCCTCCTGGACTTGGAGAAGTATTATCAGAGTGTCTGGAACTGGAGTGGCTTTCAGAAAGGGTATACAATTTGATCTTCCAAAACTGAGCCCCAGGAAGTATGATGACTCTTTACGATACATTGGGTTTGTAATAGATGAAGAATATGCCTGTGTTCTATTTTGCACCTGAAGTTCTGGAATGTAACTTAATATGAAGACCCTAATGTGATTATGAACAACAGAGATAGCAATGTGACATAACTAGCTAAAAACTCCCATAATGACTAGAATATGACAAAATAACATTTCTTTATGTAATTGAATTAGCTAAATTAATAAGACCACATCATTCTTCAATGATAAGTATTTATACAATAATCAAGTAGAAACTTTTACTATAATCATAGCATGCTTAGAAAAAGAGACATATAAGATAAAACATGATATGGGAAGGAGTACAAGCCCTACAATACTTGGAAGAGCTGGTAAAAAAAAAAGAGGGGGGATTAGACTTAGGTGAAATCATTAAAAATCATGGATATAAGGTCACCAGGAAAGACTCTGCTCTTTACAAGACTCTGCTCTTTACAAGAGCATATGAGAAAAGAAGCTATGCATAGAACTCTTTCTCTGGCAGGTCTTCTGTGATATGGGAAGAAGGGAGCATCATTGGTAAAGGACTATCTTTGATGTAGATAAATGGCCCGAAGTTGGGCTAGAGGATGGCATAGGGCATGTGGCAGATATAGAGATTTCCACATGCCTGCTTTTGAAACACAGATATGCCAAGAGCTCCCCAACGGACCTGGGCTTGTGTAGAATGTCCAGCTGACCAAATGCAATGATTCTGCTTTCAAATGATCCTACAAGATTATATGTGATTCCACATGACTGATACATTGCAACATAATTACAAGTGGGAATAAATAAGGGACATGGGCATCTCAGTGGAAGTCAGAAAAAGCCTCAAAGACATCAAATGGACCAGATTATGCTCCTAAAGATTCACTTCCTGATTATAGAAATCCAGAAGGAATCTAATTACAATTTTGCCTAAATCAATGATATTCACATCTTCCTTCAAAACTTCTTGAGTTTTGTGGATTTCTTAGTAGCATTTTAATGTATTATTATTATTACTAATTATTATCATTTGTTATTACAACTTGTTTCTAATTAAGAATTTGATCATGGAAAGCAGGCAGCAGAAAATAGAAAATTGTAAGATACTTAGAATTGGTTATTGTGTTTAAATGTGGTAAAAGACAATTATTAGGAAATGCCCATCCACAGTTTGGAGTTAAAAAAAATTAGAAACACATGATTTTCAGAGAGAAAAAAAATAATACCATGCCATATCCTCTACTTATCTGAGCTCTTGTACTCACTGAGAATATTTCTTTGGGGAAAATATATATGTTAGCTAGCATAGGCCAATTAATAAGTACTTGGTGATTCAACTTTAAGAAACTGGAATTCTGAGTCATATTTATCCTAATCTACGTTCCATGGGACCTCCCAAAAAACTACTTTCCGTCATGCCATGAAGAAAAATCGGTAGAGAAATGCCATAATCTTTGAAGAAATAATCGTTGTAGGGTTATTTTTTTTCCTTTTCAAGTTGGGATTATAGGAGATAAGAGTTTCTATCATAAAGAAACTTTGATATCAGCAGAAACAGAAAGAAACTGAGACACCTGAGTCCATTCACTGTATTTAACGGATCAATATAAATGTGTATAAGATTAATATAACAAGCAGTGGAGTAAGCATGCTAATTGGATTCAGCAAGTAGTATACATGCTGTGTACTTTGGATATGGCTAATTAATCATGGAGCTCTTAGGAAAGAAATCAACAGGCAACCCATTCACAGAGCTACCACAAAATTTGTATAAACTGAAAAAAGTACAAGGTATCCATGCCTTTGGAAAATAAATCTAATTTAACCACCAGTACAGATTTAAACACCAGTTGCAGGCTCTACCTAGGTCTGTGTCACAGACACAAAGTCCCTTGAATGAAGTCCATGTACCCTTGAGGAAAGACTGTTCTAACACTACACTCAATAACCACTAAAAGTTCTTTGTAGTCATTTCCAATACAATGCGTGGCTAGTTTCCAAGGAAACTGTAGACTAGGAAAAGCAAAATATCCATATACTTTAGGGATTATTAAATTCTGGAACTAATAATAACTTCAGGGAACATAAAAACATCTTGGCCAACTGTTTGTGTGGAGTTGGAATTCAGGAATGCCATGTGATAAATGAAGTGGAAATCAAATTTTGTATCACGTTAGGATTCTTGAAATTCTAAACATAACTGTTGTTTTTTATTTTTGAAATTGTGTAGAATTGCTATTGTTTCTGTCTCAAATAGCTGGTAGGATTTACCAGTAAAGCCACTGTGGATGAAGTTTTGTTTTGTTTTGGTTTGGTTTTTTTAGAAAGGTTTTCATGCAAATTCAATTCCTTTGTTAGACTGGTTGTGTTCTCTTTCTTTTTAAATGATTTTGGTAGTTTTGTCTTCCAGGAATAGATCGATTTCATCTAAGTTATTAAACTTATTTGCACAAAACTTTTCCTACTGTCATGCATTATCCTTTTATGTCTGTGTGATCTGTGTAATATGCCCTCCTTTGTTCCTGATATTGATAAGTTGTGTGTTCATATTTTTTTCTTGATTTGAATAGAGTTTCAACAATTGTTTCTGACCTTAAAGCATTGCTGGGGCGTCTGGATGGCTCAGTTGGTTAAGCATCTGACTGCGGCTCAGGTCATGATCTCATGGTTTGTGAGTTCAAGCCACACGCCTCGGGCTCTGTGCTGACAGCTCAGAGCCTGAGCCTGCTTCTGATTCTGTGTCTCCCGCTCTCTCTGCTCCACCCCCGCTTGTGCTCTGTCTCACTCTGTCTCTCAAAAATGAATAAACATTAAAGAGAAAAGTTTAAAAAAAGAAAAAAACATTGTCTTTTATTATCAAGTACAATATTAGCTATAAATTTTTTATGGGTTATCTTTATCAGAATGAGAAATTTCCCTTATATTCTTTTGTTGTTGTGGAGTGTTAGATTTTGTCAAATATTTTACATGCATCTCTTGTGATGATGTGTTTTTTTTTTTGTTCTTTTTCTATCAACTTGGCATATTATATTAATTGATTCTCAAATGTTTAACCATTCCTGCATTTTTGGGATAAATCCCACTGTTTAATTTTTTTGAAAACAATTTCAAAAATTGGTATTACTTATTCTTTAGTTGTTTGGTAGGGTTTGACAGTTAAAGCATCTTTTATTTTTTGGAAGATTTTAAATTATGTTTCGATTTCTCTAGCTACCCTCGCCTCTCCCTCTTGTTCTTGCTATCTTTATGAAAGATCACTGAATTAAATTTTCATTCATATCATACTTTAAGAATAAATTCTGTTGCTGGGATTTGGAGAAACTCAAATGAAGTTGTTATACCCATATTTCTCATTTAAATCTATTTGCAATGATATACTTTCTGAGTATTTTAAAAAAAATTTTTAATGCTTATTTATTTTTGAGAGAGACAGAGTGTGAGTGGGGGAGGGTCAGAGAGAGAGGGAGACACAGAATCTGAAGCAGGCTCTAGGCTATGAGCTGAGCAGCACAGAGCCCGACACGGGGCTTTAAGCCGTGAACCATGAGATCATGGCCTGAGCTGAAGTCTGGTGCTTAACCGACTGAACCACCAAGGCACCTCTCTGGGTATTTTTGAAGGGTTTTTATTTTAGTTTGTAGCTATTATACGGCTTAAGATGAAGTTTCTGATTTATTTTTCTTGTCATTGTTTTTGTTTCTTCAAGTAAGACATTACCATCTATAATCAGAATTACTTGAGAATTGTTTTTTTTTTTTTTTATTTTAATACTTCTTTTATTTTAGGATACTTTCAGCTTTACGAAAAATTATAAAAATAGTACAGAGAGTCTCCATATAAACCATTATCACCATTTTATTAGTATAGTACATATGCAACAATTAATGAACCAATATTGATTGACATCTTATTATTGACTGAAGCATATACTTTATGCAGATTTCCTTAGTTTTTACTTAATATCCTTTGTGTCTTTAATATCCTGATGATCCTGTTCCAGGATCCCATTTAGAATATTACATTACATTTAGTTTTCATATGTCCTTAGGCGCTTTTTGGCTGTGACAGTTTCTCAGACTGTCCTTCCTTCCTTCCTTCCTTCCTTCCTTCCTTCCTTCCTTCCCCCTTTCTCTCTTTCTTTCTTTCTTTCTTGCTTAAGTTTTGAGCAGGGCTGGTCAAATGCTTTATGAAATATTTTTCATTTGGAATTTTTCTGATTTTTCCTTATGATTAAATTGAGGTTATGAATTTTAGAGAGGAAGACCACAGAGGTAAAGTGTCATTCTTATTGTACCAGGGTGCATATTATCATCATGATTTACCACTGTTGATGTTCATGTTTACTACCTGAGTGATGTATTGCTTTTCAGGTTTCTCCACTATAAATTTACCATTCCCTCCTCAACTCCCCACTTTATACACTATCCTCTTTGGAAGGAAGTCACTATGTATAGCCACATTGAGGCAATGGGGAATTATGTCCCACCATTTTGCGTATGGAATGTCTTCATAAATCATTTAGAATTCTTCCACATGGGAGATTTGTCTACTTCTCCCATTAATTTATTTAGTTATTCAATTATGCAATTATGGACTCATATATATTTATTTTGTACTTTTATTTATTTTATTTCTCAAATTATTCCAGCTTTGTCCTTTGAAAGACCTTTGATTTGCCTTTTATGTCCTTTTGACATAGCCCCATCATTGTCTCTGCATATGTGTGTGTGTGTGTGTGTGTGGTCCTTGTGTGCATATGTGTTGGTTTACTTGTTTGGTTGTTTGTTCTTGAGCACTTCTTTTTGACACTATTACACTGGAGGTTTATCCTGTATATTCCTTGTCTCAGCCCAAAAATAAGCTGTTTCTCCAAAGATTTTTAACTCATTTTGGTTGGAGAACAATATTAGAAACCAAGATCTGGGGATTACATGTGTTTCTTGCTACCAAGGAGTAGTTGCTTCTAGGCCCTCTCTGCTTATAAAGCAAGAATGTGTGTGTGTGTGTGTGTGTGTGTGTGTACTAACAAATATAAATGCACATGCCTATAAATATTTCTGATATAAACATCTATATTAAGTCAGAATTATTTTCAAAGGGCAGAAATATGATAATATTTTAATTTAGGGTGATAGCTATTCATCTGTGAATAGATATAATGCAGTAAAGAAGAATCAATGTTGGAGAGACAATGTATGAAGATTACAATGCAGATGGTAAGAATTCTCTTTATTTGAAATACATTAAAATCATTCAAAAATTCAGTGAATATGGATAATGAGTAACAAGGAAAAGTTACTTTCAATTTTTGTACTTTGGATAAAGCAAAACTTTAAATATAAGAAAAAATATAAGAGGGACGTGTCTTTGTCTATTTTTTTCTTACATAATGGCTGGAAAATCTGTCTGTCTCCAATCACATCGTATGAACAAGGGCAAAAAGTTTTGAGAGAATATGGGAAGTAAGATGAAGACTGAATTTTTAATATCTTTTGTCTTTTAATTTTGTTTAATAGAGGACTATATAAATGTTGAAGAAGAAACAAACATTGTTAAGTTCAGTTTGTTTCTTATTCATTAATTCAAAGTCTTTTGGTCCAGTATGTGAAGAAAATAAAATAGAACTCAAAGGTCAACTAGAACCTACTTTGTTCTTGAAATTAAAATACCTTTGAGTTGCATCACTATTTGTTGCCCTCTAGATGTTCAATGTCAGTGCAAAAGATCTACATTCCAAGGGGTCATCTTTAAATTGAAGAGACAGCTTCCCGGAGTTCACTTATTGTCCTACAATGCAGTTTAATATGTAGAAAATAGCCCTTCTTTTGATATGCCTCTAAATTTATCATCTTCTAATTTATTAAATTTTACTGAACATACTGTGGGTTTCCATAGAAAGCATGTATTTCAGCATCAGAAGTAATTTTGAAAGGTGAGTCAGCCTTTCTACCCTTAAAATTGATTCTTTAAAATTATTTTGAATAATTATTAAATTTCCTCACCGAATGTGCCCCCTTCCTAGATTTAATTAAATGTATCTCCAAATTTTTTGTCTCTCACATGCAGTAAAATATAACTCAAAGTGTTTGAAGCAGACTATCTTCATCTTTATCAAGCTGAAAATCTACCCTTGGGCTATTTGGCACCATTTTTATCTTTTCAGAAGTAACATCTCTTCATGACATCTCTAAATGCCTTTTCAGATGTTTCCAAAAGGTGACAAATGATTGCAATGATAACATAAATTCTCACTTGTCTTCTTGCCTCTTCTATGTTGGATCAATGATAGTTGAAATAGAGAAAAGTTAAAAGGTCTCCAGGACTTTTTGTTTTCTGTGTGGGAGAGTGAAGAGAGTTCTTGGGTCATTTGGAGTTAGTTTAAAGGACCAAAATGAATAAAACAGAGAAGGGGAAGCCTCTTTACACAACAACAAAATATATAGTGAGAAGGCAAAAGTTGATGGAAGTTGAAAGAAAATAAAATATCTGCTGGAAAATTTTTGAGAAATAGGGACTAGCCCTCTTCTTAAGCCATCTCATTGGAGGAGAAGAGACGGGGTTTGACAACCTGACAGCTTCCCAGTCACACTGCAGGAGCTGGGCTCTTTGTGGTAGGATAGCATAACCACAAAGAGCCCAGGCTCAGGGTCCAGACTACTCAGTTGGATTCCCAGTTCCAACAATGAATGGCTTGTAATCTTTGACAAGTTACTTAGTTTTTTCCTGCCTCAGTTTCCTATTCTATTAAAAAAACAAACAAACAGAGATTATACCAGTGTCTACCTCATAGGTGTTATTCTGAAAACATAATGTACTAATATGTGCAAAGAATTTAGAGGAGAGTAAAAACAGTAAGTGTCAGTGATGAACTTGTCATGTCACACAAATCCAGCTCTCATTTGGAGCTACCTAAAAACGTATCATGGAGTCAAGTGTTTGTATATCCCATCAGTCCTTTTTTTTTAAAATGCTGAATATAGGTCATTTATCATTGGTCATTGATATCAGTTCCAGCTGATCTTTTCTTGAAATACTCTAATATAGATTAGATATCTCACTAAAAGAAACACTACAGTAAGCCAATAATTGACAATCATAAACAAGTAGTCAATAAGATGGCTAATAAAGGGTATGTGATATTTAAACAGAGCAATTTTAGACTGAATTAGTTTACAGATATTTTAGAGTTCTACAATATTAAATTAAATTCTTGATTTTTTTGCAAATCAATATACTATAATTGGATTTTTTTTTTTTTTAAATTTTTTTTTCAACGTTTTTATTTATTTTTGGGACAGAGAGACACAGAGCATGAACGGGGGAGGGGCAGAGAGAGAGGGAGACACAGAATCGGAAACAGGCTCCAGGCTCTGAGCCATCAGCCCAGAGCCTGACGCGGGGCTCGAACTCACGGACCGCGAGATCGTGACCTGGCTGAAGTCGGACGCTTAACCGACTGCGCCACCCAGGCGCCCCTGGATTTTTTTTAAATCCTAGAATTTTACTTTTATTTAAAAGGTATAAGAGCCATGATGATATAATGATTTATATTTCCCAGTTTAAAACCTACATGTTTGCTTTTATCAAAAAGATACTTTCAAAGGGAAAATTCATGAACACGTAAACATCTGTGTTCATTGAATATTAAAGCCTAAAATACCAGGTTGTCACTAATAAATTAGAACCCGATACAGAAAAAGTGCTTTCACGCATTGATATCTTTTTAAAACATACTCAGTTCTGTGCCTCATTAAGTATCATAGTTTTCTAAAATAGATTAATTTTCCCTCAAGCACAAAATTTTTCACCATTTAAATAGAGAAAATGAGTGCTTTTATACTGTACTGATTGCTCTCCTAAAATTCTTCACATCACTGAAAACTATTTTTATGTAATGTGTTCTTATATAAAATTTCAGTATATCAGGTAACTAATAGCGATATAGCTGCACATTCATTTTTTCTCTTACAATGCATATAGAGCTTCTGCAAACAAATAACATAAATAAGTGAAACATAAGATGTACCTTATATTTTGAAAGTACAAATCCATACATTGAATTACATAGAATTCTATGAAAAGCTACATGGGAAATAAGTTGTAATTGGATCCATACATCCGTATATTCATTCATTTGCCATTAGAGTAGTTTTCCCTTGGCTTCATGGAAAATTTATCTGAAGTGTGCATATAAAAAAGGCCGAATCTAGATCCTGTGCTCCTTTCACCATGCGAAGACACAGCAAGAAGGCACAGGCTATGAACCAAGAAATGGGCCCCTATCATAATATGACCAGGCAGGCATTTTGATTTTGGATTTTCCAGCCCCTGGAAGTACGAGGAAGCAAAATTTCTGCTGTATATGAGCCGCCAAGTGTGTAACATTTAGTCATAGCAACTGGAATGAACTAAGACACATATTTATATGGTATATTTGGGTGGATACACACCATGAGAAGGCAGAGGTTTGGGATAATTAATTTATATATTACCAAATGTCCTTTTATTTAAATATTGCTTTAAAAAACAACTAAAATATAGATTATATTATCATTATAGAAGAAAGCTGTACTTCAGGTCAGTAAGAAGATCAAATAAAGATTTTTTAATTAAATTTCAGAAAAAAAATAGGGATGTTATTTTGATATAAGTGTCCGTGTGTATTTACATTTTTAAACTACTAGCAAAATCATTTATATTTCTCCTGGGAAATAAATTAGTCAGTGCTTAGGAGGCAAGGGGGCTGTCTTTGCTAGGTGATGGGTGAAACACATACCTGACCAAATTTCATTCAAGCTTATTTTCTGGGTAAAATAGAAAGCTTATCTTTCTTGAAAATATCTTTAGAATTCACAGTGTCTGGATTCAGAGTATTACAAAAAGCAGGGGATGCCTCTCAGTTATGCTAGTTTAAGAGGAAAAGTCTTCCATTTGAAGAAAATTAAGAAATGACATAAAAACACATAAGGTCTTTCTCCTCATCTCTGGCACAAGGAGTAACTTAGAACAGAGGTTTGTTGAGAGTCCACTGCTATGTGGATTATCCGTCTCACCTTGCTCAAAATCAAATAATCCAAAGCAGAATAGCTTGCTGGGAAATATCCTTATCCAAAAAATGTTAGCAACTGATCTAGGCAACAGATGTCTGGCTATATTTAAACAGTTGTTTAGGAAAGTCATAACTTCTTGAAATATTGAATCATTTTGTAAGGACTGGTGACATCTAAGTTACAAAAATCTATTTTTTTTCATATGTATTTTTGTCTTTGTATATATAAGTGAAGAAAGTGCCAAAAATAATATTTCTGTTATTCAGTTCTGTTTCTCAGAAGGCCAAATAATAAAACATTATTTATAGGAGAATCTACATAAAAACCTGTAGTCATTATGTATAATATTTGGGTAAATTAATATTGTGATGCATGTGTAAATAAATTTTAAAAATGTATATATGTATGTATGTGTGTGTGTGCATATATATACATATACATATATATATATTATTTATTTATTTATTTATTTATTCATTTACCACCCATGGAACAATGAAAAATTTTTGTTTTTGTTTTTGTTTTCAGAAAAAACAATTGATTGTGGGCCTTGCAGTTGTGTGTCAAAATACTGAGAATATTTCAAGGAATGGCATATACCTGCATCTGTGAATTTTTGCTGTGAATACATGCAGTATTTTGCATTTTAATAAAATTTTTCCACAAGTAATCCCAGTACCAACCGTGATCTATCTTTTCAGCTATTGTTTTGATTTCTAGATAATAATGGGACTGAAATATTCAGGTAGCCACAGGTATATTAGAGACTAACTGAGAGGAAAAGATATTTATTTTCCCTTTGAGGCAAGAGAATGAAAAGGAGAAAGAAAGGTTAAGTACTGCCATGAACTTGAATTGGGACAATCAAACCTCTTATGCTTGAGCATGCATGCTTTGATATGAATTATAATTATTGTTAATTTAGGATTTATAAATATTATTAACTTAGGAAACAAAATAGAGAGTTTTATTTCCAAGAACACCAGAGAGGAATATTCCCTTCATGGAAAACTCTTACAAACCTATTTATACTACTATGCATCTAAATCTCAATATTCATAATAAAAGCTATATTCAGAAAATATTTCAAAAATGTTAACTCTTTAAAAAACGATATAGGGGCGCCTGGGTGGCGCAGTCGGTTAAGCGTCCAACTTCAGCCAGGTCACGATCTCGCGGTCCGGGAGTTCGAGCCCCGCGTCGGGTTCTGGGCTGATGGCTCAGAGCCTGGAGCCTGTTTCTGATTCTGTGTCTCCCTCTCTCTCTGCCCCTCCCCCGTTCATGCTCTGTCTCTCTCTGTCCCAAAAATAAATAAACGTTGAAAAAAAAATTTAAAAAAAAATAAATAAAAAACGATATAGAACATTATTAGCAACAACTCTTGTTCTATAGAGAATACAGATGGGAAAAATCAGAAGTCATTCCTAAGTCCACCTTCATTATGCAATAATTCTCAGACCTGGAAATAACACCCCTGTGGCTTTAAATATATCTCTTAAGAGGCATCTATGAGTGCATTTTCCCCACCATAAACAAAACATAACCTTAGGATCAGTGTACCATGGTGATTACTTATGTATTAAGTCTACCTCCCAATATTGAAAGCATACTAAATTAATTCATCATATATAAATGAGTACAGCATCAATATATCTGTTAAGGTACTGAAGTAATATTGTAAAGGAATTAAAATTATTTTTAAAGTTATGAAAATAATAAAGCAAATCTCATTTAAAATGGAGTCAGGAAGCCCTAAAGGGGAAGTTCTCTTGCATGTGCCACTCACTGAGACTGCCTAGCTAGCAGGAAGAAGAAAGATAAGAATTCCTTTGACAAGTGAGGACATGTTTCATATAGGAAATTTACCTCCTGCATTTAAAGAAAAGAAGGAAGTACCCTCCCTACCCTAACAACAAGGCACTAACCACCCATTACAGAGAATGAGAAACTGCCACAACCTCAAATTTCCATTCAAAGCAGCTCTCCTGGATTTTCTCCTAACCTCACAAAAGCTTACCTTTTCTTTGTCTCTTCAGACTTGCCTATGGTTCACCATAGCTTGCTTGTCCTGACTTGTTATTCCTCTGCTACTGTGTTAGTAAAATGACAGGCTATTTTACTTTTGAGGTTGACAAAGTTGAACACGAATGATTATTAGAGTTCTAGTTGACAGCCAAAAGAAACTTTAGAAAATTGCATGAAGATTGGAAACATCTTTTGGTAAAACTATGCTCTAGATTTGAGTATTCCTGACGCACAGCCAAATGCATGCAAAGAAGAATGTAGTTACTATATTAAAGATACTGCATATAAATTTGCAAACTGGAAGTTTCTGTAGACATAGAGGTCATCTTATTTCATTTATAAGGCCTTTTCTCAAACTGGTCATCTGTATAAGTTACTTTGGAGACTAAGAATTATATATCTGTGAATGGACAGATAGATGATAGATATAGGTAGATAGATAGATAGATAGATGATAGATAGATAGATAGATATAAATTTTAAGCCAGAGCTATAGAACTAGAAATTAGAGAAAAATATGCAGAGAATAATGCCATACATGAAAGATGACTTTGAATGATAGAATAGGATTTTGTAAGTGAGGAGTCAATGGTGATGGAATGACTTTGTTAAAACTGGAAATCATAAAAGCCTCCACCAGTGGTCCAGTGATAGAATGTCTAATTGCATTTGAAAGGAGGATTAACATGATAAGCATTTGTGGTATCTGTGTTTTGAATTTATTATTCCAAGTAAAATGGTAGAAGAGAATTATACACTTTGAGTTTGAGCTCCAGCTTAAACTGCTGGAAGTTTCATACTGCTAACACAGGTTTTAGAATTAAGAACAACTGAAGCAGATGATGTAGGAATGACCAAGCTTGGATGGGAAAGTTTAGGTTTCAGAAGAATTGGGGTAGAAAAAAAGAAATTTTCTTTTGTAAGAAAATTTTCACTCTAAATTCTCACCTATTTAATTCAGTGGGGGGGGGGGAATGTAAGGGGGAGATCCTTGTTTCCCTCTGGGAACAAGCCTAGATCTCTGAATATGGATTAGAGTTGATAATGCAGACATAAGGATCTTCCCATATTGGCATGTTTCTTCTGAATACTCTCTTCATCTTTTTGTTTTTGTGGTAACTTTTCTTTTTTGATCCATGATTGCATTGCAAAAAGTAATCTAACTGCTGTCAGATTATTTGTTATTTGTTCAAATAATACATTTATTCCATTCATAAAAAGTGGAACTTTCAATGACTAAAAGTGATAGAAATCGATTTCTCATCTTGCTTTATACAGTAAATAGTTCAGTAAGTATTCCTCCTTTACGAAATAATTAAAGGAATCTGGCAGACCACAGGCTCTACCATTTTTAACAAAACATTTTCTGAGGTTGTCTTGGGGGTTGATGTCATCTAGGCATCTGGAAGACAAAAATACAATACAGTACAGTAGGGGAACTTGGGATATTTTATATGCCAGAATTAGAAGTACACTTATCACTTGTACCACACACTAATGTTTCAAAAAGCCATACCTGTTTCAAAAAGCAAGAGGTTTGAGAATCATAGAACTTGAAATCTAATTTTTGGTAAAGTTATGCGATGCTACATAGGAAAGCATAATTTATTGGTGGACAGCTAACTATCTCCACCAGCAATCCTAAATCTCAAACTAAGTCGGTTTGTTATTCATCATTGGATTGGGCTGATTCTTTATTAGTAATGTGTTAGTTGACAACAGTTTGGGGAGGAAGTTACTGATTAGTCAGGCAAAGCAAGTAGCTTCATTTAGGTGTTTTGTGTAGTAAATATGTTGTCAAATTGCCTAATAATGCATACTTTCCTCAGAAGTATCATCTCTAAATTCTTTATCCTACAAAGAAGGATTGTGTGATCTGTTTAGTTCTCTTAAACTAATTATGAGTTATACCTGAAGTGTTTATTTCTACCTATCACTTCTATCCCACCTTTCTAAATAGACAACCTGTTTCTAGTCTCACCCATACACACAGATTTCTGCAATTGGGTTGTGAACATACCTTTTGGGAGATTCCATTCAACTCACTACACTGACATATTGGAAATACTACTACTGATGTAAAGGACATGGTACTATTCTGCCTAGAATTTTGTTGTATATCTCACTTATTTTGAGATTTTGAATTTTCTATAGCCCTTTTCTCAATCCCTTATTAGTTCAGCCAGAAATAAGGAAAATATCAGTTAATTCACTTGTACACTCTTGGGAAAGTGGCACTCTCTTTTTAAGGATATGGTTATTCTTAAAAGACAATGCAATTCTAGAGTGGCTAGTGACCATTGTTCCCACAGCTTAAAACCTGACTCAACAAGAGAATAAAACACACCAGAGAATGTTTAAAACAGCATATATTCCTAAGACCATCATTGTATTCTTATAACCACCTACGTATCTATCCATTACTCTTTAACTTGTTAGATATTCAAATTGAACACATCCCTACCTGTTAATGCTACTTGAACTTGAATTTCTGTCAGTTATCATACAAAAATCATTGTTACTTTTAAAGAAGGTAATATACATAAAAACACAGCACAGCACTTAAATATTTTTTTTATTTCCTTTATAAAGTGAGTTCATTTCCATGTCACACATTTTAGTTTTCTATATTTTCCTCCAGAGTGAAATAAGTTCAAAAGCAGAGATACTTCGTCTCTATGTTTTTAGTGGCTAGTATAAAACTACCATATGGAAGAGAGGAGATTCTGTGAGAAATAGTACTAACCTAATTAAGTGATTTAATGGCCTGAACCACCTTTTTTGTAGAGGATTTTCCTGCTGGTTTTGCTTAGTGTAGTAAATCCCAAAACTTTATTTGGCTACAAACACCAACTGTGTTTGAGAGTGTAAATTACAGACCTGATGAACATGGAGCTTTCTGGGTTGAAGTGGGAGAAGGAGCCTAGCAGCACATCTATTTGTTCCTTTCATAAACATCTGCCAGTAAAAGCTACTAAAGTGCCTCATGGTCTCCCTTAATGTACTTGGCACAAAATACATCGTTCTTGATCAATCTATACCAAATAAAATCTATCTAGCCATCAGGAAAATTTGTTGCTAGAATAAATATTTTTTTTAAGTTTATTTAATTTTTGAAAGACAGGCATAGAGAGTAAGCAGGGGAGGGGCAGAGAGAAAGGGAGAGAGAGAATCCAAAGCAGGATCCACACTGTCAGCACGGAGCCCTACGTGGGGCTTGAACTCACAAACCATGAGATCATGACCTGAGCCAAAACCAAAAATCCGATGCTCAACTGACTGAGCCACCCAGGTGCCTCTAGAACAAATAATTGTGAAGCTACATTATCATTGTGGGATACATCACTCTCAATTTTTCTTACTTCTCTGCAAATCAGCAATAATTATGGAACCCTAGCCTTAAATTGGTCATCCAAACAATTTGAGTCCACACGAAAATAATCTGAAAATATAAATGCTTCTGTTTTTCTTCTAACGTGAAGAATCATTGGTGGCCTATTTGTAGATGGCATTACTATGTGTAATTAATTATATAGCAAAATACTGATCATGTATTATATTTATACTATTTTCATGGAAGCCTTTAATACAAAATGTAGACTTCTCCACCTAATGGTCTAACAAATATTGGCTACAAAAACTTACCAATGCATTACCTAAAAGTAAGGAAAAGCAGTTAAAACATGACCAATCTCATTCATGAACCATATGCAAATCCTATTATACTGAGTCTCATTCAGCCATTGAACTGACAGTTATAACATACAAAAGCCCTGGAAATTATTATATTTGTCAAAAGTTATCTATAATCCTTAAACAAATAGATTATGTGTATGAATCTTGGTGCTTGCAACTCAAACCAATTAATCAAGAATTCTAGATATGAATGTAATTATGTGAATAAGATAACATTAACCACTTACTGTTGCTTTTTGAGTACTTCAAATTTAAAAATTCTTAATTATTTCTAATCAAACTGAGTCATCAATAAGGATATAAAAATAAGTGGGCTAGTATTTTCAACCATTTTTTATGAGACTAGTTATACTATATATGCACTCGGTAGTGGAAATCTATCTGGCTGATTGAAATATATACTCAATTCTCCATGACATAAAAACAAACATGATTCTGTAGCAACTTGTAAAGGTTCTGCTTATAAAATTGTCAAATCCTACTCTATGGAGAATTAGACTGATTCTCTATGAACACTAGAGAGAATGGTATGTCCTATGTTTTCTTGATGCTAAGATGGATAATTAAACTCCGGAGTCAGTATTTTCTTTTTTTTAATATCACTTGCTTAACCCAAATGAATCACCTCAGAAATTATTTTTTAATTAATAGACTTCATTTTTTAGTGCAGTTTTAGTTTAAGAGAGAAAATTAAACAAAAAGTACAGAGAGTTCCCACATTCCCTTCACTGTACTCTTCAATTTCCCTTATCTTTAATACCTTGCATTCATTAATATGGTTTATTGGTTACAACTGATGAGCTAATATCAATACATTATTATGAACCAAAGTTTACAGTTTAAATTAAGTTTCATTGTCTGTGTTGTTTATTCCATGGGTTTTGACAAACATATAATGTCATGTATCCACCATTACATATCATACCAAATAATAATTTCATTGTCCTAAAAATCCCTCATTTTCCTCTTATTCCTCCCTCATTTTCCTCTTATTCCTCCCTCCTTTCTCCCCCTACTCAACCACTCATCTTTTTACTGTCTGCATGTTTTTTTCTTTTCCAGAATGTCGTATAGTTGGAATCATACATAGATAGCCTTTCCATATTGGCTTCTTTCACTTAGCAATATGCATTTAAGTTTCCTCCATGAATTTTTGTAGCTTGATAGTTCATGACTCATTATGCTCAATAATATTCTATTGTATAAATTGCAGTTTGTTTATCTAATCACCTACTGAAGGACATCTTGCTTGCTTTCACATTTTGGCAATTATAAATAAAACTGCTATAAACATTCATGTGCAGGTTTCTCTGTAGATAGAAATACCTCATTTAAGTAGATATTAAGGGGTGTGATTGCAGAATCATATGGTAAGAGCATGTTAGTTTTATAAGAAGCTGCCAAACTATTTTCCAAAGTGACATACCGTTTTGCATTCCCAACAATGAATATTTCTGTTGTTCCATGTCCTTGCCAGCATTTGATGCAAGGTATAAATTTTAATCCATTTCAACATATGTTAAATGTTGTCTAAATATCAAATATTAAATAAATATTAAATAAAATAACAAATAAATATAATTAATAATAAATAATATACAAATAAATAATATAAATGAATAATAAATAAATAAAATAAATGAATGTTAAATAAATTTAATTTGCCATAGAATTGTTATAGCTAATTAAATATCAATGTAAATAAAAAAGTAAAAAAAATGAAGCCATGGGGCGCCTGGGTGGCGCAGTCGGTTAAGCGTCCGACTTCAGCCAGGTCACGATCTCGCGGTCCGTGAGTTCGAGCCCCGCGTCAGGCTCTGGGCTGATGGCTCGGAGCCTGGAGCCTGTTTCTGATTCTGTGTCTCCCTCTCTCTCTGCCCCTCCCCCGTTCATGCTCTGTCTCTCTCTGTCCCAAAAATAAATAAAAACGTTGAAAAAAAAAAAAGAAAAAAATTTTTATAATAAAAAAAAATTAAGCCACTAAATATATCTAAATGGATTTAACTACCTTATTATGTTATTTAATTTTTAAAAATGTGAATCATTATTCTTGTCCACTACCGTAATTTCAGTTATTGCCTTGCACATGAAGAGCCTGGGTTTATATTTCTAAGATATTAACTTGAGGATTTTATTTTTTAACCCCAACAAATCTCCTTATATTTGATGTTCAAAACAAATATTTACATGTCTTGCATAAAAGAAATTTCATTCACATTATCTGTTGTTTATGTGGTGCTGTTTAAAACTAAAACATTACAGGGGCATCTGGGTGGCTCAGTCAGTTAAGTGTCAGACTCGGTTTTGGCTCAGGTCATGATCTCAGTTTCATGGGTTCGAGCCCACATTAGGTTCTGTGCTGACAGTTGAGCCTGTTTGAGATTCTCTCTCCCTCTCTCTGTGGCCCTCCTCTAGAGACATGCTGTCTCTGAGAGAGAGAGAGAGAGAGAGAGAGAGAGAGAGAAACAGAGTATGCATGGGGGAGGCACACAGGGAGAGAGGTAGACACAGAATCTGAAGCAGGCTCCAGGCCCTGAGCTGTCAACACAGAGCCAGGTGCAGGGCTTGAACTCATGAGATCATGACCTGAGTCGTAGTTGGACGCTCAACCAACTGAGCCACCCAGGTTCCCCAACTTAAAAAAAAATAGTTTAGAAAATAAATAAATAAAACTAAAACATTATATATAAGTATATATAATTATATACATATATAATTATATATAATTATTGTGCTACTTTATTTACAACACAATATTCTATGCCCTGAGGATACAGTAGTGAACAAAAGTGTTCTGGCTACATTGCTCATAGATTCTAGAGGGAGGAGACAGAACATAATAAAAATATTAATATAAAATATAAGGTCAGGTAAGGGGAAGGGAGGTGTAATTCAAAAGGATTATTCAGGAAGGATTTCCTAATAAGGTAACATTTGAGTAGAAGCCCAAATGAAGCCCAAATGAGAAGGAGCCTTGAGGATATCTGAATAGAGATAATTCCAGAGATACGGGTGAATTCAAAGGCTCCACAGAGAAGGCTGTTTGGCTCATTCTGATGACTTATAGTCAGCTTGTGAGGCTGGAAGATAAATCTGATCTGAGAACAAAGACAAAGAAAACTGGTAAGAGTAATGAGTGTGTGATAGTCTGAGTGAAAGGAGGAAGACTAACTGGAAAGTAGCTACTGTATTCCAGACAAGAGATGAATGTTGTTTAGAGTAGGGTGTAGTTCTAGGTTTGGTGAACAGTTGATAGATTTTTGAAGTTAAGGACTCCATGCAATTTTATTGATAGACTATGCGATAATAGGAGAGACAACATTACGGATGACTCCAGGGTTTTTATCCTGACCTAAAGACTGTACAGAAGTTTGCTTTGTTAAAGATGGAATGATAACAGAAGCTACTGCTTTTCAGTGAAAACCAAGAATTTGGAGATAGGACAGAAATGCTTTTTAGATATCCATTTTGAAATGTCTAGCAAACCATTCAAATTATTATTAAGAAATTCAGGGGCTGTAATTGGAAGCCATCATTTGGATTGGATGAAATCACCTAGAACTACACTGTCCCATAAAGTACACACCAACCTCATATGGCTCTCATATTTAAATTTAATTTAATCAAAGTTAAATAAAAAAATTTAAATGTAGGTCCTCAGTTATGCTAGACACATTTCAAATAGCTACAAGTGGCTACTGGCTACCATATTGGATAGTGCAGAACATTTCCATCATCACAGTTTGAATCCTATATTCTAGGACACAATATCATTTGATTAAAAGGTTTTATTCTTTTCCTCTATAGCTCTATTTGTCACCTAATAAAAATGGAAGATTTTATTTAAGATTTAAACCATACTGACACTTAACCTAATACATTGCATCTACAGATTTATTTCTATGAATGAACTGAACAAGGAACATAAATGTTGATCTCCATGCTCTCCATCCCCACACAAAGACACATAAACACAGCTCAGTTCAAAAGCACATAAGCCAGCTTGTTAGTTGTTCTTGTTGTTTTAGCAAGGAGGTTTTTGTGCAAGAAAAAGAAAGTTGTGTGTATTAACACAAAGTTATAGTTCTCAAAATTACCATCTAGCCTCAAACCCTCTCTGAGCCTTTCCCAGCTGTGTATATTTGGTCAAATTATTTAAACTTTATAAGTCCTGTTTTCCTCATGGGTAAAATGAGAATAATAATGTCTACCTCAAAGTATTTTTATAAGGAATAAGAGAACTGATGGTGGTTATAAAGTGCTTTGCACAGTAGCTGGCACATAGTAAGTATAAAATAAATATTAGCTTTAAAAATATCAACAGTAATAATAACACTATACAACTATATAAAAATAAATTGTTATTAGTCATATGTTGGAAAATACCATAACTTTATTAGATTTTAAGAGAAGGAAAGGAGATGTTGCAAATAACATTACCAGAGTTGGTATGTGACTTTTGGCTGTAACATTAATAGAAATATTCAAAAATTTTTGAAGCATTAGTGAAAATAGATGTAATTAATAAAACATTAATGTTTATAAATCTCTGGAATCATGCATTTAAAAACTATATATTTTGTATATTCAAATCTATATTAGAATATTTTCTCTACTTTTAAGTTTAATACCAGATTTCAATATCAGACTATGTTTCAGCATATCTAATCTTCTCCTTCATGTCAGAAGTCATTAGTGGTATAAGAAGTTGTAGACAACAAATAAAAGCAGATTTGGAAGATGGAGATAAAAATAGCACTGAATTATTGGAATCTTTGATTAATTCGCTTGATATATAGTAGTCTCCCTTTATTTGTGGTTTCACCTTCTGCAGTTTCAGTTACTTGTGGTCAACGTTGGTCCAGAAACAGATGATTCTCCTTCTGACATCATCAGAAGGTCAGCAGTAGCCTAACACAATATCACAGGGCCTCTGTCATTCACCTCACTTTAGCTCATCACATAGTCATGTTATCATCTCACATCATCACAAGAAGAAGGGGGAGTACAGTGCAGATATTTTGAGAGAGAGACCATATTCACATAACTTTCATTGCAGTATATTATTATAATTGTTCTATTTTATTATTAGTTATAGTTGTTAATCTTTACTATGCCTAATTTATAAATTAAACTTTATCACAGGTATGTATATATAGGAAAACACATAATATATATTCTGCAGTTTCAGGCATCCACTAGAGTCTTAGAGTGTATTCCTTATGGATGATGGAGGTCTACTGTAAAAGTAAACCTCATCCTCCAATTTGCTATATAGGTTTAAAGATCATCAGTTTTCCCAATCTTGTATAAAGAAAAATACACAGAAATCTGGAAAACTGTCTTTGGACATATTTGTGAATAGTAGGTAAAAATCATAGCTTCTCCAATGAGATCCTCTTTTTCCATGTCATGCACTGAGATCCCTTAGGGCTCATCATCTTATTATGCCTGTTCATCCCTAGTTAACCGAAAATGAGGAGTCCTGTGTGAATCCACAAATGTTTCTTAAACTATAAAATTACTCCATAAATGTCATCATTATACAATAATAATAGTTTACCTTCAATTTTTTTTAAGTTTGTTTATTTTGAGAGAGAAAGAGAGCATGAGTGGGGGAAAGGCAGAGAGAGGGGGAGAGAGAGAATCCCAAGCAGGCTCCACACTGCCAGCGTGGAGCCCGATGTAGGGCTCGAAACCACGAATTTTGAGATCATGACCTAAGCCAAAATTAAGAGTCAGACACTTGACCGACTGGGCCACCCAGGGGCCCCAGTTTGCCTTCGATTTCTAGTTGGCTGAAATGTAGTTGCACAAATGCATTTAAGATCAGTGAATGATATTCACTGAACAATTATAAATTGAGCAACCAATACAAGCCTAGCAGGAGAATTATTTCTTCATACTGTAATGTTCATTACACACAATACCATGATTTATTACCAAGGGTAGACTATTTGCATTTCAATACCTGTTATTGGTTATAATGAGCACAATAGAAGTAGAACTAAAGCTGTAACTTATAAAGCATAACAACTCAGCACTGCATTTGAGCCACTGAATACTTTGCTGAAAAGACATTCTTTTATTTACTTTGTGTTCTCCTTATGTACATATTACAATTATTAATTCTTCTGCAAGACAAATTCAAAGGTTAAGGTCAAAGGTGATGGAGGAGACTGAGATACAGAAATTATGGAAAGAAGGTCAAATAAAGAATCAATTAGATTTTTCCCTATTTCCAACAAATATTTAATTACTTTAATTCAACAAATAATAAAACAATGATTTTTGTAAAAGTTAACATTTTTCAGAAAAAATAATCTTGTTATTAATATGAAAAGATACAGAGCAATAGCTTCTTTATTATTATCAATGTTGTTGTCTTTCATGGAAACAATCACTTAATTTCAAAATTTTTGATAATACAAGGTCCCTTAGGAACACCAGTGATCAAATTATAGAAGAGAAAGTGTTGGAC
This sequence comes from Lynx canadensis, assembly GCF_007474595.2. Classification (NCBI taxonomy): domain Eukaryota; kingdom Metazoa; phylum Chordata; class Mammalia; order Carnivora; family Felidae; genus Lynx; species Lynx canadensis. Next base: position 61,146,476 of record NC_044307.1, read on the forward strand.
TCTGAGACACAAAGCTGACTAATAAATTGCCCACATCTAAAGGGGCTGAAAATATTTGAACAAAAAAAATTGAAATGTAATATGCAACATATAAAAATAGAGTATTTTTAAAAAATGTAGGATGGAAGAAAGTGCATTAACTTTTCTTTGAGAGTCAGTGAATAATTCACAAAAGTGTTTATCTTTGAACTGAAGCTTTAATGACCAAAAATAACTAGCTAGAATTTTTATTTCTGGTAATAGTTCTGTTTAAATAACTAGATTACCTCCCTTGTAAACAAAACAAAACTAAACTAAACTAAACCAGCAGTAAGGATTTGCTTGTTATGGCAGTGATGGGAAAAAGTCTTCTTAAATGTGTCAGTGAGCTGGGAGACATAAAGTAGCTTTCTTACCAAAAACTAAGGGAGGGAGAGTAGCCAGAGAGATATAAAAATAGTGATAAAGATAGCTTTTGGGTCCCTGGCATTTGTATGTTTTGGTGAAGTTGAAATCTGGTTCTCATTGTTTCAAAGCACATAAGAACAGAATGCAAAATTCACAGCATTCCCCAAAAATAAAAACTCATAGAAAACCCTCCTCATCTTAGGATGAAAGTGTTAAAGTGTGAACCAAATAGGCTTTTTTTTAATGTTGAGTAGAAAGGGAGAGAAAACAAAAACCATTGTGAACATGTTTTCTCATTAAAATAGAAGTCTTAAAAAACATTAAACATTTCTATTATTTCTTTCCAGGGCTTTTTATGACCTCTATTTGATTAGAATATAGAAAGGGAAAGGTTAACATACAGCACAGCTGGCCTGATGCTAGTGGCCATCATGAGATCAAAAACCTTTGCTGAGTGTCTGAAAACTTAAGTATTTTCTGTCCTTTGTAAATATTCGGGCACTTAGAACAAGTTTGAGGTAGTCATCAGATTATTTGAAAAAGAAGAATGAAGGATATGTTTGATGTTCTTTTAAGATATTTATTTCACAGATAATAATTTTTCTTTTTCACATACTATACATAGTTCTAGTCCTGCATTAGCTGCTCTTTGTTACTGGTGAATAATAATACAATGACTTGATTTATATTAAAATAAATATAAACTGGTACTGTTTTATTTTGCAGGTTCAATAAAATTTAGCAGAGACAGTAATGTAATAGACCTACGTCAACTTTCATTAGCTGTAGGTCCAACAATTAATATTTGTTTGTTAATCACTTTTTTATGTATTTTTTCAGTAATTTACATTATATATTTATATAATTTGCTCCATAAGATATTTTACTTTGTGAAAAAATTACTTACAAGTAGAAATAACTTACAATTTATATTAAAAGATTATGCAGAAAAGATTATAAGGCAAGGAAAAACATGATTTGGGGTCAATATTGATTAACTGTAAAATTGGGACAGAGATAATCCACAGGCATTTACAATTGCTATTCTTGAGTGATCATTTTAATGCTAACCTTCTTGGTATTTAATGCTTCCAGAAAATTTGTATCTCAAGATCTATCAGGAAAAAAATGTTGATTTAACTTTTTTGGTACAGTGTCTTTGTTTAAACAAAAAACTTTTATATTCCAGAAGGTAAACTTCTTTGCCCATTGCCCTCTGTATGCACTTTTCTTGCATGAGTTCATTCCATCTCTATCAAGTTATAACCCTTCCTTCAAATTTTGGAATTTGTTATCAATTCTTTTATATATTTCCCACAAGGTCTTTCACAATAATCTGCATCTTAAGATGTCTAAAACACTCATTTTCCCACCTTTCTCCTATTATATCCTTTTTCTTTACTTTATATCATGGCTAGGTCCTTCTCACTAGCAACCCTACCAGAATGAATGTCTTCCTAACCTTTCCTTATGCTAACTCATGAAACCAAGCACCAAGCACTACCCTATTTTTACATTATTTTGCCTGTTTATTTTCTTTTTTCTTTTTTTAAACTATTTTTTTAAATTTTTTAATGTTTATTTATTTTTGAAAGACAGAGTGTGGGCAGGGGCGGGGCAGAGAGAGAGGGAGACACAGAATCTGAAGCAAGGTCCAGGCTCTGAGCTGTCAGCACAGAGCCCGACTTGGGGCTTGAACTCACGAACTGTGAGATCATGACCTGAGCCGAAGTCAGACACTTAACGGACTGAGTCACCCAGGTCCCCTGCCTGTTTTTTTTTTTTTTTTAATAAGCATATTCTTTCAAGCCAGAAATCTAGTTGTAACACAATCTTTCCATTCTGTTTCCATTCTCACAATTTTTCTAATAGCCACAAAGGTGATCTATGCAAATACTTTTCAGTTTTCTTCCCCATCTAAAACTCTTTAATAGACCACAGCATTTACTAGATAAAGCTGGTATGCAACATCAACTACGCCAGTGCTAGAATAGATCTTCAGTCCTAACATTCTCCTACACCCTTCAAACTACAAGAAAGCCAAGTTACCCTTATAGTTTCCCAGGCATAAGATGGAATTTTTGCAGGTGTACCTTGGATTTTGCTTTTTCCGCTGCTTACAATTCTCTTTCGCCCCTCTTCCTGCATCTCCTTCATTGCCAACAAGGAACAGCCACCTCATCCTTACAGGTAATTATACAGGTAATTACTTTTCCAAGAATTGATTTAGTCTTCCAGGCTGAGCACCACTCTACTGCCAAATGCATTATCTTCCATTGCCCTCAACTTTGTAAATAATAATTATTTGCCTATCTCACAAATTAGATTGTAGACTATTGTGGATGCTATTTAAGTCTCATTCTTCTTTATGTATCCTTTATATCCTCAGCCACCAGCACATTTTAGAAGTTATAAATACCATAGAATACAATTTTCAGTGAGTGAATGAGAAGAGATACCCTTGTTTACTTATCTCAGTACAACTACATTTCTGTTACAATTTGAGTTACAGCTTATTTGAAATGTGCTATAACTTGTAAAATAGATTCTGCTCACACATGTTTTTATTTTGCATAGAATATTTCCAAAAATAGCATGTCTTGCTATCACTTTTTCTGTTCATTTTACAAATGAATGTGGTTTAAAAATTATGAGTACATGAAATAGCATAAACGTATTCTTCTTGCAAGCTTATATTTGTAAGCATTGAGAACGTAATTCAATTCTGATCTTTCAAATTTTTTCTTTAATGTAACATATCAAATTTGTATATCTCCTTGAATACTTCTACTCTTCACAAATGTGAGGGTTTGGAAATCTTTGAGATTTTGTATACTTACTAATTTTTGGTTTAGTTTTGCTTTAAATAAATTCATTTAAATTCAAGTTAGCTAATATACAGTGTAGTATCGGTTTCAGGACTAGAACCCAGTGATTCATCACTTACATATAACACCCAGAGATCATCCCAACAAGTGCCCTCCTTAGTGCCCATCACCATTTAGCCCATCCCCCCGCCCAACATCTTTTAGCAACCCTCAGTTTGTACTCTATTTAAAAGTTTCTTATGGTTTACATCCCTCTCTGTTTTTATCTTATCTTTCCCTCCCTTCCTCTATGTTCATCTATTTTGTTTCTTAAATTCCACATATGAGTGAAATCATATGATATTTGTGTTTCTCTGATTGCCTTATTTAGCTTAGCAGAATACACTCTAGTTCCACCGACATTGTTGCAAATGGCAAGATTTTATTCTTTTTGATCATCAAGTAATATTCCATTGAATATGTATACTTCTATTGAATATATATACATACATATGAATATGTATGTATTCTTTATCCATTCATCAGTCAATAGATATTTGGGCTCTTTCCATACTTTGGCTATTGTAGATAGCACTGCTATAAACATTGGTGTGCATGTGCTCTTTTGAATCAGAATTTTTGTGTATACCTACTGTTAAAGGAAATATAATGAGTCTATATATCCTTGGGAAAGGAATCTAATGAATTCCATAAACAAGATGATATAATCCAGATGCATATGATCAGGTAAGGGATTCTTTCCATGGGGAGAATGCTGGCTATGCATTAACTCAGCAACTCTAAGAAGGTCCAGGGGCCTCTACCTGTTTTGCTACTGGGGCAAAATTTAAACCAGAGAAATCACAGTGATAAATACAGATTTTTTTTTCTTTCTTCCTTTGAATCATTTTAGGTTTACAGGAATTTTCAAATATCATAGGAGATTCCTGTATACCCTTCACTCAGCTTCCCTTAATGTTAATATCTTTTATAACAGTAGTAAACAACCATATAAAAAGTAACTTTGTTACAATATCATTAACTAAACTGAAAACTTTATTCAAAGTACATCAGTTTTTCCACTTGTCATTTTGTGTTCCAGGGCCCAATCCAGAATCTCATATTAGATCTGGTTGTCATATTTCCTTAGTTTTCTGAATGCTGAGACAGTTCTTCAGTCTTTCCTGGTCTTTCATGACCTTGACACCTTTGAAGACCACAGATCAGTTATTTTGCAATGTCCCTCAAGCTCAATTTGTCTGATGTTTTCTCATGATCAGATTGAGGCTATTCAATTTTGGCCAGAATACCAAAGAAGTGAGGTTTCTTATGCATCCTGTACCAGGGGACATTTTACTGATGTGTCTTATTACTTTTGACGTGACTCTTGGTCACTTGTTAAAGTAGTATCTGCCAGACTTCTCTACCATATGGTATATATTTTTTCCCCTGGGTGATTAAAAAAATTTTTGTGTGGGATACAGTTTGAACTTTGGAATCTTTTATCTTCCTCAAACTTGCGTTCACTAATTTTGCATCCATTGGATGTTCTTGCCTACAATAATTATTACTGTGTTATTCTAATGGTGATTTTCTATTCTCCCCCTTCCTGTGTTCATTAACTGAATTTTTTGTGTAAGGAAAAAATATTCTTTAATTGAAATTCTTCTATAAGGTAAACTTGGCTTTTCTCCTCAGTTTATTTATTTATGTTAGTATGAATTCATGGATATTTATTTTATTCTATGGGGTAGGATACAATGCTACTGTTATTTGATTTGTTTCCAAGCTTGTTCCAGCTTTCACAGTTGTGGCCACTTTCATGTTGGCTATCCTGCTTTTGAAATATGCCTTCATATATTTTTGAGGACTTTCTTACTTTCTGACACTATGAGATGCTTCTGGTTCATTTTGTTCCTTCTCTAACACAGCTCTGGAATCAACTAACTCTCGAAGGAGTCATGGTTCCTTTTATTGGAAAGTGATATTTAAAAGCAAAGATTTGGGACCTTTACATGTTCTATGCTCATTTTTACTCTTGTGTCATTTTTTCTGAGCCTCCAGAGGATTGAGCTAGGAGATATAAGTATAGATACTAAGTCTTACATACTTATATTAATATATGTTTGTATTTGTGTTTGCTTCATGAACATTAGACTTACAAATGAGGTAGGAAGTGTTAATTTTTCTTCTACTTTTTGGAAAAATTGAGTAGAATAGATGTTATTTTTTTCTTAAATGTTGGTGGAATTCACCAGTGAAATATCCCTGGAGTTTCCTCTTGGAGAAGGATTTTTTAAATTTTTTAAAAATTTTATTTGAGAGAGAGAGACAGCACAAGATGAAAAGAGTGAGAGGCAGAGGGACACATAGTCTAGACAAGAAGTGGAAGGAAGAAGAATAAAAACTGTTTCTCCACTATCTGTCTTAATTTTAAGAAGCATTTTCAGAAATCCAACGCAATAAATTCATTGAGAAAAAGTTTCATAATCATGTGTAACTGCAATGTAATCTAAGAAATGTAATTTTTACCTGGATACATTGCCACAAATACAAAAGTTTTATTACTAACTAGGAAGAAATGAATGGCATTGGTGAGGCAATTAGTTTCTTCCCCTCAGTAATATTAGTAATTAGCTAAACAATATTAGTAATTAGCCAGAATACTATATTAACCACAGAGGGTCTGAAGTACCAGTGGGTCAATCTTGATGAATATTCAATAAATATTTAAGTATAATAAACTGGAGCATGAACTTCAGATAAAAATGGCTTTGTGAATTACAATTGTGTTGTGACATGATGAGGATGAATAAAGGTTCAGGAAGAAATTCTATGCTAAGAACATATAACTAGTAGAGCACCTAATCTAAACAACAACCAAAGCTGTGACACTGAAACAGAGTGTAATAATTTCTACTGCATACTAGATAGGTTTCCAGTAGAGACTTCTTGTAACTCTTGACACATCCAAGAGTATCAGTTACAGAGGACGAATGATTGTCTGTGTAAACACCTTTTTTTTCCGGTTCTTGTTTATGTTATAGAAACTGGAATGTGGAAATCTAGAATGACAACATTTTATTCTGTTTTTATGCTTAGTGTTCTGAAATATCACAGTGATATGCTTTGGTGGGGATCTTTTTTATTTATATGGTATGCATTCAGTGGACTCCTTTTGCACTTGCTTTTATTACTACTTGGATAATTTCTTCTGCATATTTTATGTGGAAATTATATTATTTCAATATTTTGCCTCCCAGCAGGTCTTCTTATTGTCTTTTCTACTATTTTCATTTTTGTATTTTTCGTCTCTTTTTTCCTTTTTAAAAGACAGTCCCAAATTTACCATGAATTAAACTTTTTTCCTATCATATTTTACACAATATTATATCTACTTTGGTTTTGCATATATTTAAATTTTATTTTCAAGGCTTTTTTACCCCTCTTATCTGTGTGTCTTATTTTCCTAGACATCCTATCTTGTTTTATGAGTGTAACAATATCTTTAATATTTGAGGATATTATTAACTATGTTACACAAATATGTTTCATTTTTTCTTGCTTTCTGTATTTCTCTGTTATATCTTAGTTGTTCTCCCCCATCTTTCTTTTGTAAGAGCTTTTGAAATCCTCGATTATTCTCGGATCATTGCCATATTTAGGAAATAGTCTTTGTTTTCTTGGATAAGATTTGTCAATAGAGAGTCTAATATTAAGGTGATCTAGCAGGGGGATTGGCCATTTTTGTTGAAAGATTCTGAAATGTTAGAGTTGGTGGTCTCTTAGGCTTTCCAGTTTTTCCAAAAGGGATTCTTTTATTACCAGACAATTTTGAAGGTGACAGCTAGCATTCTGGAAGCTAATCAAGAAAAATGCTGGATTTTTAAGCATTCCATGTACAGAATTATTATTTATTTCCTTTCCTTCTTTCAACTGGGTATGTTTTCCCAAAGTTGAGAATCCCTTGTTCAAGTTCCACTAACAATAATACTTGTCTTCTATCACTGTGAAGTAGTCAAATAGACTGTTTGTGTTGGAGATAATCTATTTGGAATCCAACTATAACTTAAATTATCTTTCACCAATTCTCTGTTTAGTGCCATTCAATGACATATTTTCTTTTTTTTTTTTTTTTGAGTTTTATTTTTTTATATTTTTAAATTTTTTTAATATGAAATTTATTGTCAAATTGGTTTCCATACAACACCCAGTTTTTCAAAGGTACTGTTACCTACATTTCTTACGACCTTCTTGGATTTTGTGGCACAAACAATTTTACATATTATTGACTTTCTGTGCTGAAGGTTCTTATTTAGAAAAAAGAAGAAGCAGATTTAAGTCAATTATCACTCATCCATCTGCAAAATATCATAAACAAATAATTTGACATTTTTTTTATCTACTCTGGTCACCTCTAAGTTCTCATTGTCCTTGTCTCTTTATGCTGTTTTTATTGTATTCTAAGTGTAGGATTTGAGAATGGAGTAGAGATAAACATGTTTTATGCTCCAGCTCTAACTGCAATTATGAATAGATGTGATTTTCTTCCTTATTAGTTCTTTTCTTCTATAAGTCTCATATCGAGCATCAGTGCAGGAAATCTGTGTTTACTGCCACAGAAACATTAGAAAAATGGTGAAAAAGCCAATTAATTCTGTCTTTACAATCCTCCTTCATTATTTCTTAGTGTTTCTAATAATTATGTATAGGAAAATGTTTTATATTTCTAAATCCTAGTACTTCTATATGAGTAGGTCAAAATATGTTCTACAACTTTGATATGTGAAAATGCCTGTTGGTGTTCTCGTTTCTCTTACTTAAGGATTAACATAATTAAAAAAAATTAATGTTTATTTATTTTTGAGAGAGACAGAGACAGAATGCGAGTGGGTTGGGGCAGAGGGAGAGGGAGGCACAGAATCTGAAGAAGGCTCCAGACTCTGAGCTGTCAGCACAGAGCGCGATGTGGGGCTCGAACTCAGGAGCTGTGAGATCATGACCTAAGCTGAAGTCAGGTGCTCAACTGACTGAGCCACCCAGGCGCCCAGGATTAACATAATTTTTAAGACAGTGAAGGAGAAGAGAGTAAAGCAGAAACATAAAGAATAGAGATAGGTGGTATTGGAATGCTTGAGAGAGATTCTGTTTCTAGTCTCCCTTCAGCCTTTTTGTCACTGGAGCAAGAATATGATATGACCTCTAGGAACATTTAGTGAAATTTAAGAGTGGAGAAAATTTTGTTTCCTCACTCCCTGCTAGTACTCTGGAAGGTGAGAACTTGGCAGAAATTCCCAGCACCTCTTTGGTGTGACAACACCGTGGGTGTGTGAACAGAAGGAAAAGGTACCTGGCACAGGTTTACCAAACCTCTTGTTACCCTAGAGTTGGATGAGGAAAGAGCTAAATATTCCTGTGACACTCAAAAACATGGATCATTTAATAAAAGGGAGAACCTTCAGATCTTGAAGGAGACTTAGCTGCATGGATTCTTCCCCTGAAGACCATCTTAGCAGTTGCTACTATGGAGAAAGAGTCAACCAGAACAAACGCGTGTAGGCCTCAGCCAGATCCCGAATGGGCAGGCACCACCAATGACCAGATACTTTTCTTGCTGCCATAACAGAATATAAACTTCCAGAAACATAAACAGTGTCCTAGGAAGGAAAAGCAGCTAGGAAATTGAACTGAAGCTCATATTAACAAGGCATAAGAAAGCAAGTCTGTTTATATTGAATTGACTACAGTTTTTATTTTTTTTTTTGGATTTTACAAAAATGAGGAAAAAGTTGTGATTTAGTTATCAAAAAATAAAGTCCTATTTTCTTTGCCACCTGGTTGTTGTTGTTACTATCATGATTATTTTATTATTATTCTAAAAATCATATCTGTTGTGTGTCATGCTCAGAGAACTGAATATGCTGAGATTTCAAAATGACTGTCAGATAAAAAGTTGTGATTGGAACATGAGGGTGTTCAGACACTGCTAATAAGTACAAGGCAGAACTGTGGTTAACAGGCCATGATAGTTAATTTTGTGCATCAGCTTGAAGGGTGTTTTGGGATGAGATTAACATTTAAATGGGTGAACTTTGAGTAAAGCAGGTTGCTCTCCATTATGTGAGTAGGCCTCATTCAATCAGTTGAGGTTTGAATAAAACAAAAAGACAGACCCTCCTGTGCAAGAGGAAATTTTCTATTGGACTGCTTTCTGACTGGACCTGGAAAGTCAGCTCTCCTGAGTCTCTGCCTTCCAGCTTTTGGACTAGAACTGCACTGTTAGCTCTCCTAAGTCTTGAGCCTACCACCCACACTGCAGGATTGGGGCCAGCCAGCCTCCATAATCATGTAAGACAGTTCCTTACAATAAATCTCTTTCTATATGTGGAATCCTATTGGTTCTGTTTCCTTGGAAAACCTTGCCTGATACACAGGGATTAATCCACTTGTATTTAACTGCCAAATGAGAGATTATCATCGCTCGATATTTGCTATATTATCCCAAGATATGCTACATGATGTAAGTAAATTTGAAATGATTAGGTAAGCTCATATGATATTTTCATAGTAAGTACATAATGAAAGATTAAGGTGTGTCCAATAGGTCTTCAATTGAAAATACTTGATGCCATGTGGTACAGCCATATCTTCCCATAAAATAGTCCTAGAAATCTCTGTCAAGAATGAATTTAGGATTAGAAGGATCACTTGTGTAACCCAGTATGACATTTCTTATGCTCTCATAGAGATGATTTCATTTGGCAAAAAGATTTATGCAGCCTCTAAGAACACAAGGCAGATGACAAGTGCTGCTAATAATTGATATGGTCACTATTCAGATAGCAAGCCAGGATTCAGAAAAAAGCTCTTCCATTTGCCCAGGCTCTGCCCCACAGAGCAGCAGAACAACAGATCAATTCAGTCAATTTCGTCCCACATCCCAATGATTTGTGGAGAAATTGAACCATTTTTAAGTCTCACATTAGATTAAACTATTAGCGGAATCTGGTAGTTTAAAATTTTGCCGTATTAATACTAATATGTAAGATAATTTTATTACACTGTAAAGCACATTGAATGTTGAAATGCTGTTCTCCTGATGAATGAAACTGTTAAAAATAATAATCATTTGAATATATTAGCAAGATAATGCGAACACAGGAATATGATTTGCCTCATAAGCACATAGAAATTTCCAAGGAAATATGAAAATAGAAAGAAACAAAAAAGCTACCTCTGTGAAAGACTATCCAAATGGTAACAGCCAGATGTCAGAAGCTTTAAGCATAGGTTGAGCAATCTATAATTTTTTCCATCAATAAGTCTATTCCTATCTCTACACACATGCAAGAAAAGATTTATAAAGTTATATCCAATAGAGTATGTAAACAAAAAGTAAATTTTTGTTAGAATCTTCCTCTTGGATCTTACGTGATGACATACAATTTCAAGAAACACAAAATAAAACACTTTTAGACAAATATTCTGTGCTGAAATTGCTTATAACCTCACCAACTGGATCAATAAGCTTGTAACACAAACTTACATTATCCAGCATTCAAGATATTTCCATGCATATTACATTATGCATCACCACTTTTGCCTGTTCTCTGACCCACTGTTATTCTCCCTCCTCAGCCACCTATTATTTAAAGTGATAACTAGATATAGTTGAAAATTTTGAAATATGATTAAAAGGGACACTGTTTAATTGTGTTTCCTTCCTTGTTTTTTTTTTTTTTATCTCTTTGGTGATTAGTCAATTAAATTAACTTCTGTGAGGACACAATAAAACTACTTAAAATGGTTTCTTGAAGAGAACACATTTTATGTCTGTTTTGTTCCTTGTACCCTAAAATGTTCTCTAACTCCACATAAAACCTCACTGCATTCTAGTTTTTCCGTACAAGCATTTAGTGGCCAAGGTCTATCTGGAAAAAAAGAAAATCCTTGCATTTTTGGTGTAGATCCAAAATATCCCCCTGGAAGGTAAAATGCATTTTTCCTTTGCTTGGTTGTAGCTCAGTAACAGTGAAATGTTGTGGTGACATTTTATTATTTCTTATTTATTTATTTGTTTATGTATGTACGTATTTATTTATTTATTTATTTATAGAGGGAAGGTTGTATTTCCATCATGTAAATTAATTTAACATATAAATTCAGTTTGGGATTCACCTCATACATGTAAGCAAACTGCCACCCCAACATACTGACATGATGAATCCCATTCCCTGCACTTTTCTTGCTGAAAAAATGTGTGTAGAGCTTCTGTGTTTAAGCTGGGGACTATCAAATGTATTGTCATTATTTTTACTGTTTATCTTTTCTTATTAGACTCTACGTTTATGAAGACAAGAGAACATATTTACTTGTTTAAGGATGTATCCCTAGCATAATGCCTAGTGCCTGTCACAGAGTAGGTTCTGGATAAATGCTTATTGATTGATTGATTGACTGAGCACCTATTCTCTCATACATATTATATTTATTCCACTTTCTTATTCATCCTGCTCCTTTTCTATAAATATACTTTCCTCAGTGCACAACATATTTTCTGATTGGCTTATTTAACTGATAGTAAATTTGAAATACAGGTATTTTTTGTACTTTTTTTCACTGCAATTGGATTTTTGCTATGCTATGCACTAAAAGATAAAACCAACAATAATTAATTATGTGCTAGCTCTAAGAAGCAGTACAAGGTACTATGGAGATACAAAAATTTATAATCCACGGTAAAGTTAAATCCATAAAAAGTCTAATCTAGTTGACATAATAATATTTAATCAACTGAAGGATCATTTGAAAAGTAAAAGGTTTAAGTAATAGTTCAAAACAAAGATAGAAAATCTGTAAAAATGTGAAATTAACTTTACTTCTGGTATCAAATTGAGCCAAAATTGCAGTAGAAATTTGAATAAAAGTAATATCTTAGCATTTGACAAATCAAGGAAATCATCATAGAGGAGATGGACTGTGACCTCTTTTAAAGAATGTTGAGAATTGTGTAGGCACACAGGTTCCAAAAAACAGCAGCAACTCACTTCATATTTAGAATTTGAATTTCCTTATCTATTTACCTTATTTAAGTTTTTATTGTGTAGAATAAACCCCAAATAAAACTTGGTTTTAGATACTTTTAAACCTAGGAGAGGTTTTCTAACTAAGACCACCTTCTAACATATATCATTATATTTGTTAGGTACCATTTCAAAAGTCAGATTTTTCTAAGTCCCATCTCATTATTATTCTTTATTCATACTTCATTGAGGTTTGATTGGGCCACAAAAATGACATTTTTCCTTTTCCTGCCAAGTCCCAAACTGACCAAGAAACAGACATAAAGGATAATATACCTACAGATCTACACATCGTTTTCATTATTGAGATTGTTGATAAAGCACAGTGTGATCTGGGCATGCTGCAGTAATGGATTTCCTAACATTGAAAAAGGACATTGAAAGATTTCTCACCTATTCACATGGCATGCTAGGCAACCACAGGCCCCCCAGTCTGGGGACTAGTACTTGGATAACTTATGACATGAAAAAGCAGCCCACAAAGCAGTCCTCTGTTCAGGAAGACAAATCCTGAAAACAAGAAGAAATAAGAAGCTGAGATATGCCCACTACCTCTTTAATTAACCAATAAAAGAGATCACCTTTCTATTCAGAGTCGGAGTAAATGGGAGAGAAGGAGGGTCAGGAGCTAGGAGTGCCACGTTAATGGATAACCATCCACACAGAAGGAAACATCGAAAGTAGGAATAAAATTTTCCATGAGCACTTTTAAAAAAATAAAAATTTAATGTTTATTTATTTTTGAGAGAGAGAGAGAGAGAGAGGAAGTGAGGCAGAGTGTGAGTGGGGGAGGGGCAGAGAGAGACAGAGACACAGAATCCAAAGCAGGTACCAGGCTTTGAGCTGTCAGACAGAACTGAGCCCTAAGTGGGGCTCCAACCCACCAACTGAACCATGAGATCATGACCTAGGCAGAATTCAGAGGCTCAACTGACTGAGCTACCCAGGCGCCCCTTCCCTGATCACTTACATGTCTCTTCCTCCAGATCATTTGCTTCTGATGGAGCTAGAAATTTTGGTTGCTTTTGTTTGTTTATTTGCTTGCTTGATTTAATTTCAGAATGAAGTGCACTGTAATGACAAGACCATTAGTTTTGATGTAAGGAAAATATGGATTCATATTAATCAATTCTTGGCCTAACAAGTTTTACTCAATATTTTACAATGGTATGATTTAAAAGAACCTTTTAAAATTGGAGAACATATCAGATGTATTTCCTCCAATATGAGTAATTTGTATACTCTTAGTCTTTTCTTAGAATCATTCAGAAAATTTAAATATATGAAAACGTTTAAAATACCCTCTTAGGTGACTACAATCAATAGTATATCTTGGAAAGTACTACTTTTCCTTTGAGTATTTGGTTCTGAGAATCAATTAATACCGTGTGTGTGTGTGCCTGTATATATGTGCTTAATTGGATTTACTTTTGTGAATAAAAATGGAAAGCCTCCCTAAAGAGGTGACATGTGATCTGGATAGTTAAAATGAATTAAGCATGTGAAGACAGAACTGATATAACTCATGGAAGCTACACAAGGCTTGGCTTTATTAAGGAACCGAGAAAGCATGTCAATGGGACAGGATTAGACTGAGTTAGAGTAGCAATACTAAGGAGTAAAGTTGGAGAATTAGTCAGAATGGAGTTAATCAGACTTATTGATCATGGAAAGAAGTGTAGATTTTATTTTAAGAGCAATAAAAACCCATTGAAGTCTTTAAGCATGGCAATGAAAGAATCTAATTTACATTTTTAAAGGGGTGTTTCTCTATACAAGGCTGAATGGATAAGAAAAAAACAAAGTGGAATGAGGGGTTTTACTAGTCAAGAGGAAGCAGATTTTGGTTTGGATGAGTAAAAAGTTCACTAAAGACTTTGGTATTCCTTTAATATTTTATAGCAACTTCCCTACCAGGGAAAATCTTACTTAGTTTCAAGTTTCAGCATTAAGATGCTACTAAGAGAAAAGATTAAATTATCAAAAGAATAAACTTGAGGACAATGGCAATTTTTATGGAAAACTTAGTCTCTGCAAGTTCCTTTTTAAAATTATTTTTTGTTAATATAAGAGTCTTTTAAAATGAAAACTATAAAGGACATCAGTAAATCTATAATTAAGATTATTTTTTTTTCCATTGAAATGGGCTCGTATCTGCTAATAAGATTAATGTATATTTTTTGGTGATACTCTTAACATTTGTAATTCTTATAGTTGTGATGCGCTTGAATTTAGGAGAAAAATAAATGAAATTTTCAAAGATACAACTTTGCATTGAATTATTCACTTTTTATTCATTTCCATGAAGCCTGATGTGAGTCAGAGTAAAGACAAAAACAAAAAACAGTAACAACCAAAAAATCCCAATGTTATCATTTAGTTGTTATCTGAGACAACAGAGTTGATACATCATAAGTAGGGGCTAAACAACATGGAAGAATAGATAAAACAAGGTTAAAGAAAAACTCCATGTGGATTAAGACTATGAGAATAAGTTAGAGAAGCCAGAATACTCCCTACAATTTATTCAGTTATTTACTTTTTACCCACTTGTACCTAAAATAGGATCCATCAAGATTAAACAAATAAACAAGTTAAACACATGCACATACACACACAAATGAAACCTGATTCTCTGACTCCACACAGGGCAGAAAACAGCAATACAGTAACTGAGCCATTGGGCAGCCCCTCATCAGACATCAATGAAACGAATCACTGGTGTTCTCCATGAAAGATACAAGGAATTTGACAGGGATTTCTCCCTCAGAGGCCTCCTCTGTGCCTGTCCCTGCCACATCTACACATTAAGAATAGTTGAAACAACCCCCATGCAGCATATAGGAAAAGCACTACCATCAATGTATTTCTCTAAGTCAGATTCCAGGCACTTGTGAGAGGTTAAGTAGAAAAATATGTTAGATCACAAGAATTATTTGGAGGTCTACTTTTCACATAACAAATTGATGATACCTGTTTATTTTACTTCTTTTTTTTAATGTTTATTTATTTTTGAGATAATGTGAGAGAGCTGTCAGCCCGGAGCCCAACATGGGGCTTGAACTCATGAACTGTGAGATCATGACCTGAGCCAAAGTTAGATGCTTAACCAACTGAGCCACTCAGGCACCCCTCTCCTTCTGTGTAAAGTTACAAATCCAAAGAAAACAGAGAGTACTTGAAAATTCATTGGAGTGTCATCAAAATTTAGAAAGTCTGTAGAACAACTTTAAATGAATAAAATCTTTCCTAATTAAAGATATAAAAAGGTAACATTAAAACTAAAATTATGTATGACTGTCTTTAATTTATGAATGTATTCTAAAAGAAATCAAAATAGACAATGTATTTGCTGACTTTTCTCAAAGGTATTATTTACAATACATTTAGAAAAATCTACCACTACATATCTTTATGTTGATCCAACTGTGTATCGATACTACTTTTATTTTGTTGCTGTTCATAATTAATCAGATTTAGTAATATTGTTGCAGGATTTTTTTTTTTACCTCAATTCCCAGGGTTCCTCATCTTGCAGCTTCGAAGAATAAAGAGGTGGACACAAAATGAGTAGCAGGCAAAAGTTTATTACAGTATAAGATCAAAAAGGAAGAATAGTATGAAAGCTGTCTTTATAGAGAGGGGACATTTGAAGGTGAATACCTGCGACTATAGACAAGGGCCTTGTCTTAGAAGGTTCTCATCGCCCCCTCCCCTTTTTTTCCCCCTCATTCCTTCTCAAGTACTACCCTTCCTTATTGGCTTAATAACTCTAGCTACTGGGTTTTCCATTCCTGATTGGCTCAACTCCATTGTGGGAGAGATGCTCAATGGCCATACAGTTCCTTGTGGGTCACAGGTTTTATGGTCTACTTTTTTTAGGCAGGTGTTTTGTCAAATTCCTAAGGGGAACTTGAGGGGCAGTAGGTGGTGTCTGTTACATTCTTAAGAGGAACATTATGCCTGAGGGGGTTTGCTGTGATCAGACACTCCCAGCATTGTTTCAAAATATGTGCTTTTCCCCAACCAGGGAACTCATGTCCTAATTTTCCCTCTCTGTCTATTTTACCCTATCTTTTCCCTATCATAATATTAAATTTTATATTTAATTTGGGAACATTCTTAGTTAAGGAGAAATTTCTTATAACATTTACTGATTTCAAGAGTGTAGGTGTTACTAAGAATTAATTCAGAAGATTGTACTAAAAAGCAAGAAAGTACAGCAATAGTTACTTGTTTGTTTTTATTTTAGTACAATCTCTTAAGAATTGACAATTATGATTGTTAAGTGCTATTTTCATCACTCAGTAGATCCATTCATCTGCTTATAAATTACTAATTTCATTTTTCTTCAAAAGTATACAATTTATTCTTAAAAGGAGAGAGGTGGTCATATGTGTCATATGTACTAGTAAAATGAGAAAAACACAAATTAAATATATCATTAATTTACTTCAAATTTCACAAATAAAATGAATTTTTTTATTATTTAAATTGTCAATGATAACATGGTAAATAGACTTCATTCTGTTAGTGACATAAATGCAAAATTAAATGCAGATTACATTTAAGTAGCAAATTATTTTGTATAACTCATTAATATTAAAGCCATTCTATGTTTAAAGTAGAGTAAGGGGTAAAATACTATATATGCTATAAAAAGTACTCTAAACAATTTATAATTAAGTAGATGAAATTTCAAAAGCATAATTAATGGTTAAAGAATTTAATAACAACAAAAAATGTTCTTTGAAATAGGTAAGCAATGTTAAAATGAGTCATAAGAATGATTACTTCCAGAAGGTAATCTAGAAAAATATTATGAGTGAGAAAACACTGATTTAGAACCCAAATTTTAGCCTTTGAAATCCTAGTAATTTTTGAATAATCAGAAATAAGAGGTAGAGAAATTACATATAAGAACAACTTTGTAAGTAAACTGAAGGCATGCAAATAAAAAGAAAAAAAACCTTCAAGTTGTTTGTAACACAGAAATGTCTAAAAGAGAGGAAGAGCATGAAAGGAATATTGGGAAGCTGGATTATTAAAGTTCTTAAATACAAGGCTAAGATATATATATATCTTATATATATATATATGATATATATATCATATATATATCATATATATATCTTATATATATATATATCTTATATATATAGATATATATATATATGATATATATAGCATATATATATCTATATATATATTGTTATAATGTAAGGGACAAATGACAGGGATAAGTAAGGTTTGCATTTGAGTTTGTTTAGGATGACAATAATGAGTTCAATCTTCTACATTTTCCCTTAAATGTTTGTACCTTGCAGATGGTTAGACATATGGACCTTCATTTCTAGTTGTGATAGAGACTGAATTATTCAGTCTCTGAGAGAAAGGGTCAGAGGAATTCATTGTAATCTTTTTTTTTTTAATTTTTTTTTTCAACGTTTATTTTATTTTTGGGACAGAGAGAGACAGAGCATGAACGGGGGAGGGGCAGAGAGAGAGGGAGACACAGAATCGGAAACAGGCTCCAGGCTCTGAGCCATCAGCCCAGAGCCCGACGCGGGGCTCGAACTCACGGACCGCGAGATCGTGACCTGGCTGAAGTCGGACGCTTAACCGACTGCGCCACCCAGGCGCCCCAAGAATTCATTGTAATCTTGTGACAAGTCTAGATCATTGAGGAAAGCATGCAGTCACACAAGAGCTGTGACCAATAAGTGAGTTTGGCATTGTGGTGAAAATGAGATATTCCCAAAGTAGAGCAACAGTTCTAATAGTGGTAGGAACTGAAAAGCAAAAAGTAGTAACTGGATGTATGAAGGGAATATTTGTAAGAATGAGACAGCAAAGGAGACTAAAGTATGAATGTTGTGGAGGCCAAAGAAAATGGCTGTAGGAGTTTTTAAGAAGGAGGTAAATAGACATAGGTATCAACTCAGTAAAATGCTGCAGTAAAAGTGGAAGTAAAGAGCAAGGAATAATGGGGAACAGGAGGTTTACTAGAAGTACAGTTATTTTTTTTATTTTTATTTTTATTTTTATTTTTATTTTAAGTAAGCTCCATGCCCGACATGGGGCTTGAACTCACAACTGTAAGAACAAGAGTCACATGTTTGGGCACCTGGGTGTCTCAGTTGTTAAGCATCTGACTTTGGCTCAGGTCATGATCTCACAGTTGGTGAGTTCCAGTCCCACATGGGGTGAGCACAAGCCCTGCTTTGGGTGAGCTCATGTTCCACTTCAGGTGAGCATGAGTCCACCTTGGGTAAAAACAGGAGCCCCAGGTGAGCCCCACTTCTCTCTCTCTCTCTCTCTCTTTCTCTTTAAAAAAAAAAGTCACATGTTCTACTAACAGAGCCAGTCAGGGGCCCCTAGAAGTGCATTTAATGATACCTGTGTGGCCTGGCCAGAGTTCAGAATATGGATACACATGCCTGAAATGCTACCCAAACCTTAGTTAAGTCCAATATCTGGCAAACTCAAAGAAAACGTACTTAATATTGCCTTTTCATTTTTTATTCACATTCAGATGGAATCTTTCATCTTCAATTAGATTGTAAATCACAAACAAATATGACACTCAAGGAATTGATGAGGAAACTAAATTTCAGGAAAATAACTCATTAAAAATTTCTGACAGAAGAGTAACTGGATGTGAGTGAAAAATTACAAATGTGTCATTATCGAAGAGGATAATTTAGCAAAGGAATTCTATCTCCTAGAATATATTTTACTTGAACTATTCCCAAATTCCACACTGTAAAATTTTATTGACTACCATTCTCAGATAATGGTAGTAATGTGGATTATCATTTATCTCTGATCTGGCTATGGAAAGAAGAATACCATGGCTTTAATGATTTTTATTTTACTACAGTATATTATAATTACTATTCAAAAGGAGGAAAAAAATCAAACAAAAATATACTTCACCACAATGTTTGCTAAGTAGAGTAACTTGCTTCTTTAACAACACCTGGTTAAATGAGAACTGACTCTATAAATAATCACATTTGCTGATGTTTAGAATGTAAAACATATAAGAAAATTGAAAAGATAATAAATTCATGAGCAAGAAAAAAATTTAATTTAACATTAACTGCATAGGGTGACTTTAAAAGACAAGATATGTTGATTATTTACATTAACAAAGTAGGCATGATCTCGCGCATATATATTCTAAGTTAGTTACATTTCGATGACTAGTAATTCCTGGTGTAAAGACTATAATTCTTAGACATTAAATATAAGTAGATTTTATCACAAAGAAGTGACAACAATGTGAAACATAAAGGAAATAAGAAAGATTTTGACTAATACTTGGAAAAATGACTCTTTATATTGAAACAAAATACATGAGAAACTGTAATGTATTTTTAAAATAATTTTTCTTATAATCAATCACTTCCATATTGTACCGTTTTATAATATATTTTCTGTTTAAGAAAATTATAATTTCAAAGATTATATAATACAATTAGCTGTCCTTTTGTTTTATTTTATTTTTCAGTTTTGTGTTTGCATATTTAGAATATACTCTACACGCATGTATTTGCAAAAACTGAAATTCCAGGTCAATTTTAAAATTGAATAAAATTTTTTGGGAAAAATATTTTAAGTGTAAAAGAATGGAAACATATTGTACTGAAAACATACTGAATTGCTAATAGATTTTAAAAGTCATCATAGCAAGAAGAAAAAACAATTTCTATCACTAGGTGTGGTGGTGCATGTTAACTAGACTTACTGTAGTGATCATTTGGCAATGTATGCAAATATTGAATCATCATGTCATACACCTGAAACTAATAAACTGTTATATGTCAATTATATCTCAATTTAAAAAACAAGACTAGAAAGAGATCTCTGCAAAACCCCACATTTTCATGCTGTGCATAAGGAGACATATTCTATCTTTTACACAAATATAACATTGTATCTGCTCACTCAAGCCATTTTTGAACCTGTCTGTCTGGCTTTCTACAAAGACCTCATTAAGTATGTAATAAAGAGGCGCCTGGGTGGTTCAGTCGGTTGAGTTCGGACTTCAGCTCAGGGCACGATCTCGCGGTTTCTGAGTTCGACCCTGTGTCAGGCTCTGTGCTAACAGCTCAGAACCTGGATCCTGCTTCCGAATCTGCGTCTCCCTCTCTCTCTGTCCCTCTCCCCTTCATGCTCTGCCTCTTTCTCTCAAAAGTAAATAAACGTTAAAATTTTTTTTTAAGTATGTAATAAAACTTTCTATCCCGTCTTGGAACATGTATAGTGATATCAGTCTGAGCATCTAAACCAAATTTTGGTTTGGGACATGCATCTCATCTCTGTGAAGTCACTATAATGCTTCATAATTGGTTATACAAATACAATTTTAATAGTGTTTGATTATCCACTCAGTTTTAAAACTATTATGAATAACTCAAAAGAGAGGTGAAGCAACCTAACACGAAATTCTGGATTCAGTTCAATTTACTTTATTTTTATGGCTCTGTGATTTTGGTGAATGACTCAATTTTTTAAGCTGATGAAACTTTTTGCTGAAACTAATATAAACATCTATGTTTAGATGTTTTTTAGTGTTTATTTTTGAGAGAGAGAGAGAGAGAGAGAGAAACATGAGTGGGAAAGGGACAGAGAGAGAGGGAGACACAGAATCCAAAACAGGCTCCAGTCTCTGAGCTGTCAGCACAGAGACCGACACAGGGCTCAAACCCATGAACTGCGACATCATGACTTGAGCTGAAGTCGGATGCTTAACCAACTGAGCCACCCAGGCGCCCTAAACAGTATGTTTATATGGAGGCTGCCTAAAGTATACAGCTTCTTGGTGTCAGTTTTACAACTTTAACAATAATGTTTTTGATACCATATTCCAGTAACACCTGCTCTAATGTATATGTGGGAAATTTACAAAATAAGGGATGAAATAATTTCTGATAAAAAAGTTGAAAGTCCAACATGCATAAAATAAGTTCTATAGTAAATAGAATTCTTAATAAAAATATAAATCTTCTAACACTTGGGGCACTTCAAGTTAGCATATGAGTCAACATTGATGCTGTCGTCATTAAGAACAATTAGTGCTTAATGTGTGTCAAGACACAGGAGGAAGAAAATTTTGTTAGGACTCTTCTGAATGAAAATGTTTAGTTCCTGTGAGCAGCTGCCCTTAAGGCTTGACTTTCACTTTAGTAGAATGAATGCCCTTTCATTTCTCCCTCCATCTAAATGCAAGTCCAAAACAGTATTTCAGAATGAAATCTGAAGAGGAACACTAAAGAGCCAGTGCAGGCCAGGGGAAGCAACAGTAATTACCCCTCGAGTTGTTTTTATTGTTTACATGAGAATAATCAATTGACCACTTGGAGTAATCAGGCATTCAGCAGGGAATCTCTCCAGTCTGGACAAGTCAGTGAAGATACAGCCCAGACTTGCACTTGTATTATCTGGGGCTCTCTGACTCTGGGTGGGAGCCACTGCAAGGCACATCCACTCTTGATGTGTCTAAACCCAGCCAACATCAGGGAGCCAAATTTCATCACTCAACTCCGCCTGTGTGAATTCGCTCGTAAAATTATAAATTTGAACCACATAAAGTTGCTATTTTGCAGGTCAAAAACATTAAAAAATCAGCATTTTTTTAACGGATCAGTAATATCTTTCCTTTTGATGTAATAAAAGTAATTGATACCTCTTTCAGTGTGACAGAGCAATGACCTCATTATAATTTTAACTCTGCAGCTCAAGGCTTGTGCCACTAGAATTATTTTTTGTATACTAATAAAGTATCTCAAATAGTAAAGAGTCTGATAAATAATCAAATTAATCAATAACTTATTACTACAAGTCAAATTTCTCTGAGTTTATTAAAATTTTGTAACACAAGGGGAGTTTAGAGGAAAACTGACCTGTTTATAGACATTTAGCTATTATTTGAAATCTAGATACTCATAAGTAGTCAATGAATGCTAAATATAATTTTCACAATGATATTATTGAATATTTTTCTGGGTTAAATTTTGTATAAGAAAATTACTATGAGACTAATTTAAATCAAAATCACTTACGAAGCAGCTATAGAGTGGCATCTCAAGAGATGAATAGATTGATATTTGGAAAAACTCAGTATTTTGTGGCAGATTGTTAGAAAATGAGACTTCCAAAAATGCTGTCAGAAGAACTTCAAGATTTTAGAATAACCATGCAGCTTGGGGCTTGGAAGCAGGTAGATACATACTTGAAGTAAATTATCTGTACTGGTAATCATTAAAAGTCAGGATGCACAACAAATAAGAATTTATTACCATTGCAAAACCTTCAAAAGTATCTCCTGATAGGGCATGCTTTTGATGATAATTGAGGTACAAATAAGATACCCATATTTTTCAAATGCTAATATGTATGTATCTTTGGTCTTCTGTTTTAATCAGACAAATGACATTCAGTGAGCTATATTTATATATATTTAAAAAAAAAAGCAACACCGATCTTGGTCTTCTCCTTGCAGTTCAAAGCAAGAGGGGGCCAGTAACAAAACAACTTTTAACATTCCACTCTTCACTCATCTTTATTGATTTACGTCTTGTTTTCAATAACCTGGCCAATAAATGATCCACTCTTTGTTTTAAAAATTCAATTTAAGAAGATATAACCAACTCTCTCGATACATTTCTTGGCACTTAGTATTAATACTTGTGTTGGGCATTTCTTTTTATAAATTTTTGGGGTGAATAAGGCTTACTCTTGGCTGCTTTCCTTGTATGTGACCTGCTCTTGTTAGCCAAACTCTGAGGCACACATACAGCGAACATTACGTAGAGTCTACTGTCTGGCAAGACAGTGAAAAGTAGACCAAACACACCAGGTCAGACTCTCCCTGAGGGAGGGGGACTTGAGATAAAGTGTTGAAGTCAGAAACAAGAATGTGGAGTATGGAAGAGGATCTACCCCCCACAGGTGTATATGAGGGCCAGCTGCCCATGAGGACGAGGGCTACAAGGGTAGTACAGTGCCAAATGCTTCATTGATGCAAAAGAAGAATGATTGACCAGTTTAAACAACCTTTTAGCTTGTCTGTTCAGGGTTGGTTGGATGAATGCATCACTGTGCAGGCTGATTGTTTAATGCCAAGTACATTTTGATTTTTAGGAACTGTGTTGGCCTATTAAGTCAGTTAGCTTGAGTCTAGAGAGTATAACTTGAGTCCCCATAGCAGTGAAACTATAACTGCTTTCTATTGATTTTAACTAAGTTTCAAAAACTAGTTGCCCACTTTATATTGTCTTAAGACTTACCTAGTTGCCATCTTTAATTTTTAATAGTGTACAGGCTCAAGTCTCTAGAAGTTATCAACTTCACGAAGCCCACATTTCCTTAACTAAAGGAACTAACTCTCTCTCTTGATTGAGCTGATTAATAGGAATTTTAAAGCAGGTACACGAAAGTGTTGTTCTTATCTTCATATTAGATGGGTTTGAATTAAGAGCCTAGTATCTTTAAATAAGGGAAATGAGAGGGCTTTAAAATGATAAAAATTGGAATCAACAATATGTAATTGTTATGATTGTGCACAAAATACATGGGTATCAGCATTCATGAAGCAAAAAATAGAGATATTTCAAGCAGAAGTTGAAACAAACCCATTTACCCCTCTCATATATTGTTCAACATTATTAAGAATCTAAATGCAATCAGTATACAATTTAAAAGTTAAAGAAATTTATATGCATATCAAACTCTATGTCACTGAAACATAAAAATACTTTTGAATGTCTATGGAACCATGAAAAATTGATATATATTTGATTATAAAAACCCAGATAGCCTAAAAATAGGTTAAGTCTACATTACTAAAATAAAATATTATTAAATACTAAAACAGAAATCAAATAATATATTAAAAAACAATCTTATTAAAGTTAAACAGAACACTTTTGCAATATTTAAAGAAGATATCACAAAGTATTTGATAAATAAATTAAATGAATAGACTACACATAATTATTTAGGATTTAGCAAATTCAGTCCTCAGAGAAAAATTAATAGCCCCATTTATACTTTTTTATACTAGTAAAAATATGAAAATTAGTGAATCAAGTCTATAAATCAAAAGAAAACTAGAGAAGAGAATACAGATGAAAGCAGAAATTAACCACAAAACTTTAAAAAATGGAGCTGATGGATATGCACAGCTATTGGCTTACTGAAAAAAAAAGAAGAGTAGAAGTTAATATTTATTTCCACTATAATTCTATACCCTATTAGTAGTAGTTGACAACTGGGAATTTCAATTTATAAAATTACCATACTCAAAATGGATCAAGACTAAAAACATATCATCTAAAACTATAAACTTCTAGAAGAAATCTTATTTTTTAATTTTGTTAACAAAAGATTTATCCAACTTGACACCAAAAGCAGGATCTTTAAAAAAGTTAGATATTAAAAAAAATTAACATTTACCTATTTTTGAAATTTTTTTTTCAACGTTTTTTATTTATTTTTGGGACAGAGAGAGACAGAGCATGAACGGGGGAGGGGCAGAGAGAGAGGGAGACACAGAATCGGAAACAGGCTTCAGGCTCTGAGCCATCAGCCCAGAGCCCGACGCGGGGCTTGAACTCACGGACCGCAAGATCGTGACCTGGCTGATGTCGGACGCTTAACCGACTGAGCCACCCAGGCGCCCCAACATTTACCTATTTTTGAAAGAGAGAGACAGAGCACTAGTAAGGGGGAGGGAAAATCTGAAGCAGGCTCCATCCAGGCTCTGAGCTATCAGCACAGAGCTTGATGCGAGATTCAAACCCAACAGTGAGATCATCACCTGAGCCAAAGTTGGGTGCTCAACTAACTGAGCCACCCAAGCATCCTAAAAAAGCTGGATTTTTTAAAAGTTAAGTGCTTCTGCTCTTAAAATACACTGTAAAGAGAGGTAAAGAAAACATTTGCTATTACATGTCTGATAAAATACTTGTATCCAGAATATGTAAATAATTCCCAAAATTAAATAATAAAAATTGAAGAAACTAATTTAAAGTGTACATAAGATTTGAACAGCTACTTCACCAGGGAAGATACCAAGTAAGCAGAGAGAAAGATATTCAACATCATCAAGTCATTATGAAAATACCAATTGAAACCATGATGAGACACCACATCTATTAGAATGACCCTGTTAAATATTGTCAAAGAAGTAGAACTACTGGAATAATCATATCATTGCTGGAAATATAAGATTTATATCTTTGAAAGTCAGTTTAGCAGTTTTCTGGAAAGTTAAACACATACCTAATATATGCTCAATCTATTCCACTTCAAGATTTATACAAAAGAAATGAAAGCAAATTCCAATACATTGTGTACACATGCAAATGTTCATAGCAGCTTTATTCTTAATAGCTAGAAACTAAAAGCAACACAAATGTCCATCACTAGTGAGTGAAGAAATAGATTGTGGTATATCCATACAGTGGAAGGTAGCTCAGCAATACAATTTAAATAACTATAGTTATACACAAAAACGTGGATGGATATCAATATTATACTGAATGAAAGATAACAAAAAGTATGTATATTGTGTATTTCTGTTTATATGAAATTCTTAAAAACATAAACTCATATATAGTGATAGAAAACATGTTACTATTTGCCTGTGGAGAGAGTATGGGGATGGGGACAAGGAAAAGCTAGAGGAAGGGATTGCAAAAGAGCACAAGAAAACTTCTGGAGGTAATAGTTATATTCATTATCTTGATTGTATTGATGATTTCTTTGGGTAGACAGATGATAGAAAGAGGATAGATTAATAGTTAGAAATATATATACATAGGTGTCAAAAGTTATAAAACTATATGCAGCTCAATGAATTTCAATCATACCTAAAGAAGGTTGTTCTAAAAATACTAAGTCTGTAATAAAACCATTTGTGCTATCTGGTTGGCAAAGGTTTTATAAAATGTCACATAACTGGTTAAGTCATCAGAAAGTAAAGTCCCATTATTTTTTGCAGTTGTATGAATTCCTATGAATTCTAGAGTTTAAATTAGCTATATATATCAAATATATGAATCTCCACTAACAGTAGTTATTCAACAGGATATTAATGTAACAGGATATTAAAATGAGAATCTTTCTCTCTCAGAGTTGACTGAATTTTTAGACGTGAAAACACTACAACTGTGGCAGGGTAACTCCATATCCAAAAACTAAATGTTAATCTGCCAGTATATGAAAATCTAAAATGCTATAAAATCCTTTTGGCTAACATTAACTGTCACTCACCTTGTGGGTATAAGTGTTGAGGTAAGAGGTTTGGAGAGGACGGTTAAGTTGGCACGTTGTGTATGGTGCAGGGAGCTGATAGCATTTTTTCCTCTCTTTCTTTCTCTTTCTTTCTTTCTTTCTTTCTTTCTTTCTTTCTTTCTTTTTCTTTCATCTTGAGGAAAGTGAATGGGGATTCATAGGAACCACACAAACTTGACTTGTGTCTTGGCATTGTGAGGAGGTAGGACATGATGTTTATAACTTCGTGACTGCATTAATGACTAGGTAGATGCTTTGTTGGCTTTGCTGTAGATAAGTAAATAAACCTAATGGGGGATGGCTGCACTTTATGGTAGGACACGGCTAAAACTTAATGGATATTCTGCTGTCCTAATCAACCTCAAGATATTTTTAAAAGGACCCTGAATAGAAAAAGGGGTAGAACTAAAAATCAGCATCTAAAATTCAGCAGAGAAAAAAAAAACAGGACAGAGTTTTTATTTATATTTCATATACATGATTCTTATTATAATGTTTTGGAAGCTCCCTATGAAGTAATATTTAGCATTTTATCAAGATTACTTACATAGAGGAAAATGGGGAGTTTTTGATTTATGAAAAGAAACGATGACTTTCTTTTATCTAGAACTATGAAAATCAATGTTCAATGATGCACCAATGTCAACCGCAGTCCTACCAGATGCAAGTATGCATGACAACCGAAGGAAAGTCATTTAAAATAAGACAGATGACTTTTTCATATTTCCTCTAATTTTTAAAAACTATTTGCAGTTACTGAGTGAATTTTTTTATTCAATGTGTATGTAGATTCCTGATAATACCATAGTCCTAGTAAAAGAGCAAATACGCAAGCCTGATTTTTCCACCCAAGAACGGACGGACATTTGAATTTGGGATTTGTCCAACTCCTTTTGTAAAGAAAAAGAAAATTGCTTTTTTGCCAACTTTTAAGTGTTTTTGCTTTATAGGTGTGTACTGGGTATAGGTGTGTTTCCTTTATAGGTGTGCATAGGTGTGTACTGGGGCCCATGGTTAATGCAATTCCCTGCATCGTACATGCCTTTCACTTTTCCTCTCACTCAATTGTTGTGCGATGCAAACAAGAAACAATCATAGTCTTAACTATGCAATATAGGAGAGACACTAAGCAAGTCAACGTATTTTAGGGATAATGTAAAATTTTTACAAAGTTATATGTTTTGTTATTATTTTGGCAGCAGGAAGTTAGAAGGGACAACGCATCGCCTCTTTGTGAACTCTAACAAATTTCATTAGGAATCATTTGTGGCGCCCCATGTGATTTCATCAATGCTTTGTTGGAAGAAAGCAGAGGCAGAACATGACAGCTATACACAATGCACCCATGGAATAGTCAAATTATTTTGTTTCCCAATGACTTCCTCAAGGTCCATACTTTGCTGCTGTAAATTTAGAAAATTTTCATTGATTTTTCAAGAAAATGAAAGCATTACAAGATTGTTATCATTTTGCATTTCTTGAAATAAATAAACTTTCATGAAATGGAACCCACCTGTTCCATACATCCTAGCAAACATTTAAACTTTCCAGCTTGATGACTTTACTCTTCAACTTTTCAGAGGTGGGACAAATTTCATTTCATTCCTATTTAATTTACCTTTATACATCCCAGTGGAACTAAAGTAGTGAGATGTCAAGGCAGGGCTCAAGCAGTCACCCTGCAAATCTTCTAGTTATTTCCTCTGAATCTTTAGCAACCACTAACATATATATAGATTAAAAAAATAGATGAAATCTTATAAGACTAAAAAATATCACTAACATATATATATATATTAGTAGAACTTAAGAGAAAATCTACAGACTACAGATTCTAAAGTAAAAAGTATAGTTAGTTAACATAATTTAGTGTCTGGAAATAACAATTATTTTACATTAAAAAAAACTATGGTGTGTGTATATAAAATATCTCATATATACAAATATACACAAAGAAACATAGAGAGTTTCTTGTAAGAATAAATAAAAGTGTTTTATTTAATTGTAATTCATTACCTGATTAGAAGAGTATATTTGAAGATCTAATTTATATTTGTAATTATGTTAAATATAAATAAAGCTTTAGGAAAATGCATCTATAATGAAGTGGCAATCATATTTTATTCACTCATATTTTTCAAGATATCTTCAATAAGACTCAAGAAAATGTAGACACTATGAGACAAAATCCCAATCAAAAAAGTTTTATAAAAATTGAAAATAACAGGATTTATTTAATGACCATTCTTAATATATATTGGACACTGCTAGATTTCATAATGAGATTTTTATTAATACAAAATTGGACAATGTTGTGGTCTAAAAATAAATATACTCTCTATCTTTGGGAATAATAATCATGAACAAATAAAGCAACTTAGGACCATAGTGAAATATAGTAAAATAAAACACATACCAAATTTTGAAAAATAACCCTAAAATATTGAGTGTAATAACTCCTAGAAATATCTGTATTCATCAAGGAACCCAATTGGCCTAATTTAACCTTGTTAACTGTGCCTCAACTGAATTGACTCTAACTTGGCCTCCTTTGGCATAGTTAGGCTTGAGCCCCTGTCATATATTTCTGTGATTAATTTAGGCTGCAATTTCTCAGCAAATATGGTGTATCATTTTTCTACTCAGGTCTACATCTGAGTGTGATCTTGAATCATGGGAAATTCTGGATGGGTTTTTCCATGAAACATGCAGTCAAGATAAACTTGTGAGGGTGGGTGACAATGTGAACCTACTTTCCAATTTTCTGCCTAAACCCTTCACACTAACCTCCTACTCACCAACACAAGTCTCCAATTCCTCAACTCTGCTGGATGGGCTAGCAGTGTGGGGTTCCCTGTCATGTGGTGTTCATTATGCATTGTTTAAAGGAACTCAAACTCTCTATATCATTTATTTATTTATCTGTCTAATTCATCAATCTATCAATTAAAAAGCTACAACTGTTTCATAAATGTCATTTACTTAAATTAACATGTGTCTACATGCATGAGTATTTATTTTTATAGAGTTTACTGTCATCATATTCATAGTTTTAAATTTAGCAACGATGAAGTTAGGAGCTAATATGTAGTATCATTATGTATAAATTGCTTATAATCCAAGTTTATTAAATTTTGTGTTCAAAGTCATTTTGACAATATTATTTATGGTATTTTAGGAGCCCAGGCAGACTGCCTCATAATGTAACACAACAGCATATTAATTATTTTGAATTTAAGTTACCTGGGAAACACTCAGACCCTCATATGTGCTCCCAAAACCAGGAAATAAATTTCCCACATGAAAAGTACCCTCCCTGTAATAATAAGTAAAAAGGCATTCTTACTACCAGATCCAGGGACTTTAAAACAGAAAGCTGTAGAAACAAATCTCGTTACATTTTTTACTAACCTATTACCTCAGTCCAAATTCCACTTAGAGGTCCTTACTAATTAAGTTCCCAAATCCCTTTTTTTCTTTTTTTCTTTTACATTTATTTATTTTTTGAGAGACAAAGTACAAGTTGGGGAGGGGCAGAGAAAGAAGGAGACACAGAATCTGAAGCAAGCTCCAGGCTCTGAGCTGTCAGCACAGAGCCCGACGTGAGGCTCGAACTCACAAACCGTGAGATCATGACCTGAGCTGAAGTCGGACGCAGTCTGAGCACCCAGAAGCCCCTAAATCCCTGTTTTCTTTATCCTATCAATGTCTCACAAATTTATTGTCTCTTTGTCTAAAATATATATAAACTGCTTGCCTTGGTCATTTCTTTCAGTCTCCATTTCATTATTGTGTCCCCATGCTTGCATAATAAAATTTTGGTTTTTTTCTTCCTGTTAATCTGTCTCATGTCAATTTAATTCCTAAATCAGCTGGAAGAACCTTGAGAAAAGAAGGAAATTTCTTCCTCCTCTATAGTACCTTTATATAATAATAATTTAAAAAATTACTGCACTGGTATTAAAACAATACAAAAAACTTCATCACAAGACCTTAGAAGATTTAATACATTTTTAGCATTTTATCACCTTTGTCAAAAAAGGTAACGGAAGTAAGAACAAGCACCTGTCATGAAATTTGATCTCATTCCGTATAACAGTGAGCTCTGATATTGGCTAAACTTTATATTGTTCTGCCTATTCATCTATAAAATAGGAACCAAATATGTTCTATTTGCATCACTGAAATGTTAATGAGGATTAGTGAATCAATATATAAGTCAAGTGGTCTTAGGACACAATTTGGTTGTAAAGAATCACTTCATAGTTGAGAGAGTTATATGATGTAGAACAGGCTTGAGAATAGAGTATGTTTCACTGATCTTGTAAATTGCCCCATTACATATCAGATTTCACTTTTTCCAGTTTATTGACAAGAAATAATCTTCAAAAATGGACATGGGACATTTGTCAATGTCTATCTGTATCATACAATTGCAACTAAATAGGCACGGCAAATACATTTCAGTCAACTGGGCATTTCATACATGTTAGCCAATGTGATGATATATAGGATATAGGGAGGAGATGGGCCATTTGTGATGAATTCAATTGACTTCATTCCACACCAATGGACTCTGAATAGCAGAAGGTACCCTCCCTCCTACAACCAATCTACTGGCTAAGATTGACCAACTGCTTTTAAAATAAGATGTAACAATTATCCTTTCATATGTTTTATGTGAGCATGTCCACTTGTGAGAGGAAAGTTATGAATTATTGACACAGTTGTTTTTCCCCTTAATAAGGGAGGATATTTTTTAAACATTCTGACACTTTATTTCCACCTGTAAGATATAATCAGTCTCTCCAAAACTTTACTAGAACTCTTTCAGGCTTTGATAAAGGTGTTTACTTTATGAAAAAAAAAAGTGCTTATTGAAGAATAATAACTTGTGAATGCCTTTCTGAAAATCAACAAGTCAAATGTACAAATAAAGTAACTAATATTTTTGTTAATGGGGTTAGAGCAATCAATTATTTTATATAAAAAGGTGACCTAGGATTGTCCTCTGTGCTGTTGTGACATTTTTTATTAATGACTAGTCCAAAAGCAGATTTATCAAAATCCGTTTTGCATATTCATTGTTGTTACAATGGGTATCAAGAGATAGATGATATTTCATCTTATCTTAAAAGATATTCCTTCAGAAGTTATCAGCTTTATTCCCCAACTTATTCTGAAGAATTTATACTTTGGTAGGCAAAGGGCTAAAAGAGCCCAAAGCCTACCTATCTTCTAGATTCTGTTCTGGAATTGCGCTTCTGGGTATACTAGATTGTTTTTTTTGTTGGCCAGAGGACAACTTGTGTGGCTAGAAGCTTTGCCACTTTTTTTTTTTTTTTTTAATTTTTTTTTTCAACGTGTATTTATTTTTGGGACAGAGAGAGACAGAGCATGAACAGGGGAGGGGCAGAGAGAGAGGGAGACACAGTATCAGAAACAGGCTCCAGGCTCTGAGCCATCAGCCCAGAGCCCGACGCGGGGCTCGAACTCACAGACCGCGAGATCGTGACCTGGCTGAAGTCGGACGCTTAACCGACTGCGCCACCCAGGGGCCCCAAGCTTTGCCACTTTTGAGTACACCGAGATAACATGTACAATCTCTATCTTTCCCTAAAGAAAGAAGCCTTGGGAGCAGATATGAACGAAATCTTCTGCTTTATTTTTGTAAACAGAGACAACAATCCTAACAGCTCCACATAAACTAGTCAGCTTTCTCTCCACTTTTCACAATCCATTGCCTGTCTTAATGGTCATAAATCAGGAGTACTCTCATTTAGCTTGTAGAATTCTACACTGATACTTACCTTTAGAACTAGACATTTAACATAAGCATATCTGGTATGTTTTAAATGAATATTTTAGTTAAATACTTAGTTTTTGATTTTATAAAGGGATATCATATCACTTAAATTATCATCGCCCATAGTTCAAATCTACATAATGAAGTAAAAAGAATCCTGAGAACTATAATGATGCATGTCTGCTAACTTCTAGGAATTTGGTAGATCAAAAATTCTTACTAAGACTGAGGCTGGGGGGAACTGGGTGTCTCAGTTGGTTGCCAGGCCAACTCTTGATTTCGAATCAGATCATGATCCCAGGGTCATGGGATCGAGCCTACTGTTGGGCTCCACACCAAGCACAGAGCCTGCTTAAGATTCTCTCTCTCTCTTTCTCTCTCTCTCTGCCCCTATGTCCCACTTGTGCTTGATTTCTCTCTCTCTAAAATTAAAAAAAAAAAAGAGGCTGATAGAGGTATCATATTCACATGTTTGTTATTTGAGAATATGTTAATTAGAGTGTAGAACCATGAGTAAATCAAGAGTCCGAATTACAATAATATTTAGGGGTCAGTGATGGATCTGGATATTTTGTTTATGTGTTTTTTTTTTCTATTAGTAAGTCATCTGGAATTTATATTATACAAAACTTCTTTCACAAGCAGAATTTTTAGTTTAGTTTGTATTGATTGTTATCTCGAGCATTTTACTTCCAAATAAAGCACTGAAGATAGTCATTTTTTGGAATTAATTTGTAAACAACAAATTGCATCCAAATTACATCTCCCTTCTGCAGAAAAACTGGAATTTATTTTGAAAATCTTTGTTTATCAAATAAATAGAATCACATAAATCTTAGCAGAAAATAATTTAATTCTTCAATGTTAATTTCCATATATTATAATACAACTTTTTAATCACTGTTGCTAGATTTGCCAGTTATATATACACTATTTTAAAGTCATTGTTATTATAACTTATGTACAATAAAATTCACCCTAAAGTATTGAATTCTATTGAATTTTAGTGAATACTTATAGTCATGTAATTGCCATCACACTCAAACACAGAACAACTCCAACACTCCAAAAATTTACTTGTGGCCCTTTGAAATAAATCTCATGATTTGAACTCTACCCTGGTAACCACTGATCCATTTTCTGTCCCTATAGTTTTACCTTTCCAGAAGATCATAAAAATAGAACTAAAAAATACGCAGCTTTTTTAGTTTACCTTATCTGAGCATAAATTATTGGTGGTCCAGGTATCAGTTAATTGTTCCTTTTTTTTTTTTCATAGTAGTTTTCCAATGTATAAATGCATTGCAGTTGGTTTATCCATACGTTTGTTTAAGAGCATTTGGACTGTTAGCCATTTTTGGCATTTATGAAATAAAACCACTATAAATATTATAGGTAAGGACTGTCTATGGACATCAATATTCATACAAATTTGATTAATACTTAGGAGTGAGATCTCTGGAACATATGGAAAACACACATTTAACTTTTTAAAAATTGGACAAACTGCTTCCCAAAGCTGTTATACCATGCTGAATTCCCACGAATAATGCTGAGAGCTCCAGTTGTTTCTCACCCTACTCAGCCATTATTATTTTCAGGGTTTCTTTAATTTGACAATTCTAATAAGTATTTAAAGGTAAATAATCAGGGTTTTAATTTATATTTTCTTAATAATTAATGATGTTGAGCATTTGTTCCTGTGCTTGTATGTTACCCATATATCTTTGATAAAGTATCTATTCAAGTCTTTGTCTACTTTTAATTGTGTTATTTTTTCATTCTTATCTGATAATTGAGTATACCTGTATGTGTGTGTGTCCAGCAAATTTTACTGTTAGTAAATTATATATGTAGATATTTGTTTTATGTGTATTTTTTCCGAGTCTCTCAATTTTCTTTTCATTTGCTTAAGCATGTCTTTCGAAGGGCAGGATATCTATATCTATCTATATCTATATCTATATCTATATCTATATCTATATCTATACCTATATCTATATCTATATCTAGATAAATATATTTATCTAGATAAATATAGATATAGATATAGGTATAGATATAGATATAGATATAGATTTTTTAATGTTGAAATCTAAACAACACTTTTTTTTTGCCTTGATGAGGTGAGTATAAATTCCTTATAATGTTGAATAGAAATCATGAAAGTAGATATGCTTGACTATTTCCTGATACTAGGTTAAAGCATTTGTTATTTTATCATTCTGCATAGTGGGAGAGTTAGTCTTACCATAGGTGTCCTTCATTAGATTGCAGAAGTTTGATTCTTAATTTGCTTAGTTTTTTTGTGTTTGTTTTTGTTATTTTGTTTTTTATAAAGGTATGTTAAAATTTTTCAAGTGCTTCCTTTGCATCTAGTAAGATAATTATATAGGTTCTTAGCACGTTCATGTGGCTAAATAAATTTCTTTTTGAATGTTGAAACTGCTATGCATTTCCAGGATAAAGCCCACTTAATCATGCTTTTTATATATTACTGGATTTAATTTGCTAATAATTTTGTTGAAAATCTCTGAGTCTATGTTTACAAAGAACATTAGTGTGAAGTAGTTCTTTTCTTTTTCTTCTTTCTGATTTTGGTGTCAAGGTAATGCTGACTTCATTAGATGAGTATCCCTTTCTCTTTGACTTTCTGTGAGAATTTGTGTAGAACTGGTATAATTTCTCCATTATTTGATTGAATTCATCACTGAAGTCATTTGACTATGAGATTAACTTTGTGGGAACATTTTTGACTAAGAATTTAGTTTTTTAAGAAATGTGGAACTATTATGATTAACTATTTCTTTCTGAGTGAACATTGCTAATTTGTGTTTTTTAAGGGATTGTCCATTTCAGCTATGTTGTCTAATTTATTGGCATAAAATTGGATATGATAGTTTCTCCTTTAAATATCTATGAATCTCTATAGTGATCCCTACTCTTTAATTGGTGATATTGGTAATTTCTGTCTTCTCTGTTCTTTTCTTGATCAATCTAGTTATAATATTACCAAATTAATATTTTCAAATAATGCGTTCTTGATTAAATTGATATTCTCTATTGTTCTTAGTTTCATCAATATCTGCTCCATTTTCTTTTGCTTGTTTTGGGTTTATTTCACTCTTTCTACTTTCTTAAAAAGTTAGCCATGCTAATAGCTTGCAACTTTTTTATATAAATATTTAATATCACAAATTTATATTTAAATGCTGCTTTAGTTATGGTTTATAAATTTGGATATGTTGTATTTTTATTGTCGTTCATTTAAAAATATTTTCTAATTTCCATAGTAACTCCTTGACTCATTCTCTCTTATTTTGGCCGTATCTGCTTAAGAGTTGTTCCTTAGCTTCATTGATACAGAGACTTTTTCTGCCTTGTAACTGATGGGTGTTCTGCAAGAGAGAATGTCCTGCCTCTTTCCCAGAAGGAGGAGACCTCTGATGAGATAGGGTTTAAGGGACCAGTACTGTTTCTCTCCCTTACAGGGTGTAGAGGACTTATCCTTCCCTTTCTTCCAACAACATGGGTCTTCACTTGAGTCCTCGGAGTGATGTGTTTGTTGCCTCTTTTTAGTAGAGTAAGGCTGTAGCTCCATTTGAAGGAAGAGTCTGCAAATGGAATTAGGAATTCAGACCTTTTTTATCATTCATTTCCACAATGCCTCAATTCCCCAAATAGAATCTCCCCAGTGTTTCTCCTCAGTACCCTGTGGAAGTTGTGAAAAAGAGCCTACTAGAAAATGTGAGCTCTTCACAACCCCAGAGTAATTCACACTAGTTCACATTCTGCTCTGAGCAGTTTATTAAAATGTTAACTGGTTTCTACTTGCTTACTTGTGTGATGGTTAGAACATTTTCCTTCCATGTTTTGTAAAAGTGTGAAAATGTGCATGTGCCAGCCCACCTTGACAATTGGGGAGCTGCTTTTTTTGTTTGTTTGCTTTGTTTTGTTTGGTTTGTGGTGGGTTTTTTTGTTTTTTGTTTGGTTTTGTTTGTGTTGTTTTTGTATGCTGCTTGGTTATCCTGCAACCTCAGCTCTCATGGGTTGAAGGAAAGTCATGCACTTGTTCATCCAAACAAATCACTGTTAGACTGAGAGTGATGTTCTTTCCAACTTTTTACATCCCAGACAGAAGCTACCACCACCTTCGCATTTAAATAGCACATAATCTAGGCAAAATTAATTTCTAATATGGGCATATTTCTTCCTTTTTTTCAAATACTGAGAATTACTGTGCTTTCAATATGGAAGTAAAAATAAAGACAACTGAATAATTATTTTGTGTCTACACAATAAAAATAACAATCTAACTCCAGTTAATGGTAACCCTTCTTATTTATCTACAGAATAGCCACAATTTTTCAGTTTTCTTGAACCTGGAAAGGTTCTTTTATATATTAAACTACTAAAATTTTTAAGAGGTTAGATCTTAAATATTCTCAATATGATTTTATTTCTTTTCAGGGAATCTGATAATTAACAAAAATAATATTTCTAAAAACAAAGGACAGATTAATTAGTAGATTGTTCAGAATATATTACATATGGAATTTTATACATTAAGAAGCTATTACAAAAATAATAGCATGCTTCTAAAAAATAACACATATTTTAATTATTATTAATTATGATATTTAAACTATGGTCCCTGGATCAAATTCCTGACCTGATTTTGTGCAGCCTTCAGCTGATAAATGTTTTTAAATTTATTTTACATTTACATTACATTTATAGCATATTAAAACAAAACAAAATAAAGACAAATATGTGACAGTGACTGTATATAGTCCTTCATGGAAAGATTGCTGGCCATTTGCAAATAAAAATAATTGCATGAGTTTTATAATCATCAATATTATTATTCACTAATTAATATATTTAACATTAAAACCATTAGGAGGGTACTTAGCATAAAGTTTAAGAGGGCAAGAACCGGATTAAAATTGTCTGAGTAAAAATCTGTCTACCATTTTTTTGTTGATTGATCTGGGCAAATCTATTTAATTGGCTTTTCCTTTTATTGCCTCATCTGTGTAATGAGGCTAATAATACTAGATATCCCCTTATTTAATGGTAAAACGTAAGTGAAGTACTGTAGCAAAAGTACTTAGCACAGTTCTCAACATATGTTAAGTATTAGTTATACATTTAAACAAATGAAGGAAACATACATCACATTTTAAATTGTGGTAATGACAAAGATGTGAAGGTTATAGCTACGAATCACAAAAATAGTGGTAAGCAAAAAAAAAAAAAAAATCCTCTATGTTAGTACTACTTACTTAAGAAAATACATCTACCATTTTGGATGCTATTATTTGGGTACCTTTTGGGCACTACTTTTTATATTTTCTAATTTTGCCACTCCGAGCAAAAATGAAAACTCCATGACAGCAGATTCTTTTAATTAAAAAAAAAAATTAATGTTTATTTACTTTTGAGAGAGAGACAAAGTGTGAGAGGGGGAGGGGCAGAGAGAGAGAGAAAGAGATACAGAATCTGAAGCAGGCTCCAGGCTCTGAGCTGTCAGCACAGAGCCCTAAGCAGGGTTGGAACTCAGGACCGCAGGATCATGACCTGCGCTGAGGTCGGACGCTTAACCGACTGAGCCACCCAGGTGCCCTGACAGCAAGGATTCTTATGTAATTTTTTTTGCTTCCATAGATATTGACACATAGTAGATGTTCAATATACATTTATAAAATGACTGAAGAGAAATCTTGTTAGGTGAGCATTATAATTAGTCCTACTTTACTCAGATACAGAGGGATTAAGTGACCTGAATATAAATAGATACTTAAAATATATGAGAAATAAAAATGAAACTACAAATCTTAATTTTAAAGCTCAGAATTTTCATATTACACTCCAACTTCCATGCTTAGTCCATGGTGCATCATTGAAGCATTTATAAATTTTTAAACTTTTAAATTTCTTAATCCATTACTGCAGTTAAGGAGACTTTTCTTTATGTAGGCTACCATAGCACAGCTCTCCAAAGAGGAGCAATATGCAATCTTCCCAGTTAGGTTTTTATAAAATAAAATTTTGGAAAAATCATTATTGATTCTACTACATAATCTTCATGTTTAGAGCATCAGGCTTGTTTTGGCCATCATTGTGTCTTTACATCTGACATTGTACCTGGCAAAGGCAAGATGCTCAGGAGAATATTAATAAGCAAATTAGTTTGGGATTTATATATTATATATATTATATACATATTTATATGTATTATATAAATTTATAGATATAAATAATATTTATATATGTAATCACTTTAAGGAGACATATCTTCATTTCTGAGTATTTTAAACCTGAAAGGATGAGTTAACTAGACAAGAAATGGCAAAAAGAATATCAAGTCCAAAGATCATGTATCATCAGGAATATGGTTTAGGCACTATGACTCTAAGTAGTTAGAGCCTAGGAAGCAAGAAAGTTACAGGTGTAAGATAAGATGGAAAGGAAAGTAGAGACTATGATGGGTCTTATGAACCATATTAAATATTTTGGAGCTTATCAGTAATAAATAATAAGCTTATGGAGGAACTTCAGTAGTCAAAAAGAAGTGTCAATTTGGAAATAAATATCTAAAAAAAGTACATAGCATAATCAAAAATATGTATTTTGAGGTTAAGTTTACAGTGATGAAACCAGTATAAATTTTGAAACCACTTTTAAGTATCTTGAGTTTGGGTTTTAAAATAGATGTCTTCATATATATGAGAGAATCGATTTTCCAAAATTTATGTTCACCAATAACAAACAATATTAACTTTTATAAAGTAGATTAGCAAGCACAAAAAAATTTAAGTTTTACCATACTTATTTTTTTCCTACATAGGATTTATATCATTGAGTCATATGTTCTGTAGAACTGCCATTACTGGGAAAAAAAATGAAACCATTTGTCTTTTGGAGTTATGACTCTATGATTATTAATTTTTATCATGGTGAAGATGTACAGATCTAGTTAATAAAAATGGAGCAGAGCATAAACAGTTAATTCCTTGTGGTGGGAAAAATCAAAAAGACTTTCTCGAATACACCATCCATGAAGGACCTAGATAAGGACTCAGCAGTGAGAGAAGAGTATGAGACAATTGCTTTGAATGCATGCCAAATTGAGGTGTGGGCATATTAATTCAAAATATGTTTGAGGGAAAAGGTACTTAAAATTTTTTTTAATATTTATTTAATTTTTGAAGGGGAAAGACAGCATAAGTGGGTGGAGGGGCAG
This sequence comes from Lynx canadensis, assembly GCF_007474595.2. Classification (NCBI taxonomy): domain Eukaryota; kingdom Metazoa; phylum Chordata; class Mammalia; order Carnivora; family Felidae; genus Lynx; species Lynx canadensis. The sequence goes on from NC_044307.1 coordinate 61,186,115, forward strand.
AGCCAGAGGGAGACACAGAATCCAAAGCGGGCTCCAGGCTTGGAGCTGTCAGCACAGAGCCTGACATGGGGCTGGAACTCACGACCTGGAGATCATGACCTGAGCTGAAGTTGGATGCATAACCGGCCCAGCCATTCAGGCGCCCCATTTTTTTTTTAAGGGCAAAAGAAGCTAGCGTTAATAATCAGTGGTAACCGTAAATGACTAGGCTTCCCAGTGGACTGTAAATATTAACCAGTTTCCTTTGCAAGTCTGTGAAACTGCCTTTAACATTCTCATATTTCACTTTACGAGTTTGCACAAGGAAACAAATCCTTTCTGAACTGAAATTCATGGGAATTTTTTAAATGTGGTATTGCAGTCAATCTCTGAACTAGGTTTCTTCGTCTTATCAGCTTTTATGGTGTAGTTAGGAACTACTGTGTCTATCTTTCATGAATTCATTTAACAAATATTTAATAAACACTTTTTATGGACCAGGATCCTCTAGTTTTAGAGTATACTCCAAGGAGCAAAATAGATGTACCTGCTATTGTGTTTGAGTAGACAAGCAACAACATAAATGGAAATATATACCAGGAAGTGGTCATTTCAATGATCAAAAATAGAGTAGGCTGTGGAGAGCTATTTTTTATATGTTTCATGTAAGACTTCTTTCCTATAAGAACTTTTTATAGATAATCAAAGATCAGGAATTTTATATTTTATTTCATTGGTTGAGTTGAGAAGGTTTGCACAGGATAATCTTTTTGAAGACAGCCTAATAAGAATTCAATCAGTTTGAACAAATTTAATTGACAGATGTGCAAGCATAACACCTTTTTTTTTTTTTTTAAGGGAAGCTTTTTTTTTTTTTTTTTTTTTTTTTTTATTTATTTCTGGGACAGAGAGAGACAGAGCATGAACGGGGGAGGGGCAGAGAGACAGAGGGAGACACAGAATCGGAAACAGGGTCCAGGCTCCGAGCCATCAGCCCAGAGCCTGACGCGGGGCTCGAACTCACGGACCGCGAGATCGTGACCTGGCTGAAGTCGGACGCTTAACCGACTGCGCCACCCAGGCGCCCCATAACACCTTTATTTAAGCAATTTTATTGTGTTTTTTTTTGTTGTTGTACCTACCTCTAGAAATTCTAAAAGTATGGAAAAATGATCTGATTATATACTAATATCAAATATTTGGGAACATTTTTTGGAATTCTCTTTTGGAAATAATTCCAAACTATTTTTTTGTAATTTTATATTATGTAATATTTTAAAAATATCTGGAATTTGGAGGTTTTATATTCTTCAAAAAGGAGCTATTGAATAACTGAATGGTGACAGATGATAGCTACACTTGTGGTGAGCAGAGCATAACGTATAGAGATATTGAATCAATGTCATACCCCTGAAACTAATGTGATATCCTGTGCCAACTATACTCAAAAAATTAACTTAAAAAGAACTGCTGAATAAATGAGATAAAAGCATTGACTTATCTTATTTATTTATTTATTTATTTATTTATTTATTTATTTATATTTGATTAGCATTTGATATTACTTGGTCCGTGGGGAATTACATTAGCCTATGGTGACTCTGACATGCCAAGGAAAGTAATTTCAGAACATTTTCTTCTGTTCCCCCTTCTCCCTCTCTTTTCCCCTCTCCTTCCTTCTCCCTCTCTCATTCTCCTATCCCTCCTCTTCTTCCCCCTTTTTCTTTTTCTTCTTGGAATAGTCATGCAAGCAATTTCTCATGATCTTTTGTTATTTTTAATATTCTCATGGGAAGGTAGGATGGATACAAATGGATAAAATAAAAATAATCCTCAGCAGATTTGTTAAAAATGCCTGGCCTCAGTCTCTCTCTCTTTCTCTCCCTTTTTAAATATAAACCAGAGTATTGGGCAGCTGTCTAACAAGTAGATACAAATATTATGAAATAGCAAATGGTATATTCATCAAATCTAAAAGATGAGAGAAAACTGTACAAATGTACTTACCAAAAAGGTTAAAGAAATTCTGAAAGAAAAGGAACTATAAAGTACCTGTAATAGTTGAGAGGATTTTTTTATTTATTAGAAGTGAAACAGTATAATAACGGATTCAATTTCTTCACTAGTTATGGGCCTGTTCAAATTTTCTATTTCTTCCCTTTTGAGTTTAGGTAGTGTGTGGGTGTCTAGGAATTTGTCCATTTCTTCCAGGTTGTCCAGTTTGTTGGCTATAATTTTTCATAATATTCTCTGATAATTGTGTTCCTGTGGTTTTGGTTGTGACCTGTCCTTTTTCATTTGTGATTTCATCTATTTGGGTTCTCTCTTCTTTTTGAGAAGCCTGGTTAGGAGTTTATCAATTTTGTTTATTTAAAAAAAATCACAGCCCTTAGATTCATTGATCTGTTATACTGTTTCTTGGGGATTCTACATTGTTTATTTCTGCTCTAATCTTTATCATTTCTCTTCTTCTGTGAGCCTTGGGATTTTTTCCTGTTCTGCTTCTAGTTCCTTTAGGTGTGCTATTAAATTTTATATTTGGGATTTTTTTTGTTTCTTGAGAGAGGCCTGGATTGCAATGTATTTTCCTCTTACGACTGCCTTTGCTGCATCCCAAAGGGTTTGAACTGTTGTGTTTTCATTTTCATTTGCTTCCATATATCTTTCAATTTCTTTTTTAATTGCCTAGTTAACCCATTCATTCTTTAGTAGGATGTTGTTTAACCTCCATGCATTTGGAGGCTTTCCAAACTTTTTCTTGTGTTCGATTTCAAGTTTCGTGATCTGAAAATATGCATGGTATAATCTCAATTCTTTTATATTTACTGAGGCTGTTTTGTGACCCAGTCTGTGATCTATCTTGGAGCCCTGGGCCAGATGGCTTCCCAGGGAAATTCTACCAAACATTTAAAGCAGAGTTAATACATATCTTTCTCAAGCTGTTCCAAAAAATAGAAATGGAAGGGAAACTTCTGGACTCATTCTATGAAGCTAGCATTACCTTGATTCCTAAACCAGACAGACACAAAAAAGGAGAATTACAGGCCAATATCCCTGATGAACATGGATGCAAAAATTCTTAACACAATACTAGCAAAGTGAATTCAATAGCATATAAAAAGAATTATTCATCATGATCATGTGGGATTCATTCATGGGCTGCAAGTCTGGTTCAATATTTGTAAATCAATGTGATACATCGCATTAATAAAATAAAGGATAAGAACCATATAATCCTGTCAATAGATGAAGAATAAGCATTTGACGAAATACAGCATCCTTTCTTAATAAAAACCTTCAAGAAAGTCGGGATAGAAGGAACATACCTTAACATCATAAAAACCATATGTGAAAAGCCCACAGCTAATGTCATCCTCAATGGGGAAAAACTGAGAGCTTTCCCCGCTGAAATCAGGAACACGACAGGGATGTCCACTCTCACCACTGTTGTTTAACATAATATTGGAAGTCTTAGCCCCAGCAATAAAACAAAATGAAATACAAGGCATCCAAATTGGCAAAGAAGTCAAGATTTCACTTTTCGCAAATGACATGATAGTCTCCATGGAAAACCTGAAGACTCCACCAAAAAGCTGCTAGAACTGATACGTGAATTCAGCAAAGTCGCAGGATACAAAATCAATGTACAGAAATCGGTTGCATTTCTCTACACCAATAATGAAGCAGCAGAGAAATCAAGAAATCGATCCCATTTACAATGGCACCACAAACCATAAAATACCTAGGAATAAACCTAACCAAAGATGTAAAACTGAAATAGTTTAGGTTTCTAATTAAGTAACATGATTCACAGTGTTAATAAGCACAATAATGCAAAATCCCCTTAATTAACAAGATGAAAGATATCACTAGTTTATTTGGAAAATGTGAATTTAATACTGAATGGAAGAAGTTCATGGTTTTCATTAATAAATCATGTTTTAAATGTCCTTTCTATTCTTCTTTTTCTTCTAAATAAGGCTGTATAGATTGGAGTCTAGATTATTTTTGGTCAATGCCACTTAAATGTTCTTCTGACAAGCTCAAGTAATTTACCCTTTAAATAATAGAAACATTCTTTCAGTGTACGAAGTAAGAATACACATAGTTGAGGATGCTCAGCTTCTGAAGTCTTTTAGATGATGGTTCTTGTCCAACAAATAGAAAATTAGGACCTTTGCTTTTATAAATTTAGAACTTTGGGCAGAGACTTGCAGCCACATCATTAAATTTTTTTTTCATGTTTCTGTTTTATAGAAAAATTCTCTGAATGAATTAGTCAATAGTCCCTATAGATATGACCCATATTGGTCCATACCATTTGCAAGTTAAATTATATCCATGGTTTATTGGCCTGTAGGTCACTTTGGGTAAACAGTGTCAAATAAGAAACTCTCAGAAGATGATGGAGCCCCACCTATAACTGGATCATACATACTTTAAAATTAATTTTACAATGGCATGCTCAAATAGAGGGACTTAGATCTCTGAACTTCTGTTGTCACATAGCATTAAGAATAATCACTGTTGGTCAAAATATCATCATATGCAGTGCAAGCTACATTCACAATTGCTTGTTTTTTAATATTCCTGTTACCCAGAAATTTTAATTAGCAAAATATTTTTAAAACAACTAAAGCAAACACAGTGGAAGAAAGGGAAATTTAAAAAAAAAAACAATAAATTGAGTAAGGCATAAAAAAATAGAAATGATAAAATTGTAACCCCAAACATATAAACAGTGTCCATTATTAAGAAAAGCATGGCTTAAATAATCCTTACAATTGTCAATAATAGTAAGACAGAAGTTTATTAGAGAGTAAATGTTTAAAGTACTCTTTTGTAGTTCCTGGATTTTGGGGATTTAAGTCTAAAATCACAACTAAAAGGCTACTCACCTCTCAACCATCAAATTGTACATGTAACAAAGCATAAGTATATAAATAATTATAGAATATGAGTTAAATTAGTTTATAAGATTTGGAACAACCCAAATCTCCTGAATCAAAGCTAAAGAGTTAAATCCCTTCTCTCACTTTGATAATTCTTTGAAGATTCTGTTCAAGTTGAAAAAAATTAGCTTTGGTTTCAAAAGTTCCCCGTGTGTCTGTGTATTTTAAGACTACCTTAAAATAAGTGTAAAGAAAATTTGATGGTAGGTATGGAAAGTAACTTAGTTCATTCTCCTGTGAGAATAACAAATCTTTAATAAGTTTATGTTTTAGGCTCATTCTAAATTCAAAAACTGAAAAATTGATGAGAGCCCTCAAATAATAAAACATATTTTAAAAACATTTTACCTAAATTGAGTTGAATATTAATAACTTATAAACTATCATGTGTAATTTCAATTATTTGTATTAGGTCATATGCTTTTAAATTATTGATTTGAACTTCTCAATTAATTCTCCAAGTCTATAATTTATCAATACTGCAATTTGAGAGCATTTTCTATAAAGACACACAAAACATACTTTAGTTGCTAAGAATAACATTATCAAACATATAGTATTTATAATACAATATTGAAAGAGTGATATCAAGACATACCCATTGTATTGTAATCATTAATTTTGATACTGGAATTACATATAAATTTTATATCAATGATGTTAACATATTTTAACCCTGATTAGCACAAAGATAGAATGTTAATTATTACTTAGGAATATCAGGGAAAAAATGTCAATAAACAAAAGTTATAGATTGAATAAAGCCTAAAAAAAAAAAGAGAAAGAAAAAAAGAAAAGTAGCCAATGTGTTCCCTTTGTCTTTTATTTTAATTTTTTTTCCCAAGGAAGAAGGATTATATTCCTTACAGAGAGATACATTTAACTCTTTCCCCCAAACTCACACATGCACACATAAATAAAATCTATTTATTTTGTGACCTTGCAAACTTAAGTGGTTTAAGATATTATAGGTGGAAAGCTTATCACGAGGATGCTTGAATGCAAAGGAAGGCAAGTTGTGAATGGGGCACATGCAAATAGTAAATGCCTTTTGTCCACGTGGGCAAGATCCATTCCAATATGTGTTTCATCCTATTTATGTGGTGAACAAAAATAAAAAACAAAAAAACAAAAACAAGTTAACATCACTGAATTTATTTCTTCATAAAATTTGATTCCTTAGCATATTACAATGGCTAAATTTTGAAGTTGGCATGTCCTTTCTTTAATTATAATATTATATTTTTTCTTAGGGAACATTTTCTTTCTAAATATTACATAATTATAGAAGGCAGATTATAAACACAGTAAGTAATTTATAACTGTAACATAGTTTGGGAGTAACTAAATTTTCCTTAAATGAAAAAACCCAGCTTGTGTAGGGAAACTCAGTATATACAAGTACATTTCTCTTTCATCATTACACTTTCCATCTTCACAAATTCATATTTCACACGAATTAACATTTTGTTCTGGGAATGAAAGTCCCTGTTCATCTAATATCACATAGCTATAGATACAACATAAAGCTCTCATTACAGTATATTCTAAATTTCTCTCTCACAGACCTGGTACCATTATTGTCACATTTTACTTGAGAATATGCTTATAAACATATGATACGTGATTATAATAATTGATTTATATAGTTAAAGATATTTTGCAGCAATCAAAATGGAAAACAATTGCATTTTACCTTCATTTCCCCAATTCTGCGTCACCCTGTTTTTTTCTAAATATCAAATATTCTAATAAAAACACTTCTTCCATACAAAAATTTCTTTTAGCATTCCCTATAGTGCACATGTGTTGAGAATGCATGTCCCAGGCTTTTTATCATCTGAGAAAAATTTTTACTTGCCCTTCACTTTTAAAAGATATTTTCTGCAGGATATAGAATTCTGTTTGGACATATTTTTCAATCATTTTAAAGCTGTTACTACATGGTCATCTGGCATGTATTGTTGCAGATGGGATGTCTACGCAAATTCTTATCTTTGTTCCTCTCAGGTTATATGTAAGTTTTCTTTTGGCTACCTTCAAGATTTTTTATGTTTTTCACTTACTGTAGCTGGAATACGATATATATCATGTATATGGTTTTCTTGTCTTGTTTGTTTATTTAGGTTTTGGTAGTATGCTTGGTGTCCTTTGAGATTCTCAGATTTGTGGTATTCTGGCTTACATTACATTGGATTAATTGTCAACTGTCATTTCTTCAAATATATCTTTTTTTCCATTTACTCTTTCTCCTGAAATTCCAATTATTTGTACTATCATGGCTTGATATTAGCCAACAACTATTGTTGTTGTATGTATGTTACATACTTTTACAACTATTTCTTTTTCTCTTTGCATTTTATTTGGGTAATCTCTAGCAATCTACTTTCAGGTTCACTGATAATTTCTTTGGCTTTATACAATTTGTGAATGAACCCATCAGAAGCACTTTTATTCAGTTCTGTTACTATTTTATTTTTATCATTCACATTTGATTCTTATAGTTTCTATCTCTCTGCTGAAATTAACCATCTGAGCTTTTATGATGTTAACATTTTCCATTGTAACCTTTAATATAATTATCATAATTATTTTGATTTCTCTCTTGGTTACTTTATTTTTTTTTTTAACATTTATTTATTTTTGAGACAGAGAGAGACAGAGCATGAACAGGGGACGGGCAGAGAGAGAGGGAGACACAGAATTTGAAACAGGCTCCAGGCTCTGAGCTGTCAGCATAGAGCCCGACATGGGGCTCGAACTCACGGACCGTGAGATCATGACCTGAGCCGGAGTCGGAGGCTTAACTGACCAAGCCACTCAGGCGCCCCTCTCTTGGTTACTCTGAACACTTTTCTGGGTGTTTTGAATTTGATTCTAATGATTGCCTTATCTTTTCAGATTCCTTTTTTCCCCCTCATCTTTTGATCTACTGTGTTATTTTATTAGTTTTTTTTAAGTTTTTAAATTATTTTTAAAATAAATTAATAAAATATATGGTAGATAAAAAGACTACATATACACACACACATACACACACACACATATGTATGTATATATTTGGTGTCTAGTATAATTTTTGTCTTATTTGGCATTTAGTGAGAGATATGTTTATCTAGTTAAGAGTTTGGTTTAATTTGAAGAATTTTGTTATGAAGACCAGACTTGAAATTTGTTGTTGCTGTGAGTAATAGAGGTTTCTATGGTCTTCAAGGACTTTACACTGTCAAGCAAGCCCATGTCCAGTTTTCAATAGTCCTTTAAACTTTTCTAGTTTGATCTTCCTATATATTTACATGGCATTCATCAGCATCAGCCCCAGGTAAATATTCAGCCCCCATTATTTTCTGAATATGTCTGTTTATCTCCACATTTTAGTTTGCTCATTTGTTTTGTGACCTCAATTATTTGATGGGTTCAAGAAAAATTATTTTGCAGTATCTCTATTTTTTCTTGTTTTATTAATGGGAATGACACTCTACCAAGTTCTCTAAATTTCAAAACTAAAAAATGGAAGTCCTTTGGATTAATCTAAAAACTGTAGTTACCCTACAAAACTCTCTATGAATTACCGATATATTTGTGTACTTAATAGTCACATTCATTTGAACTCAATGTTTGAATTCCAATGCTCATCTATTCATATTACGTCTCTTGGTTTTTAGTCATTTGTTATTGTCCCCTGACATGCAGATTTGATTTACATAGAGTATATTGTGCATACAAAGTATTTATTACAATATGCTAGCCTCTGGTTGATACTATCTTCTCCTGAAGTAGATTTAAGTTTTCAATATTAGAACATGAGCTGAACACTTAAATATGTTTTTGAAATGAGCTGTTTAAAGCTAGGTTACAAACATGTGTGTTGGCTCATTTATTTAATTACTCATAGAACTTCAAGAACATAACCTCCTCCAGGGTCCTAACTGGTATATATACCAAACCTTGTTTGGCACTGAACACAATTATTCTCTCCACCTAGGTGAAAATGTGGGAAAATCTCATTTTTGAACTATAACTACTTGTCACCACCTTTAACTAATCTAACAGCCTCACAGTTCCCATCTTTGTATATTGGTAAATTTTGTTAAGGACAAACCACCGTAGAAAGCTGTTCTCCCTTCTGGAACTTTTCTTTCAAATCCTAGCTACTCATTTTTTTTCTGTCTTGGCATCTCTCAGATATCTTCATATACATGTTTCTTTTTTATCTCATTATTTACAATGTGATGTTTAGAAACAACGAAAATTATGTGCCATTTCTCTAGGCAATGTTTAAAGTTGGATAGATAAATATTTGATGTTACTGTGACATTTATTCTTTAAAGCTATTATTAAACATCACAGTCTTTATCATTTAGCAAAACTTCTTTGACATTCCTGGTGACCCCTTTCTCTTTTGACTCCAGTAATACATTGTGTATACTTCTGTAATAAAACTTTATGAACTATTATATATTATTTTTTGTGTTCTATAGTTATGAAGTTCATAGAGATGAATTACAATATCTTTATATACAAGCACTCATCACTTTGCATGACCCTGGTATATATGAATTTTAGTTACCACAGATAAATAATGCCAGCCTTCCAACAGCACAGTTCACATTTCTTTTATCATGGTATATTAACTATAAAAAATTGAGTAAAGCATGAACTTTGCTACTAGATCTTTAATACACTATCAGTATCAATATGAATAACTAATATGTCACTTCTTTTAAATGAATTTGGAGAATGCGCACCTGTCACTCACTGTATGCACAGACAGCAAAGCATGTAGTCTCATAGCTTCTATTTCCTAGCGATAACTCTTGTGTTTTATAGAAATATTTTTGGAGTTTATTCATTTTGAGAGAGAAAGAAAAAAGAGAGAACATGAGCATGCATGGGGGAGGGGTAAAGAGAGAGAGAGAGAGAGAGAGAGAGAGAATCCCAAGCAGGCTCCAAGGTGCCACGAGAGGCTCAAACTCATGAACCATGGGTTCATGACCTGAACCAAAACCAAGAGTCAAATGCTTAACTGAGCCACCCAGGCACCCCACAGAAATGGATTATCAAAAGAAGAAATCAGACAGGGAAAATGTAGCAAAGAAACCAAATATGATATTTCTGTAAGTGAAAGATTTTAAAATGGCAACAGCAAAGCAAATATAGGACTTGACCAAGGTATGCATGAAGTTAAGGTATGAACTATATTGAAAGGGTTTGGTGAATATTTTTTTAAAAAAGGTTAACTTCTGGGGCGCCTGGGTGGCGCAGTCGGTTAAGCGTCCGACTTCAGCCAGGTCACGATCTCGCGGTCCGTGAGTTCGAGCCCCGCGTCAGGCTCTGGGCTGATGGCTCGGAGCCTGGAGCCTGTTTCCGATTCTGTGTCTCCCTCTCTCTCTGCCCCTCCCCTGTTCATGCTCTGTCTCTCTCTGTCCCCAAAATAAATTAAAATGTTGAAAAAAAAAATTTAAAAAAAAAAGGTTAACTTCTTTGGCAAGTTTTAAATTACACTATGTTTGAGATGGAATGCTTGCTTACTTCTACTTTGTAATACATGCTTCCATTAAAAAAAAAAATCTCAATCTCTTTGGATAGAATGCTAGCCAAAAGTATTGAATTAGTTGGTACATTGAAAACAAAAAACAAAAAACAAACAAACAAAAAAAACAATTAGTAAGAGACTGAAAACATTTGTTTGTTTGTTTGTTTGTTTACTATCAACAAGATTGGTCCCATTCAGGAAATGGAATGCATTCATTATTATTAAGCTGTGTAGTTAAGCTACTAATGCAGATTAAGTATGCTGCTGTGAAATTTGGAACCAGATTCCAAGGATTAGTCCAGGCAGATGTTTGTAGCCAACAGGATGATGTTATCTCAGAGGAAGTAACAAGGGCAAAATCTTTATACCAAAGGAACTCTCAGAGATAATTCCTGACATTGAAATCAAAAAGGATGAAATGCTCGAAGCTAATCCAAATTTATAAAGGAATGTAACAATTCACTAAAATATAGAAATGAAGCTCACTTTATATGAAAACTTTAATAGTGAGAGGAAGACAAGCACTGTTGACACAATTCGTCATTAGTTTTTAAAAATAGCAAAATGCGGGGGGGCCTGGGTGGCGCAGTTGGTTAAGCATCCGACTTCAGCCAGGTCACGATCTCGCGGTCCGTGAGTTTGAGCCCCGCGTCGGGCTCTGGGCTGATGGCTCGGAGCCTGGAGCCTGTTTCCGATTCTGTGTCTCCCTCTCTCTCTGCCCCTCCCCTGTTCATGCTCTGTCTCTCTCTGTCCCAAAAAAAAAAAAAAAAAAATAGCAAAATGCCTAATTGTCAATATTTCTTATATTTTAAATTACAGTGTACTATCTAAAGATATTTTACTTATCATTTTCTTATAAATATATAACCAATTTTAATATAGTTTCTAATGTTTCACAAAAGCTTGTAAAGTTCACAAAACAAACTTTTTTTCCCCATTGATTGTCTATATGCAAATTCATCAGGAGAGAAAAATCTGATATAAAAAGAAAATAAAGTTTTATTCAAACTCAGATTAGGACAACTGCCCAGGAAACATGATCTTCACGGGGAAGAAAGTCCTTTGGAGACTGAACAATTATTACAGGGTTATATACCATTTTTATATCTTGTAAAAGCTCAAAAGATTATAGATTCGCACATAGGCAGGAATCATGAGTTTTAAAGTCAAGGAATGCAAGGAGTAGGACCACGGATCAATATCTCAAGGGCAAGATGGTTTTCCATTAGGACAGTCATTCACAAAATAGATGTACAAAGCATGTAAGCTGCTGTAATTCAGGCTTTGTGTTTGAACAAAGTTTATGTATAGTCATGCTGACCTAGAAAGAAATCTACAGTGGCTTTGCTTATAGATCAGGCCTTTAGAGATTTTTTCTATCAATGGTTAAGAGAAATTTGCAAAGTTTTAGCCTTTTATGTTCATGTACTGCTGTGCAAAGGAAAAAGTATAAAGAATTCACTTAGTAATATCGTCAAAATATGCAATGAATAGGCAAATGTATTACTATCACTTTTTATATATAAAAATAATACTAAAAGCACCATCTCTGAACCCAAAAAGTTTTTAATGTTAAAAGCATGGACAGCATTTTTTCTTATTTGATGTTTGCTGTCAAAACTTCTTTTGAAACATGAACAATTTTCTGTTGTTAAATGTGTCTCTGCATGATAAACTTGGTGTGAAAGATGAAAAAAATATCTTTTTTCTGTATATAATCGAAGTTAAAATTTTAAATATGAATTTTAATTTTGTAAAGATTATGTCTTAACATGCATAATAATGAGACACAAAATTTAATCATGCTAAAATGAATACAGAGATTTAAAAATATTTAGGTATTGATATATTTTTATTGCACAGGTGTATAAATATATAAGTATACATACATATATATATATATAATTAGGAAATCTTCAAAATTTTATGTATATTTATTTGAATTCCCCAAAAACAAAACATTGAACAAAAACTTAATTTAGGATGCAGAAAAGATATGTAATTCCTTAAGCATGCTATAGTTACTCTTCCAGATTGCTGCTGTTTACCATGTGCTGACAAAATATTCCTTTTTAGTGTTTTTAAATGTTTATCTATTCTTGAGAGAGAGCACGATCAGGGGAGAGGCAGAAAGAGAGGGAGACACAAAATCTGAAGCAGGCTCCAGGTACTGAGCTGTCAGCAAGGAGCCCGACACGGGGCTTGAACCCACGGATGGAGAGACTATGACCTGAGCCGAAGTTGGACACCCAACTGATTGAGCCACCCAGGTGCTCCACAAAATATTCCTTTTTATTCTTTGGATAACTTTTAGCTTGAGTGAAGCATCTATTTATTAAATAAGGGTGGTTTTTGGAATCAAAGATTGACCATGCTAAAATAAAGTTTAGTTTTGAGAACCCTATCCATATTTTAATGAGAAAGCACAGAGTTTAAATGTTTACATATGTTATTTTTAAAATTTCCTCAGAAAGAACTTTTTTTTGTACCTGCAATAAAAACAATGAAAACATATGTCTCAAGAAAAATGAGTTCAAAAGACTGATAAAAATTACAAAGTTACTTACAAACACACTAATAATAACATGGCACCTTGCTTACTTCTGCTTCTATGCCAAAGAGAAAAGAAATAGACATTAAGTGGGGGAGAAGATGGATGGAGGTAGGAAGTGGTGGGGGAGAGAAGGCAGGTTTTTGTTATGTTTTGTTTGTATTGGCTTGATTGGTTAATTGACATTTTAGAGTTTCTGTTTAGTAGGAATGTATACCTAAGGTTTCTCTCCAGTCTTCAGTTCAATAGCTGTATTCTAATATTTAATGATAATTTAAAAAACATACACAGATACAATAGAGAAATAAAAGTTGTCAAGATTTGCCATTTTTACGAGGATTATAATTTTATCAGTTCTCCAGTATGCGTAGGCATAAAATCACAGAGAAAGACGTTTTATCTACATCAAGCTACAGAGTTGAGCATCAAGAGGGGAAAGATACGTATTAAAGTGACTTACTGCACAGTATAACATTTTAGCTACCTTCCTTTTAGTGCATACAATCATTTATGGCCCACCACACCACACTCCTTGGATAAATGCTTATGCACTAGAAGAGGCTACCGCTTTGCAGGGCTCTCTGTTCATCAACCCTTTGCCATTTCTTCCACAGCTTTGCTTTGCAATTTCACTTCCTACTGAAAAAAAAAAAAATTAAAGGAAAAAACAAACAAAAATCAAAACCCACAAACAAAAGAAAACAACAATACAACAGAACACAGCAACAACAAGAGTGGCTTCTGGTGCCTGAAATAAACTCTGGGTTTACTGCTGACTCGATCTGTATTAAACCAAACTTTCCCTATGTTTTACTACAATAATACAGAATGTGGTTTAAAATTAAGCTTTGTCTACTAATTTAGAAAAGATTACATTTTGAGTCTCATGGTCTCTTGTATTTCTTCCTTGTATATAGGTTACTCCTACCCTTGATACAATATAGAATGAAATAAGATAGACTTTAAAGTGTTTTGCAATTATAATACTATTCAATAAGATTAAAGAACAAAATAACTTTTCAAGGATGTGAGTACTTGAAAGATAACAAAATACTTGAATTCAATAGCATAAATACTGAATACATCTGTGTGAATTTTTGAGTTACCTAAATCTGATCTTTTTCGATTTATTCTTCTATCATTATTTCTTAAAATAAACTTTCAATTTAGGTGGAGATTTCTGTCATTAATTGCCCCACCTGATGGTGGTTGTTTTCTCCTTGCCTGGACACTTTCCCCAAAGGTTTCATAATTTCTCTTCTATATTCCGATGGGAGGTAGAAAGGTGTCTGGAAATGGAGAAAATGCGATGGCATCTTCCTAAACACTAGTAATACTTTATTTCCTGATATTTGTGGTGGCTGTATAGATGTGTTTACTTTAGAAAAAAATATATATGTACATTCTTTTTGTGCATTTACCTACATCTCAATTTTAAAAATATTTACAAAATAAAGAAATTGCCAGATTCTGATAATTAGTGGTGTGATGCTTTCAAAGTGGTCTGGAATCCTTACAGGAACTGTGAATAATGGGAAGGTTTTAAGAGTTCTGGTTAAAATGTAAAACTAATCAGAAGGCTACAAAATTCTGGAAATTGATAGTGGCGATGATCATAAACCACTGTGAATACACTTAATGCCACTGAATCATACACTTAAAGATGATTAAGGGTAAATTAAAAAAATTAAAAAATTAAATGTAAAACTATTAACTCAAGGGTCTAGAGATGTGTTCATACTGTATACAATAAAATAATTTAGTGATTTAATTTTGATTTGGAATAGAATAATATTGGAATAATATTAGTTATTTTAGCATAAATAGCTACTGGCAAAGATTCCCTAGTTTAAAAGTGGGATGAATGTGAAATGTGCTGTTACATATAAACCTTCAAGCCTATTTTATTTATCTTGCTTTGCTTTACCTGTGTGAGGAAGGAAAAATAATTTCCCTTTACTCTTCTAGGTTCCTGGCTGAGAAACCTTTGTAATAATAATAATAATAATAATAATAATAAATACCAGATTAACAGGAGAAAAACAAACAGAAGTCTAATAACATGTTAACTGAATTGGACAGTGTTAACTGGCCACATCACTTGGGCAAGATCTTGCAGTCAGTGGCAAACACTGAAGGTTTTAAAATGTGTTTAAGGTGATGGCTTGGGCCATTTTGAGGAGTTACTCAGTTTTCCTGGGTCTCTCCCATGTATAAACAAGGTATACATGTTATTAAACTTCTGTTTGTTTTTCTCTTGTTAATCTGTCTTATGTCAACATAATTACTTAACCAGCGGACGAACCTAGATGGAAGAAAGGAAAACTCTCCCACCCCTACAATAGCATCTGTCATGGTGTTCAAATACAAGTGGTACTAATTGAGGTTTGGTTGTAATGTTAAATAACAATAATAACAACAATAACAGAGTAAATTTTAAAGATCTAATTGGTTTCACCAAATGATTCATAAATGGGCAGCATCCCATTAAGTGAATAGAAAGACTTGCATGTGAAGACTTGCATGGTCTCAGGCTTTAGTAGATATTGAGACAATTTAGGAAAAGGTTTACTCACATGTATTGAATCTTTATAGGTTCTGTACTTTGTATTCACCCAATGTCAGTATTAGAAACATCCCACAGATTTTCAGGCCCCTTGAGTAAACTGACAACTTTTGGAATTCTTTTTCTTCTATATCAAAAGTGGGTTGTAAAGAACATAATAGATCAGGTTTAGGTTGGTCAGGAAATTCTCAGGTGAGGTATCCATTGGTAGCAAATTGTCCTTTAACTTTAGAAAGGAGATGTCTGCTTAATACATTGAAAAGGGCTGCATCTTACATCAAAAGGGAATGTTTTCAGTAAAAGGTCCCAGAGTCATTTGTATTAGTTGGGATAGAAATTCTCTCTGAACTTTATACCCCCAATAGGGAAAGCTCTTTTTTGTTTTCTCCAAGGGATTTGTTTTCCTATGAGAATAGGAGTTAAACTAGAAAGCATAGCTCTAGTATCAAGTAGATTATGTCAAAGTTTCCCGTTAATTTCAATTTTAATTTCAGCTTGGGTGTTTAAGGGAATTCCTGGAGAATCCCTTGGAGTCAATCAACTCAGGGAGGGACACATGTGGGGGGCCTACCTTGGCGATAGATATGGGGTAATTAAGTTGAAGAATTTGCATAGGACCTTAGGGGATAATCTTTTTTCCAGTGTTCCAGTTGATTACAGATGAGAAATTGATTTGGGGGCCACTGTCTTCATGACAGGACCCTAAGAAGGCACCGTTTGAAAGGCCTAGGTATTATTTGAGGCCTCTAGTCTTGGATTTGTTGTGGCTGCAAGATTAATAATAAGGCAAATTTTTGTTTGAAGTCATACTCCAAGGTCATTTCAAAGTGCTCATCTGTAGTCATGAGCTCAGTCAGAGGGTTGGCTTCCCATCTATATTTTCTGCCTTTTTATTAATACATTAATCTCAGTATATAATCCATTTATAAATAGAATAGCTAGAGCAAGTGTTGTGACCTTATATAGTGTATGGAACGTGGAATACTATTGGAAGACAGCTTCCAAAAGAGCTTTGAAGTCTGTTACAGATTCATCTTTCTTTCATTTGTATGTTTGAATAATATACCAATCAATCAGTAAGGGAAGGAAAAACTCTAGGAATGGACTGTAAAAAATCAGTTGTTATTTCACAAGATCTTTCTTAGCCATAAAGGGAACACATTGAGGATCAAGGGTCTCAAATATTGTCCTCAAGGTTTTGCCATTCTTTTTGTAGCATACATTTTTGGGTTTCACTAGGTCCTACCAATATGTGCACTAAAAGATCTAGCAGCCCAGGGTCATAGGCCCCAGTGATTATTCTAAATTCTTCAAAAAAACTTTTGGGGATCCTCTCTAGCTTTAGGAAATACTTTAACTATGATTCTGAGTTCAGTCTTTGACCAAAGGGTGAAATATATGTGCGGAGGTTTGTCTGAAACCTCAGGTAGTTTTATTTTAAAGTATTTGAAAAGGTTGCTATTTAGTAGTATCTTCAGAATGGAAAGGCTGTTTGGACAGAGAATTAGTAAAATGTGAGTACTCATGTAAAGAAAAGGGAAGCAGTAGAAGTCACATTGGTTTTATTATTTTTTTAGTTATCTCCTGTGCCTCTAATTTTTCACTAGGCTTTTCTAACAAGTCTTTTAATGAAGCTATTTTGGAATCTTGAATTCTTAGGGAAGCTTCATCATATAAATTAAAATAGTTATCCTATTCTATTTAATGTGGGAACCCTTGTTTTCATGTGTGCTGCTTCTTCTTCCTTTAATGTTTATTTATTTATTTTGAGAGAGAGAGAGAAACAGGGAATGAGTGAGGGAGGGAAGGGCAGAGAGAGGGGAGATAGAGAATCCCAAGTAGGCTCCTTGCTGTCAGTGAACAGCCAGAGATCATGACCTCAGCAGAAATCAAGAGCAGGATGCTTAGCCAGCTGAGCCACCCAGGCGCCCCTCACGTGTGCTTCTAAAATGAATGATGTTGTCTAATTGGAACATGCCCCATAAAGGTCATTGTAATTTGAGATTATTTTTTATAGGATTTTGTCATTTTTGTAGATACTTACAGCTTCCAGGACTACAGTTCCTAACCATAAAATAAGCAGGTTTCCTGGAAGATGGTATGCTTAACTCTTTGGAATTTAAAGATCCCATTTTTTAAAAAAATATTTATTCATTTTTGACAGACAGAGCACAAGCAGGAGAGGAGCAGAGAGAGAGAAGAAGTCACAGAACATGAAGCAGGTTCCAGGCTCCAAACTGTCAGCACAAAGCCCAACGTAGGGCTTGAACTCATGAACCACGAGATCATGACTCAATTCGAAGTTGGACACTTAACTGACTGAGCCACCCAGACACCCCTAAAGATCCCATTTCTTTTAGCTAGCCTTTATCTACACAAAAAAGAAAAACAAACATGTGCTTCTTAATATCTTAGCAGTTACCAAGTGTTACTGCACCCTGGCCAAGAGAAGCCCCTGTATACACATCTGACAATTTCCAGCATGGAACTTGGGACTGGGGAATGGACTGAACAAGCAGGCCTCAACAAATGGAGACTGCAATCTGATTCCACACAAATGGGGTACTGCAGCCCATGGTTTCCAAAAAGGAATCTGGGTATGGAATCAAGAACTAGAGTTTCCAAATAAATGAAGAATTATGGTCCAAACTGCCAGCAGTTCCCATTGTGGAATTAATGATTCCAAAGAGTTGGGGAATAGATTCAAAACCCAATTAGACTGGGAGCTCAACATAAAGGTAGTGGAGCTCAAAACCAAGAGGAACTTGGCCATAATCCTCAGAAATAGTGAGAAGGGCAGCGAACTCAAAAGAAGGTTCATGAGTACCACTGCTCTGTTTCTCACTGTCCCTGAATGTCATCAGAAGTTTGCTCCAGGGGCACCTGGGTGGCTCAGTCGGTTAAGCAGCCGACTTCGGCTCAGGTCATGATCTCGCAGTCTGTGAGTTCGAGCCCCGCGTCTGGCTCTGTGCTGACAGCTCAGAGCCTGGAGCCTGTTTCAGATTCTGTGTCTCTCTCTCTCTGACCCTCCCCTGTTCATGCCCTGTCTCTCCCTGTCTCAAAAATAAATAAAACGTTAAAAAAAAATAAAAAAAAAGAAGTTTGCTTCAGATTCCACTGCCACTGCCACCAGATATGTCAAATACCAAAAATTCAACTGAATTGAACATATATATATATACACACACATATACATATATATGTATATATATACATATGCATATATACACATATATATACATATGTGTGTATATATGTATATGTATATATATACATATATGTGTGTGTGTGTGTGTGTGTGTGTATATATATATATATATATATATATATACATATGTTTCAAGGTAGAGTGTAGAATCTTTAAAAATAGGCATCATGTCTGTTTTTTTCATCCTCATATACATATGCCTAGAAAAGTTTTTAGAACATTATCTGGAACACGTATAGAACATAGAGGGTACTTAAGATATAATGGAACGACTTATTTATGGCATAAATTGTTTCAGATCAGACTATTCATATCTATTTTCAAGACTACATAAAATAGTTCAAAGAAGAACTGGCCAGAAGGAAAAAGCATTCTACCAGCCCAACAAAGTCAGAAAGTACAATGTAATTTCAATTTGATTGTAAAGAACTGTTAAAGTATCTCTGTGTACTTTTCTTTCTTATAATGTGAACATTTTTAATTTATATAATATTTTATAAATTTAATCCACTAAGGGAAAATGAAATCTGAACATTTCTAATTTATAGAATATTTTATACTTTTAATTTACTAAAAGATTCTTTTCCTGTGGAGTTTAGTATGCATGTACGTAAAATTATTGTTCACCATGTAGGTACAGATTTTTAAACTTTATCAATAAATATTTTATTTAATTCACACAACTATTAGGGGCTGGAGTATTAAGAAATTCCTGTATGTGAGAATTTTAAAAATTAAAGAGGCCAGGGGCCTTATATTGCAATCTCTTCCCATGTGAATAAATGGTACTGGCATTCAAACGCTATTCTTCTAATGGCAAATCAAGTATTGTTTTTCTTGTTTTAAAAGTGGCAGAGCTGAGATGGGGAAATATAACTTAAAGCATTTAAAGACAACTCTAAAAACAAAAGACAGTGGTGAGCAAGAGTAATAACTAAAAGTCATTTTGTGTATACAGTGTTAATTTTTTATCATTTTATTCTAAAAACAAACCACACACACAATATTTATATATATTTCTTACTCAAGTTTGTGCTGTAAAAACTATGATTCAAAAGGTCAGTTTAATTTAGTCCATCCTCATAAATCTCAGGAAAGAAAAGACATGCTTACAAATCTCTTTTATATTAACATTCACAGTCTTAGGTCAGCGTATCATGAGGGAGTGCTGGAACATGAACTAGAGACTAGTACAAAATTTTCCCAAAATGTCTTTCACAGCACAAGGATAAGTGTTGGGAAAGGACAAGAGAAAAATTCCCTACTTGGAAGTAATTTCTAGTTTCTATTTCTGGACCAAATACAGAGAAGAACAGATTCAAAAAGCATATAGAAGATTAACATCCTTTCAAATGATATATTGATAACTTCATTAAAATTATGTTGTCCTGTTTTTTTTTTGGTTTTTCTTTTTTTCTTTTTTTTTTGAGAGAGAGTGAGAGAGCGAGAGAGAGAGGGAGAGGGAGGGAGGGAAGCAGAGACAGGGAGACAGACGATGTAGAGCTGCCTCTGTGCTGACATGACAGCAGATAGCCTGATGCAGGGCTTCAACTCAGGAACTTTGAGAACATGACTTGAGTTGAGGTCAGATGCTTAATCCAGTGAGCCACCCAGGTGCCCAAGACCTGATTCTTGATAACAATGATTCCTTCATAGTTGTGAATGTCATTTGTTGAAGATACATTGAGCCCAAGAGCACTTAAAAACGAATATGTATTTTGAGAATGTTTTGACCAAAGGAAAAAAATTTAAGAAGGTAAGTGTTGTTGTTTGTTTTTTTTTTCAATAAACCACCAGATTTGTTAGCAAATAGTATAATTTTTATTTTTAATTTCTGCTCTGAAAATATTGTTATATTAATTTCAAATTATGTTATTCAGATCCAAATGGAATTACATTTAAGAAGAGGCTTTAAATGTTAAGATTTATGGATCCCTTTAATTAGAAGACAAATACATAATCTTAGCAGCCCAGTGATTCAAAAAGAGAGTTTATGGCTACTTTAATTTATATACTATTGAATGAAACGTCACAGAGCCACATTTCAAGATGAAAGTCACAGTCATTATAAATTTTTACTATTTTTGTTGGAGTTGAACACTAATAAAGATATATATTCAAAGAGAAATTGACAAATATAAAATTGAAATTGAGCCCATAACACAAAAGCAAATATTTTGAACAGCGTTTTAAAAAACTTATGTTTGTGATTATATAGTTTGGTTATTCATATGAATAAACAAAAACAGTCTTCAAAAACTTATACTGCCACATTTTCTGCCAGATTCCAATATTTCCTCCTTTGAAAATCCAAACTGAAAGGTCATATTAAACTTCCTACGTCCTCTACTTTCAGACTACATTAAAATAACAGTAAAAAACTAAAGAAGGAATAAAACCACAATGAGGAAGATGATATGAGGGATATTTCAAAATGTTTCTAGGACATGCAAAGAATATAAACAAATATTGACTTATGAAACATAAGACGTAGCCTTCCCAAGTCCTTAAACAGCAGAAGGACCTAAGCTGTCAGGTAGGACCTTAGAGAGGGAAGTTTTCAGTTGCAGAGGTGCAGGGGTACCATCTTGCTTTTCTCTGTGACCATTTAAAATTCTGCACTTAAAAGAGTTAGAATCCTTCTTCTCTCTCTTATAGCCTCTTCCACATTTTCACACTGAGTTGCCAGCTAACAAGTTGGTATCTAGAGGCATAAAATTGAGAGGATATTCTCTAAAGAAATGGAACACAGGAACCTGTGGAGGATGGCGGCGTAGGAGGATGCTGGGCTCACCGCGCACGTCCTGCTGATCACTTAGATTACACCTACACTTGCCTCAATGACCCAGTAAACAGAAAACTGCCAGAGGTTAGCAGAACGGAGTCTCCAGAACCAAGCGCAGATGAGAGGCCCAGGGAAGAGGGGCCCCTCCTGAAGTGGATCTCCGAAGGAAAAGTGAGCGGAACCTGCCCCTCACGCCCCTGTGCACCTTGCTGATCCATCCCAGCTAATACGCCAGATCCCCAGCACCACAAGCCTGGCAGTGTGCAAGTAGCCCAGACGGGCCACGCCACCCCACAGTGAATCCCGCCCCTAGGAGAGGGGAAGAGAAGGCACACACCAGTCTGACTGTGGCCCCAGCGGTGGGCTGGGGGCAGACATCAGGACTGACTGCGGCCCCGCCCACCAACTCCAGTTATACACCACAGCACAGGGGAAGTGCCCTGCAGGTCCTCACCACACCAGGGACTATCCAAAATGACCAAGCGGAAGAATTCCCCTCAAAAAAAACGTCCAGGAAATAACGACAGCTAACGAACTGATCAAAACCGATTTAAACAATATAACAGAAAGTGAATTTAGAATAATGATCATAAAATTAATCGCTGGGCTTGAAAACAGTATACAGGACAACAGAGAATCTCTTGCTACAGAGATCAAGGGACTAAGGAATAGCCAGGAGGAGCTAAAAAATGCTATCAACGAGTTGCAAAATAAAATGGAGACAACTACGGCTCGGATTGAAGAGGCAGAGGAGAGAATAGGTGAACTAGAAGATAGAAAAAGAGGAAGCTGAGAAAAAGATAAAAAAATCCAGGAGTATGAGGGGAAAATTAGAGAACTAAGTGATACACTAAAGAGAAATAATCTACGCATAATTGGTATTCCAGAGGAGGAAGAGAGAGGGAAAGGTGCTGAAGGGGTACTTGAAGAAATAATAGCTGAGAACTTCCCGGATCTGGGGAAGGAAAAAGGCATTGAAATCCAAGAGGCACAGAGAACTCCCTTCAGACATAACTTGAATCAATCTTCTGCACAACATATCATAGTGAAACTGGCAAAATACAAGGATAAAGAGAAAATTCTGAAAGCAGCTAGAGATAAATGTGCTCTAACATGTAAAGGGAGTCCTATAAGACTCATGACCGATCTCTCTACTGAAACTTGGCAGGCCAGAAAGGAATGGCAGGAGATCTTCAATGTGATGAACAGAAAAAATATGCAGCCGAGAATCCTTTATCCAGCAAGTCTGTCATTTAGAATAGAAGGAGAGATAAAGGTCTTCCCAAACAAACAAAAACTGAAGGAATTTGTCACCACTAAACCAGCCCTACAAGAGATCCTAAGGGGGATCCTGTGAGACAAAGTACCAGAGACATCACTACAAGCATAAAACATACAGACATCACAATGACTCTAAACCCGTATCTTTCTATAATAACACTGAATGTAAATGGACTAAATGCGCCAACCAAAAGACATAGGGTATCAGAATGGATAAAAAAACAAGACCCATCTATTTGCTGTCTACAAGAGACTCATTTTAGACCTGAGGACACATTCAGATTGAGAGTGAGGGGATGGAGAACTATTTATCATGCCACTGGAAGTCAAAAAAAGCTGGAGTACCCATACTTATATCAGACAAACTAGATTTTAAATTAAAGGCTGTAACAAGAGATGAAGAAGGGCATTATATAATAATCACAGGGTCTATCCATCAGGAAGAGCTAACAATTATAAATGTCTATGCACCGAATACGGGAGCCCCCAAATATATAAAACAATTACTCATAAACATAAGCAACCTTATTGATAAGAATGTGGTAACTGCAGGGGACTTTAGCACTCCACTTACAGAAATGGATAGATCATCTAGACACACGGTCAATAAAGAAACAAGGGTCCTGAATGATACATTGGATCAGATGGACTTGACAGATATATTTAGAACTCTGCATCCCAAAGCAACAGAATATACTTTCTTCTCGAGTCCACATGGAACGTTGTCCAAGATAGATCATATACTGGGTCACAAAACAGCCCTTCATAAGTATACAAGAATTGAAATCATACCATGCATACTTTCAGACCACAATGCTATGAAAATTGAAATCAACCACAGGAAAAAGTCTGGAAAACCTCCAAAAGCATGGAGGTTAAAGAAAACCCTACTAAAGAATGAATGGGTCAACCAGGCAATTAGAGAAGAAATTAAAAAATATATGGAAACAAATGAAAATGAAAATACAATAATCCAAATGCTTTGGGATGCAGCGAAGGCAGTCCTGAGAGGAAAATACATTGCATCCAGGCCTATCTCAAGAAAACAAGAAAAATCCCAAATACAAAATCTAACAACACACCTAAAGGAAATAGAAGCAGAACAGCAAAGACAGCCTAAGCCCAGCAGAAGAAGAGAAATAATAAAGATCAGAGCAGAAATAAACAATCTAGAATCTAAAAAAACTGTAGAGCAGATCAACGAAACCAAGAGTTGGTTTTTTGAAAAAATAAACAAAATTAACAAACCTTTAGCCAGGCTTCTCCAAAAGAAAAGGGAGATGACCCAAATAAATAAAATCATGAATGAAAATGGAATTATTACAACCAATCCCTCAGAGATACAAGCAATTATCAGGGACTACTATGAAAAATTATATGCCAACAAACTGGACAACCTTGAAGAAATGGACAAATTCCTAAACACCCACACACTTCCAAAACTCAATCAGGAAGAAATAGAAAGCTTGAACAGACCCATAACCAGCGAAGAAATTGAATCAGTCATCAAAAATCTCCCAAGAAATAAGAGTCCAGGACCAGATGGCTTCCCAGGGGAGTTCTACCAGACGTTTAAAGCAGAGATAATACCTATCCTTCTCAAGCTATTCCAAAACATAGAAAGGGAAGGAAAACTTTCAGACTCATTCTATGAAGCCAGTATTACTTTGATTCCTAAACCAGACAGAGACCCAGTAAAAAAAGAGAACTACAGGCCAATATCCCTGATGAATATGGATGCAAAAATTCTCAATAAGATACTAGCAAAGCGAATTCAACAGCATATAAAAAGAATTATTCACCATGATCAAGTGGGATTCATTCCTGGGATGCAGGGCTGGTTCAACTTGCAAATGGTTCAATTTGCAAATCAATCAATGTGATAAACCACATTAATAAAAGAAAAGATAAGAACCATATGATCCTGTCAATCAATGCAGAAAAGACCTTTGACAAAATCCAGCACCCTTTCTTAATGACAACCCTCGAGAAAGTCGGGATAGAAGGAACATACTTAGAGATCATAAAAACCATTTATGAAAAGCCCACAGCTAACATCATCCTCAATGGGGAAAAACTGAGAGCTTTTTCCCTGAGATCAAGAACACGACAGGGATGTTCACTCTCACCGCTGTTGTTTAACATAGTGTTGGAAGTGCTAGCATCAGCAATCAGACAACAAAAGGAAATCAAAGGCATCCAAATTGGCAAAGATGAAGTCAAGCTTTCACTTTTTGCAGATGACATGATATTATACATGGAAAATCCGATAGACTCCACCAGAAGTCTGCTAGAACTGATACATGAATTCAGCAAAGTTGCAGGATACAAAATCAATGTACAGAAATCAGTTGCATTCTTATACACTAATAATGAAGCAACAGAAATACAAATAAAGAAACTGATCCCATTCACAGTTGCACCAAGAAGCATAAAATACCTAGGAATGAATCTAACCAAAGATGTAAAAGATCTGTATGCTGAAAACTATAGAAAGCTCATGAAGGATATTGAAGAAGATATAAAGAAATGGAAAAACATTCCGTGCTCATGGATTGGAAGAATAAATAGTGTCAAAATGTCAATACTACCCAAAGCTATCTACACGTTCAATGCAATCCCAGTCAAAATTGCACCAGCATTCTTCTCGAAACTAGAACAAGCCATCTTAAAATTCATATGGAACCACAAAAGGCCCCGAATAGCCAAAGTAATTTTGAAGACGAAGACCAAAGCAGGAGGCATCGCAATCCCAGACTTTAAACAAACATTAAAGAAGAGTATAAACGCATACAAACCAAAAATCTGATCTTAGACAATAAGCTAATACAGATAACTGAAGATAATATTTTAAAAAACTATAATGAATGCTTTCTAATATATTCAGAAAGGTTTTACAGACATAAAACAGGAACTGGTTGCTACATAAAAGGAAAAACTCAGATAATAGGAAATAATAGAATTTCTTTATAATTATTAAAATAATAAGTTTAATTAAAAATTAAAATTTAATTTAAACAAGTGGAGTCAGACTAGAGTAAAGAAGGGCAATCTTTGGGCCGCAGCTGTGCAGCAGGTCTAGAGAATAATTTCAGATTGGGTGCAGAGTACAGAATTCTTGGGGAAGACAATTTTGGGGAATTGGATTCTGGAGACCACAGTACAGGAAAACCTTGGATTGTAAGTAACTCATTCTCTGAGTGTTCTGCAAGACGAACAAACATTTCTAATAAACTTTAACTTGATAAATGTGCGATGTCTTGCAATACAAGTAGTATATGACACTGAATGTCACATGATCACAACTGAATCAATGGTTCTTTCTCTCTCGCTGCAAGATTGTGGGTGATTGATCCCATGCTTGGATGCTTAGCCTCAGACTGCAGTGTTTGTCAGAAAACAGTGATTTTTCAGAATGTCAGAAGGTACCCACAATTGGCATTAATGTATTTTTCGTAACTTCAAAGCACCCATGGACAGTCCTTTGCTTTTCCATACACGAGTAGCTTGGGAAGGCTTTGCTTCATTCTACGTCAGGCTTTCCTCAGCTGCTTTATTGCCAGTTACATTAGATACAGTATATGACAAGAGTTTATTAATATTGTACTGTAGTCAACATCCATGCAGGCATATACAATGGCCCCCATGCAGAAAAAGATTCCATTGAGCCAAGAGATAGCAGTGATTCTGTTAGAGATAGTGAAAGTCGTCCTACATAATAACCCTCTGCTCTCCTCTCCCTCATACCAGCCACGAAAGTTTTGAAAGGTAAGTGAAGATTAATTTGTTTATTTTTCTTTATATTTTGTATTTTCTTTATCATTTTGTGTTATATTACAGTATTATAATCATTTTTATATGAATATTTGTGGAACAAATCTGAGTTTCCATTATTTTTTATGGGGAAATTCACTTTGATATACAAGTGCTTTGGATTGCAAGCATGTTTTCTAGAATGAATTATGCTCACACACTAGGTTTTACTGTACATGAGCAGAATCTTAGGCACAATAGAAGATATGACTGAATAAATAAGTACACACACACACACACACACCACAAATATCAAGGGTGATAAAAAGCAAAGAAAAATTACAATAAGGGCACCTGGGTGGCTCAGTCAGTTGAGATCTGGACTTCGGCTCAGGTCATGATCTCAGGGCTTGGCTTGTGAATTCAATTTCCGTGTCGGGTTCTGTGCTGACAGCTCAGAGCCTGCTGTGCGTTCTGTGTCTCCCTCTCTCTCTGTCTCTTCCTCACTCACACGCTGTCTCTCTCACAAAAAATAAACACTATTTTTTGAATTGCAAGAAAGCAAAGTCCAAATATAAAGAGAACAAAAAACCACTATATCCTCCTGAGAAAAATTTATAATGCAGATGAGAGATCCAATGGAATTCATAGTAAGAATACTCTGGGTCATTTACTGAGAGTTTTGTAAAGATTAACAGATCATAATACATTTTGCTTATATTAAATAATACTTATAAAGCAAAATCATATTGGATATGTTTTAGAATAAACACAGACAGAACACTGGTGATGTCACTATGGTTACAGAAGAGAATATACACCTTAACATGGAAAGGGTAACAATAAAGGTTTAGTTGACTAAGAAAAAATGAAAAGTGGGAGAATTATTGACAAGAGTGCTGATACCTCATGTAGCTTAGTGGTGATTAGAAGGATAAACTCTCTGGAGCAGCGACACAATAGAGAAAATGCAAAGACATTGCTATAATTTTATTAGAAAGAGGAAAGAAAGACATTGGTTGTAATTTTTTTAAATGGTTATTTATTTATTTTGAGAGTGAGAGCAACACATGAATGGGGGCGGAGAGAGACAAGAAAGAGAATTGCAAGCAGGCTTCTCGCTGTCAGTGCAGAACCTCATGCAGGGCTGGAACACATGAACCGTGAGATCATGACCTGAGTCAAAACCAAGAGTCAGACGCTTAACCGACTGAGCCAGCCAGGCACCCCTGATTGTAATTTTTTTAAGTCCAGTAAAATTATGCATCTAAATAATTACATAAAGATCAAGGCTATAAACATATATAATGCTGAAATATAGAAGTAACCACCAGGAAACTAAAATCAGAAAAAGTTAAAAGAGGTAGTCTCTGTTTTTTTTTTTTTATTTAAAAAATTTTTTTTAATGTTTTATTTTTTTTTTAAGACAGACAGAGAGAGAGCATGAGTGGGGATGGGGCAGAGAGAGAGAGAGAGACACAGAATCTGAAGCAGGCTCCAGGCTCTGAGCTGTCAGCACAGAGCCTGACATGGGACTCAAACTCATGAACTGTAAGACCATGACCTGAGCCGATGTCGGACACTCAACTGACTGAGCCATCCAGGCACCCCAAGGTAGTCTCTGTTATAAGAGACTAAAGAATAACGGTTGAAGAAGGGATTATTGCTTTTCATTTTTAAATTACTCTCTAGCCTTTTGCAAATGTAAGAATAACTTGCTCTAAAAGAGAAGTCCTAGAGAGGTGCCTGGGTGGCTCAGTCAGTTAAGCATCTGACTTCAGCTCAGGTCATGATTTCACAGTTCTTGAGTTAGAGCCCTGCATTGGGCTCTGTGCTGACAGCTCAGAGCCTGGAGCTTGCTTCAGATTCTGTGTTTCCCTCCCTCTCTTCCCCTCCCCTACTTGCGTTCTCTCTCTCAAAAATTAATAAACATTAATTTTTTAAATGAGCAAAACAGGGAAGTTATACATCAGATGGATTCATTAATGTCACCGCTGTGGATTACCAGGTATGTTCACCTTCAGAAACAACAGCCAGATCTTGAGACTCTCCTAAATTGGGTCCTACTTTGGAACAGGTTGGAAGGATGAATTTCTCCTGCCATTTGTATCATTCTCCCGCCCCCCATCCAAATAACTTCAAGTAAATGATTCCTGCTTCTAAATGTCTGGTACACCAAACACTTGTTTTTGCTGAAACTTATGAGTGGGTTGGTATCAATGAAATTGTTGTTATTTATCAAGTTAGCCTGAAAGCCATTTCATAATACATGTCAAAATATTATGAATTTAGTTTACGTTTTGGTTGAAAACAATTTGAAACCTTTCACTAGGCTATACCCACTTAAAAAATCCTCATTAAAATCATCTACTATTGATTTCATAAGTTTAAGAGTTTATTTTCTTCTTTTAAATAATACTAAATGATCTTAAACGACACCTTGGCAAGAGTCATTTTCTTTAGTCATGTGTCTTCTTCCAATGACTCAGGTGAAAAAATAAAAATGCTGAATTTTCTTGTTAAAAACAGACCCTGTTGAGGCAGATGAATTGAATAATAAGGGGCTAGTGGAAAAGCAAAGAAAATTATGAACATAAGCTCTTTTAGAAACGA
Organism: Lynx canadensis; assembly: GCF_007474595.2. Classification (NCBI taxonomy): domain Eukaryota; kingdom Metazoa; phylum Chordata; class Mammalia; order Carnivora; family Felidae; genus Lynx; species Lynx canadensis. The sequence goes on from NC_044307.1 coordinate 61,215,339, forward strand.
AATAGATTGTTACACTACTCAGACTGTACTAAAGTTATCTTAAGTACATACATTGCAGATCTATGTCTATATCTATACCATGTCTAGCCCAAATGAATAACATGTCTGACCAAAATGCAATGCATGACTGAAATGCTAGGAAATCAAAAGACAGGTATTTTGTCACCTGTGCTTTATATGGGATTAAAAGTAAATCAGATAAATAAAACATTCCTGTAGTCACCCAGCCAGTGTGAAGAGTGAAACCAAATTGTTGAAGTTTTGCATTAGAAAAATCCACTTTTTAAAAAGCTTGTTTTTATAATTTTCCCAGCAATAAGATTTATATGTGCAAAACTGAGACGTTTCATCACTAAGAGCCATCACACAGGCATGCCATTTCAAAGTATTCTTCACACAGTGGATGTCAGTGGGTCTCACATCAATCCTAGGTAGGGCAATTAAACTTGGATTTCTTCAGTTTGCCCATCAATAAATAATGGAAGGTACTATTCTTTTTATGTAAGCCTGTAAGTGGAGAACTAAAAAAAATCTTTAATAAATGAATGAGTGCAGCATTGCTAGTCTTTTGGAGGACCAGTGGTCCACTTACTAGATGCACATTAAGCTCATGAATATAATTAATGTCTCCAATAATTTTTTAATAAAAAAATGGTTTGACTCAAACTTTTAAAGTGTATTAAATAAAATATTTTTAAATGACAGATAATAGCTGTGGACTTTAGTTTTCCATTTATTATTAGTTTCCTGTCTTGTCCAAGTACACTTTAGTGGTTTTTCTAATTTGGCAACATGCACAAAATATTATTGGCAAATATTTAAGTAGGGTTTGAAAGCTCATTCATATATTTAGTTACTCTGAAAAATTATTCAAAACAAAGCAAATGAATGAATACACTATATAAAGTAAAATTGTGGAAAGCAATACACTGTTTTCTACATCAGGGTATATTTTGTCATATTTTTCAAATGGTAAGTTTCCAATAATAATTTATTTGAATTGCCAAAAGAGAACAAAACAATGACTTTTGTGGGAAAACACAATTATAAAATAATGAAATTAGAATTATTGAATCTATGCTAATATACCACAAATAACAAAATCTTATGTAGACTAGCTATTTATAGGTTGAATCTAGCTTCTATTAATGTACTTTTTGTCTAAAATGACCACATGGTTCTTTTTGGGGGGGTAAGAGAATACTTAGAAAAAGCTATTCTAATTTGAAAAATCATGTCAAATGAACATATAGTTCATTAAACACCATTAGTTAACTCTAGTGACTTACAGTGAAGTATGTTCATTTTAACTTATTTAATTTAAGCCTCACTTTTTAATTTGTATTAGCATCATCCTCACATATGCTAGAATATAATTCTATGTGCATAAATAAAATTTGGTTTCTGCAAGTTCAGCAAAATTTATATTAAGCATTTTAGTACCGAAACATATATTTGTCATTTTATAATTTTTAAAACAAAGATATGGTGAAAACTAGCAGCTGTGTAATAAAAGTCTGGTTGTTTTAGACAATGATTTTTGTCCATAGAATAAGCAACTTTCATGAATCATGAGAATACTGTTAATGACTTTAAATAAAAATAATATAGGCAGAAGATGAAGCAGTTGGAGAGCTTTTAACCTCTTCATTAGACTGAATTATTTCTAATGCCTTTACATTTATCTTAAAGAATTTTGAACATCCAAACAGAGAACGATCAAAATAGAGACATATAAAAGTTCATTGCAAAGAAAAATATAAATTAATTGTTAGATCCCACTGTTGGGTATTATTTTATGAATTAACCATGTATATGTTTCTGATTTGACTGCAAGTGATAATTAAACACTTAGAGGAGTGAAACCCTATGAAAGAAGTTGATAGGCAGCATTACCCCAGATGCAAGAGTCCAGAAACATGTGATAAAATGAGACAGAATTTTGAAGTAAAGTTCTTACAATACATAGAGAAGTTTCTTTCAGATAAATGCCCACATAGGAAATTATTATTTTTCATAAAAGCCCACTATGGTCTATATTTCTATCAGATGGTGATTATAGCCAACTTTTAAAAGGAATATATATGGAAAGCACTGCAGAAAACATTTGTATAGACAAGAATGAGATATCTGGAAGATCCTGCATTTACATAGATCTATACTGTAAGAAAAATAGGATCATAAAAATATAGTACCTTTGGAAATCATGTGAAAAACTTAAATATTTGTACATATTGTATTAGATAATTTACATTTATCTGAAACCCAAAAGTGACAAGGAAAATGTGACTACATATCAAAATGCAAAACAAACAAGAAAGCAAACAGATATACAGAAGTGAATCATTCCTTGGCTTAGATGCATCATGATAAAAGACAGAGAATCTTTTTGAGAATAACTTCTCTTCTCTAAAAGTTTTCCTGAAAGTATATACCATGTTTTACTATAGCTTCTACTTGACTATATGCTATCTTTAGCACATTGGATATGATGTGACAATAACTCAATTATTCTGTAAGTGTGTTTGTGTGTGAATATGAAAGTACACAGATGTTTTAATTTACTTCAGAGGATGGCCCCAGTTTATTCTCTTAATAAGAAGTCTTTAGATTCATAAACACAGACTCCATATACTCCATTTAAAAAATGATGCCAGGGGTGCCTGGGTGGATCAGTCAGTTAAGCGTCCAACTTCAGCTCAGGTCATGATCTCATGGTTCATGAGTTCAAGCCCCACGTCAGGCTCTGTGCTGACAGCTCAGAGCCTGGAGTCTGCTTCAGATTCTGTGTCTCCCTCTTTCTCTGCACCCCCCACCTCCACTCACTTTCTGTGTCTATCTCTCAAAAGTATATAAACATTGAAAAAAAATTTTTTAAATAAAAAATAAATAAAAAATACCAAGGGGTGACTGTGTGGCTCAACTGGTTATGGGCCCAACTCTTGATTTTTGGCTCAGGTCATGATCTCGTGGTTCATGAGTTTGAGCCCCACGTGGGGCTCTCCACTGACAACACAGAGCCTGCTTGGGATTCTCTCTGCTCTTCCCATGCGCGCGCGCTCTCGCTCTCTCTCTCTCTCAATACATAGAGATGATAGAGATGATAACATAAATATATATGTGTGTGTATACATATATATATATATATATATATATATATTTTTTTTTTTTTTATTTTTGGGACAGAGAGAGACAGAGCATGAACGGGGGAGGGGCAGAGAGAGAGGGAGACACAGAATCGGAAGCAGGCTCCAGGCTCTGAGCCATCAGCCCAGAGCCTGACGCGGGGCTCGAACTCACGGAAGGCGAGATCGTGACCTGGCTGAAGTCGGACGCTTAACCGACTGCGCCACCCAGGCGCCCCTATATTTTTTTTTTTAATGAAACCAAAAGATGACAATGAGGAAAAAAGAAGTTGGTTTTAGAAGTAAAAATTTGACACAACAATGAAGTGAGTTGTGTCGGGATGTCATCACCTTATCTGTTCTCACCCATAAGAACTCTATAGTTCAGCTGCTGAGAGGTCGCCTGGAACTTATCAATAAAAACACATGAAGAAACAACTATGGCAAAGGGACATATAGACAATGTGAGGTCTACCTGAATGGTTAGCCTGAGCAAGGCTAAACTTTGCTGATCTAAAGTAGCTCCCCAAAGACTTTGGGGCAATTAGCTCTTGCCTTAGGCAAGGTGACTCTTACAGGCAGTGGCAAAAGCCAGGCAGTGGCCTGAAGATCATCTTGTCTGTGAACACCAGCACCCTTGTTTCCTGGCAGTTTGTCCACCAACACAGGACTTTTACTTTCGTGCTGGTGGCTGGATGTCAGCTTTCAGTTAGCTAAGCCAGATTTTCAGAGTATCAATTCCTAACAGCGCTCCTACAAAGACATACTTTAACTAAATTTGGACTTTATTTCTTTCATCTCCCTTTGCCTGGAACAATAGTGGGATTAATCTAACATGGGTTTGGAGTACTTTATTTCTTTGCTGGCGAACTTCATTATCCAGATCCCTTGTGATCTGAATAGCACAACCCAAGGTTTCAACCAGAATTAATACTTCGGTCAGCTGGATGTTGGTGGCGTCGGTAGTGATTGTATTGAAATTAAGGACTTTCTGGAGGTAACAATGTTCAAATTATTAGTTCTTTCAAACAAATCCTAATTTAAATAACCAAATTTAAGTGTGATGCCTTAGTTCTTAAAATTTACTCATTTTAAGGATTGCTACCAACTCACACAGACCATATATTGGGAGAGGTTACACTCAGACAAATACAATTTTAAATAGTGTCTAGGATGACCTAGGAGAGGTGGATTTTCATATTTATACAAACTGTGTATACCAATCTTTCAAGATCAACTCCCAAGGGTGTGACTAATAAAATGAAAAGAAACGAATAATGAAAACATGAACCCAAACCATTTGCTTCAATAATAATGTCACATTCTAGCATTGTATTTTATGTGCAAGGCCTTAGTGATGGTACCCGTATTTATTATATGCAACTAATGTAAGTAAACACATTTCAGGACCTTCTGAACTAGTTATTCATCTGATATCAGTCATTTTCTATTCTACCACCAACTTCTCTTGATGTCCAAACTAGTCAAAGAAAGCATGAACACATACAAACATACACACAGGTCTGACAAGTAAACTTAATGTATGGAAAGGTAATCTTTTAATTTCTGTCTGTAGCAACTGACCCCAGTACCTGTTGCCATTTGTAGTCTTTTTTGTCTAGTAGTCTGAAAACTGCACATAATACACCTCCATATTCTTACCGGCTGCACACAGAGTTTGTCTTCTTTGCACCTCTGATTTATATTAATCTGGGACTGGAATTTACAGTATGAAGTTGTGCTTCAGTGTTTTCCATGATTACTTCTGTTCTGCTTGCTTAGAACTGTCCTTTTTTCATCCAGAATGGAGCATCTGCTTAGACATTTTGCTGTTCTCCATGTTTTGCATGTGTCCTGCAAGCAAAGTTCTACTTCAGCAAGCATCACTTCAGTGTCAGAAACACTGTGTTCTCTAGGACTTAATTTTGACATTTGACAAAGATGTAGTACATAATGATAAAAACTGGTAGATATTGAGTGTGGAGAAAGTCTGATGTCATACAGACACCTAGAGAGTTTATAACCCTTTCTTTCATCTGGTGAATGGCAGAATCCTCTGCTACTTTTTGAAGCCTCAAGTAAAGCAACCTGTCTAGATTCTGTTTACTATATTTTTAACATAGTTGCTTTTTTTTCCAGATATAAGCCATGTAGGTAGGACAATTCAATGGTAGATTTTATTTGGGAATTTTCAGTAAATATTTCAGTTAATGGCATTCAAGAGGCAGACTGGAGCATAGCTTCCATTTACTTCTTTCTATGCTCAGGTTTCAAGAATAAACATCAGAATATGGCAGTATCTTGATGACTATCTCATGAATTTTCAATGATGCCTTCTGCCTATAAATTGGATATTTCCCAGAGGACTAAACACCAATGTCTATATTCTTTCTTGAACTCTCATACCCAAGGCTGTGTCATAAATTATTATTTTTAAAAATAGAAATAAAGGTGAGTTAACAGTATACATTGTTATGTACATACACATTTAAGATTTTTATGTCTCTTTTGTGAATTTATCTTTATGTAATATTCCTCTTAGTTGCTAAGAATATTCATTTTTATAAAGTCCACTTGCTCTGATATTAACATGGCCACTCCAGTTTTATTTTGATTATCATTTGTATGGTTTAGCTTTTTTCTAATTTTTACTTTCAACTTAAATATTCCTTATATTTAATATAGGTTTCTTATACACTGTATATAGTTTGAACTTGTTTATTTAATCCAATGTTCGTCTTTAATTGCTGTGTTTATACCATTTATATTTTTACTGAGGAATAGTTTGCATATAAATTTTACAAAATGCATACAATTTCTTTTTTTAATTTTATTTACAAAGTTGGCCTATCATCACCACTTTCTAATTCCAGAATATTTTCATCACTCCCAAAAGAAACCACATACCTAAGAGAAGTCACTGCCATTTTCCTTTTCCCAGCCCCTGGAAACTACTAGTCTGTTTCCTGTCTCTATAGTTATGCCTATTTTAGATATTTCATACAAATGGAATCACAAAATCTGTGAGATTTTGTCCCTGCCTTATCTATTTACCACAATGTTTTCAAAGTTCACCAATATTGTACTTTATATCAGTACTTTATTCCTTTTTATAATTACAAAAATCCCACTTTATGGGTATTCTGTTTTCTATTTATCCATCCATCTATTTATGGATATTTGGGTTTCTTCCACTTTGTGGCTAGTATGCATAATGCTACTGTGAACATTCATGTACAAGTTTTTGTGTGGACATATACTTTCTATTTTCTTGGTTACATTACTTAGGAAGGGAACTACTGAATCATATGATGATTTCATGTTTAACTTTTTGAGAAGCTGCTAAACTGTTTCCCAAAGAGGATGCACCATTTTACATTCCACCAGCAATGTGAGGTTCCAATTTATCCATAGCCTTGTCAAAATTTGTTATTGTCTATATATTTAGTGATAGCCATCCTGGTGTGTGTGAAATGTTACCTCTGATATTTTTATTTGCATTTTGTTAGAAACTAGTGATGTTGAGTAACTTTTCATGTGCTTATTGGCCACTTGTCTGACCTTTTGGAGAAAAGTGTATTCAAGTCCTTTGACCATTTTTAATTGGATTAGTTGCCTTCTAATTGATGCTTTGCCAAGCTGCTTTGGGTCCTGCACAGCACTCTTTCCTTTCTGTGATATCCACCCTTCTCTATCCCAACCTGGCCTTTTGATGCCTTTCTTCTCGTTCTTCTGACCAGGAAAATGGATTTCTATCCATTTCAGCCACCTGCTCTTTCCCACATCTCTGACACTAGTACTACCTTCTGGGCAAATCCTTCAGAGAAAAGAAAGAGAAAATGGGAAACAGCTTGTAGGTCATTTCTCTGAGTTTTGATTCCCATCTACTATTCAACAGTTTTGTTTACTTTCAGAATGCTTCAATAGTTACTTTTTGCCTATTGCAAAAAAAAATTAGTTATGATTAGTTAGGAATACAGGTTTTGGTAGGCTTACCCCTCCATGCCAGAAGAACTTTACAGTCTATAGACTTTTAAAGTGTAATATTATTTAAACTCTCAATAAAAAGACAGCTTTTTGTGAATAACAGTGATTTCCCACACACTGCTTGGAATGATATTATTTTATTTCAAAGTCCTGCTTTCTCACTCCTATAGAGATCTGTAGAGAATAGTACATTTATAGGGATTTCATGATAATTTTTACATAGCTGCAACTATTCTGAGATTTAGCATCATATATTTTTTCCATTCATTGTTTTTACTATTGTTTTGCTATTCATTGTTTACATACTGCAATTATTTTCATTTTACAATTTTTTTTAATTTCACAGGTTCTTTTTTACATATATTTTTATTTATTTTTGACAGAGAGAGAGAGAGAGAGAGGCAGAGTATGAGCAGAGAGAGAGGGAGACACAGAATCCAAAGCAGGCTTCAGGCTCCGAGCTGTCAGCACAGAGCCCAATGCAGGGCTCGAACTCATGAACCGTGAGATCATGACCTGAGCTGAAGTCTGGTGCTTAACCAACTGAGCCACCCAGGCGCCCCAGAGCCTGGAGCCTTCTTCAGATTCTGTGTCTCCCTCTCTCTGTTCCTCCCCTGCTCACACTCTGTCTCTCTCTCTCTCTTTCTCAAAAGTAAATAAAGATTAAAAAAAATTAAAAAAAAAAAAAAAGAAGGAGGCAGCTCCAGGCTCTGAGCTGTCAGCACAGAGCCCGCCGTGGGGCTGGAACTCGTGAACTTAGAGATCACCACCTGAGCTGAAGTCAGAGGCTCAACCAACTGAGCCACCCAGATGCCCCCCCTTTTTTTTTAATTTCACGGGTTCTTATACATTATATTTATAGAATTAAGATGCACAGTAAATAACTGTAAATTTAATATAAATTAGCTTAGTTATATACCAACATGTACATTAAATTATGATATATAATGGGAATTGTGCATTAATTTTAAGACTCTCTTTTCCAGTTATATTAATTCACAAAAAATTCTATAATAATATTGTTCAATTAACAAAGAATTTCTCCTTTCTCCAAATATTTTATTTCACATATTTTAAATTCATTTACCTTGGGCATATATTTGATATGAATGAAAATATTGCATTATTGATTAAAGTCTTCTGTTGTTTGAATGTGTCTATATTTTTAAGATTTGTAATTTATTTAAGATTAAAATGGATTCTGCCAACCTGAAAATTTTGAGAAGAAATAATATTACTGGGTTAGAAACAGAACTGTTTTATTATCTAATAATATTATACTAGGTCTTGACTTTTTACAAGTTATCAAATACATAAGATTCTTATGAATAGCTATGTACTGGCATAAGGAGGTCCTATTTACAAACCTATGAAGTCCTCAGTGATACAACCAAGTTAAAAAAAGTTTTATAGCGTATACTTTTCATGACATTATAGTCCATTATTTTTTGTCCTAACTACCTATTGTCTCTTCTTACTTTAGTCAAAGAAACATCATAATAAATTTTACTCAATCTGAAAGCATCAGACATTATGTTTTGTCGAAAATAATAGAATTGAATTAATTAGTAATTAATTAAATGATTATATGCCATACAACATTCCGTGAGATATGTTTTATTGTTTATATTAAAGAAATTCATTATCTAATTGGTATTTCAATGTAGCATCTGTAAAACATATACTGTAAATGTTCATTTGAACTGATATTCCACAAAACATGTTTACATTTTTAATAATTATGATAGGTAAAGCATCTGTTAGCTGCCTGTAGATTACTCTTAATCATGATCTGTGTTCAAAAATGTGTACTTTTTGAAAGCAAATAATATGCTGGTGGTTAATAATGCCACCCAAAATAGGAAAAGCAGTAAGCAACTCTACAATCACCAAAAGAGAAGATCAATTTTCTCTTTCTATTGAAATTGCCTTTCCCCAGGTGGTCAATTGCACTTGTCATCTGTTATTTTGGAAAATGTACAAGATTTAATAGATGAGGTATATCAAACTAACTACATTAGCAATGTACCAGCTGTCAATATGGCTTCAACCCAGCATCATCTTTTGGGAAAAACAAATTCCAAACTGCAGACAGTATACTATTAGTCTGATAGAATGATTATAAGTTCTACCATCTGTTGCACATTTTACAATTAATTGTGATTTGTTTTCTCTAAAAAATGCACATTTTCTTTGTTATATAAGAAACAAGATATTATGGAACATTTCATCATCTAGTAATGACAAATAAGGACTATAAGATAAATGGTACCGTATATCTGCACGATAATTATCCCCAAAACTAATTACAGATATTTATTCAAAAGTAGTAATTCCATGCCAATTAACTCAATTTCAGTTTTATATGGATTAAAATTATCTAATTTTCTTTTCAAGTATTACTATGATGCACCTTATGAAAAATGAAATCAAACAGATGAAAAATAAAAATTTCTGTTAAAATTTTTATATATACTAATAGTTTACTCTATGACAAGGTGCTAATCCTATCAACACAGAGTGTTGGTTTATCATTTAATTTTAATACTATTTGTTACATAGAGTATCATACAGAGTATGATGTTAAAGTAAATATCTACATTATTATTTTTCAATTTTTTGACAAAAGTTGGGAAATTTCTATAAAACTGCTAATATACACAAATTAATCATTTACTCATAATCTCTATTCTGATTTTTATAGCTTCCACCATTTCAAAATAAGGGAGGGTATATGTGTCTTCTGGAACATAATGTTAATTTTAACATCAACATAGTTTTAAGGCTAATCTACAAGAAAAGTTTTAAATAATTAAGGTCTGTGTCATTTCTTACTCATCTACCTATTTTTGATGGACTAATTTCAGATGTTTCTGCTTAAAGATTGGTGAAACTATACTTCCATTCTATGTGTCTTATCCTAATGTACCCATAATCTACTTTTTTGACACAATGACAAAAAAATTGGTAGTTCTTTATTTTATGTTTAAAATCATCTGTCAAAGTTCTGGAAAGTTCTGAATTACAGAATATCTAAATCTAAACTACATGAATTTACATATTTTATAATTATGAAACTGTTTTTGAATTCGAATATTACTTTGAATACTTTTGTCAGTTGTAAACACAAATAAATAAATTCTAGGACATAGACAAGTAAATGGAACCATAAATCTAATTAGGTAAAGATTTGTGAGGTTTTCAGGAAAATTGCTTCCTAGTTGTAATTACTATTGATGGTATTTACATTATAAAATACAGAAGGCTCTTGTGCTCATAATTACTAACTTACTGTTCTATGATACCACATTTGGGAAAGAATCATGCACTACTGGAAAGATGCCCAGATTTGTGGACATTTTTCATACCATATGTATCAAAAGAACAATTATTTCGGAGATTTTTTTCCTAATTTAAGGTAACATTCTTTGTATGTTTCTAGAAATAAATATTTATTTTCCCCCCAAATGATGAAAAGATGTGACATAAAACAATCGCAAAAAATAAGCTATGTTGCATCTTAAAATAAAAGTATGTCTAAAATTATTTATTCAATGGCCCAGTATGTCTAGGTTTTAGAATACATTAAGTAGTTAGAGTAATCTTATCAGCTGTTAACCTCCACCATGGACTGGATTCTATTAGATATCTAGGTAGAAAAATAGGACACATGTGATTTAGACTCTGCTCCCAAAGTGCTTTAACATCTACATCGATATTGAAGAAAGCTACGTGTGAAAGCATATTACTAAGTTACAAGTAATACATTGATAGTGTTGTTAAATGGTTTTAGAAATAAAAAGACAATATGAACTCTGTCAAGAAGAAACATTTCACTAAAAAATTAGATGATCATTATATCTCAGCCTCATTGGGAAGAATAGTGAGATTTTACAGACACACTGAGGATCTTCTCTGTTGCAGGTACTCTACCACACACTTTACATTCATCTACTATTTTAATTTACATAAAGGTTTCATGAGGCAGAAATTATATCATTTTATAAATAAAGAAATTAAACTTTTTAAATATTTATTTTTGAGAGAGCAAAACAGCATGAGCAAGCAGGGGAGGAGCAGAGAAGGAGACAGAGAACCCAAAACAGGCTCTGCATTGTCAACACAAAGCCTGATGAGGGTTTCCAACCACGAACCACAAGATCATGAACCATGAAATCATGACCTGAGCTGAAGTCCGAAACTTAACCGAATGAGCCACCAAGATGCCTCAAGAAATTAAATTTTGATGAGTCTAACTATAACTATAACTATAACTATAACTATAACTATAAAATGGTTAGTAATTCTCTGTTAGTATTACATTTCAGCAGTGTTGTAATGATTATATAAAATTATTTATAAAAAATAATGTATGAATATAGAGTATGATTATTTTGAAGACCTGGCAGTCCTATATACAACCCATTTTGGGGAACTGCGAAGGACCTGAGATTTTACCATACTTTCAAGGTAAGTTATTTTTCTAGTTTCACGGGAAAATGGAAGAAGATATAAGACTCTTGGGTCAGAGACAAAGGACAATTTATTACTAACACATAACAGCAGCCAGGGTAACATTACTGTACTGATTCCTTGGACCCCAATACTTAGTGTTATGTGGTGAGAACCAAACAACCCACACATTCAATAGTATGTGTTATAGAAAAAGAATCCTAAAATTGGGAAACCCTGATCTTATATATGGGGCTGCTAACAAACATGACCAAAATGCCATAGAGAGAGATATCTTATTTTCCTGGACATTAAGCAAATCCAGATACATTAAGTATCTCCAGAGAGAGATACTATATCTTTCAGGGATGATCACTTTAAAACTTTTTTGAAAAGATAATCTGGAGGAAAATTGCCATTAATGTCTTTGTACATAAATGGGCATAAATGTGAACAAGAATGACCTCTATGCACCTATATCTATAATTGTATTTGATACATAATAATAAATGAATAAATGTTAATCAATCAATTAATTTATAGAGTAGTCAAATAGAAAATGAAATAGTAATTCAAATGATCATTGTTTTCTAATAAAAAGATAAGTTATATAGTTTGATAGAGCATTTTAAATATTTAAATGTTTAAAATATCTGTATGATTAAGCTAAGAAAATGTATGAAATAATTTTAATGAAAAAGAGCTAAGTCTGGGCTGGAGTTATTAGAAAATAATGTTTGAAGATTGTTATTCAAGGTGACTTTCGTGGGTAAGGCAAGAGATAGCAAAATGAGGTCAGCTTTAATACCAGTAGGCCCCTATACAAGAAAATAGAAAGAGATGTTATGGTGGGACTTCTGGAAAAGAGTAGTCCTGGTCTACTAGGATCATGCCAAATCAAGGGTCAGTAAGCACTCAGTCACTAAAGAGCAATTCATTTTTGGAGACTATCTAGGGAAGAAACTTAAGTATACAACCACAGAGGTTTAATATTGGTTTAGAAACTAGGTGGAGATGAATCTTCAAATGGTAAATCTTTTTACTACCAATGTAGCAAGAAAGGAGCTGGCAGGAATTGTTCTGAAAACAAAAACTTATACTCCATACAATCAAAAGATAGTAAAAGATTTATGTAAATGCAAGATGATGTTCTGCTTGATATTATAATAAATGTTTGACTTGAAAGCTATTTTGTAGGAGAGAATTGGGGTGAGGTAGGGAGAGGGATTAACATATAAAATTGTATTCAAAAGTGGTTTTTACTTACAGATGATGATGTAGATTAAATCCGTGTTTGTCTCTAGTTTCATATTATCGGATGACTTTTGACTCATAAAATATTTAGAAGAGGTAAAACTGAGTTGTGGCATAAAGAAGCAAACAAAATTTAGGTCTCAATCAGCAATGTACAAATGGAAATTTATAAAGAAATTGCATACCCCAATAGAAAAATAGGAAGGCAAAAAAATAACAATTCACAGAAAAAAATATCTAAAAATTTAATAATTAATTAAAAGTAAAATCCACCTCACTAGAAGGTAATTTGAATTTTAGTAAGTGTTTTATAATAAAATTATAAAATTAAAAGTATAAGTTCTAATGACAAAGCAATGGGAAAAAATGTATTCTCATAGACTGCTAGAAGAAATGTACACTCATGCCAGCTTTCTGGAAGTAAATCGGTCAAGTGGATACATATTTAATGCCTTAAACATGCTCATTCCCTCTCCAGGAATTTATATTCAAGACATCTCAGTAAGATCCTAGTCAAGATGTGAGTGTTAATCATGTGGCACAAAATGGGGTTCATTGTTCTTTTATCATCCGTACTGCCTCTGGATCATCAGCTTTAGTCATGAGTGGGTCGTTTATCAAATAGTGTGTTAAAGTTATGCAGAGAATGGGCTTAGAATTGGCTAGACCCATGACCCAATCTGAAAACTGAAGATCTAGGCAAAGTTTTACTGAGCTTGGCCACATGGGTAAATCAATTTTACCTTACGAGCCAAGGACAGAATACAGCCAACTCCCTACTGCACAGCATGTGTGAGGATAGGGTCAGTGTAGGAAGGAAAGTAAAGAGAAAAAACTTTGGTACAACAATCTGTTTGATGAACTCAGAAAGGAAATCTAATAATATAAGTCAGGATGTATTTTAGCTCCAGCCTCTGGAAGAAAATGTGAATGCTTTTCTGCTATAAGTAAGGTTATATTTTTTCTAATTATGCAGTAAATATGTCACATTTAGACATAAAGTCACTCCTTTCTCTATCTCTGTCTCTAATTATAGATATCTACAAGTCAATCCGCATTATTCATGGATTTCATATTTCCTGTTTGTTTGCTTGTAAAAATTTATTTTTAACTCCAAATAAATACTCATTTGCTTTCATGGTCATTCACACACATGCTGAGAAGTGAAAAATTTGAGTAGCCCACTATTCAGGTTCCCACGTAATGTTGACCAAAGTGATGTTCTGCCTTCTTGTTTCAGCTCTCATACTGTAAAAAATATCTTTTTTTTCCAGTATATTTAGGGTCACATTTTTGTGCCTTTGGCTGGTGATTTTGCTACTTAAAATAGCTCCCAAATGCAGTGCTGCTGTTCTGTGCATTATTCCTAAATGTGAGAAGGCTGGGATGTATTTTACTGAGAAAATTCACGTGTTGGATAAAGCATCTTTCAGATACGAGCTATATAGTGTTGTTGGGTGTGAATTCAGTGCTCACGTATCAACAATATATATTAAATAAGATGTCTTTAAACAGAAATACAGGTAAAACAAGTTTATGTATTGATTAATTAATGAAAATGTTGTGACCAGAGGCTCACAGGAACCGATTCATGTCCAGGACCCATGCTTCAGCATTACTAATTCTATGTTCTTGGTAACTTCATAGAATATAACTACCACAGATTGCAAGAAACCACTATATATATGCAATATGAGAATGCTCTGTCTGTGTCTTTGCATCTCTTTCTCTCTCTATATGTACATATAAACTGTTCCAAGTGTGTGTATGTCTGTTTATGTGTGTCTGTTTACTGTATATATACACAGAAACAGAAACATGGACATATAAACACACAAAATGATTCTTGTATATATTAATATATCTAAATAAATATTAAATGGACAGATAACAAATGATTTAATTTATTATTAATTTATTTATTAATGTATTTATTTTATTTATTATTTATGTTATTGAACATTTCCAAATACTTTACATTTACTATTATTTTCACATATCCAAAGAAACAAATCTCACTTAAAAATCATATTCTGTTACCTTTTAGATAAAACGTTTAAATGTCTACTTATAGGAAATTTTTAAAGCAAAATAAAAAATAATATATAAAAGTAATGAGTGAGAAGATGCATTATAGCATCATTTATAATAATAGTGTAAGATTGGAAGCAATTTAAATATTTCACAGTTGGGAGATGGTTAAGTAACCTATGAAATATACGTACGAGTAAATAATTTTCTCAGAGAACATTTTATAATATGGAGAAGTGAATATATATTATTCATTGCATAAAGACAGCCACACCGGGGCGCCTGGGTGGCGCAGTCGGTTGAGCTTCCGACTTCAGCCAGGTCACGATCTCGCGGTCCGTGAGTTCGAGCCCCGCGTCAGGCTCTGGGCTGATGGCTCGGAGCCTGGAGCCTGTTTCCGATTCTGTGTCTCCCTCTCTCTCTGCCCCTCCCCCGTTCATGCTCTGTCTCTCTCTGTCCCAAAAATAAATAAACGTTGAAAAAAAAAATTAAAAAAAAAAAGACAGCCACACCATTAGATACCACAGAACACAAATTTTGTTAGAAAATAACACATGTAATATTAACATGTTGCCAAACTATTATAATATGTAATATAAAATAAATGGTGTTCAAAATATATCATAAACACTTTGTATGTTAAATAATATTAAACAATATAGAGTTAACTGTACACAATGGGAATTTGATTTCTTTTATACCTACAGTATATTCTTGTATTTTGTTTTTAGTTCAGAGAAAATGTGCTTCTTCAAGAATAAAATATTAAGTGTTTGTGACACAAGAGAATATGTTTTAAATGTTAAAATGGTCACCTCATATATTAGTTCAAGAACATGCTGCACTATGTATATGTTATTCTGAAGTAATAATATTTTCTGCTTTTTTAGTAATAATAAAATGTAACTGGTTTATTCAGCAAATTTACATACTAACCCTGAGAAGGCAACTCTAAAGTGAAGGTACATTATGTTGGGGTGCCTGGGTGGCTCAGTCGGTTAAGCGTCCAATTTCGGCTCAGGTCATGATCTCATGGTTCATGGGTTTGAGCCCCGCAATGGGCTCTGTGCTGACAGCTCAGAGCCTGGAGCCTGCTTCAGATTCTGTGTCTCCCTCTCTCTCTGCCCCTCCCTAGCTCACACTCTGTCTCTCTCTCAAAAGTAAATAAACTTTAAAAAATAAAATTAAAAAAAAATAAAGTGAAGGTACATTATGAAACATGGGTGTTATGAACAAAATGGAAAGGAATAAAGTTTATAGTCCCATATTCATGTAGTGTAAAAGTGTATCTAGTTGCAATGAAAAATGATGTAATTGTATAAATATGAATGCATGGGACTGTGTGGGAGATGCAGAAGAGAAGCACCAAAGGAAAAGACTTCAATAGGAAAGGGCTGAAGAAGGTGCTAGGCCTTAGGACATGTTTACACAGCTGAATGTGGCTGCAGCTCATAAGGAATGCCCAGGGCCATTAACGTTGTCCAGGGCCATGACAAGTAAGAAATTGCTGCGGCTGAGGTCAGAGAGGTTTTTTCCTGCTTTTCCCTCTAGGGTTTTGATGATTTCCTGTCTCACATTCAGGTCCTTTATCAATTTTGAGTTCATTTTTTTCTGAATGGTGTAAGAAAGTGGTCTAGTTTCATTCTTCTGCATGTTGCTGTCCAGTTCTCCCAGCAGCATTTGTTAAAGAGACTGTCTTTTTTCCATTGGATACTCTTTCCTGCTTTGTCAAAGATGAGTTGGCCATACTTTTGTGGGTCTAGTTCTGGGGTTTCTATTCTATTCCATTGGTCTATGTGTCTGTTTTTGTGCCAATACCATGCTGTCTTGATGATTACAGCTTTGTAGTAAAGCCTAAAGTCTCAGATTGTGATGCCTCCCGCTTTGGTCTTCTTCTTCAATATTACTTTGGCTATTCGGGGTCTTTTGTGGTTCCATACAAATTTTAGGGTTGCTTGTTCTAGCTTCGAAAAGAATGCTGGTGCAATTTTGATTGGGATTGCATTGAATGTGTAGATTGCTTTGGGTAGTATTGACATTTTAACAATATTTATTCTTCCAATCCATGAGCACAGAATGCTTTTCCATTTCTTTGTATCTTCAGTTTCCTTCATAAGCTTTCTTTTTTTTTTTTAACGTTTATTTATTTTTGAAACAGAGAGAGACAGAGCATGAATAGGGGAGGGGCAGAGAGAGAGGGAGACACAGAATCCGAAACAGGCTCCAGGCTCTGAGCTGTCAGCACAGAGCCCAACGCGGGGCTCGAACTCACGGACTGTGAGATCATGACCTGAGCCGAAGTCGGATGCTTAACCGACTGAGCCACCCAGGTGCCCCTCCTTCATAAGCTTTCTATGTTTCAGCATACATATCTTTTACATCTTTGGTTAGGTTTATTCCTGGTTATTTTATAATTTTTCGTGCAATTGTGGCATCAGTTTTTTTATTTGTATTTCTGTTGCTTCACTACTAGTGTATACGAATGCAACTGATTTCTGTACATTAATTTTGTACCCTGCGACTTTGCTGAATTCATGTATCAGTTCTAGCAGACTTTTGGTGGCCTCTCTGACCTCAGCCGCAGCAATTTCTTACTTGACACATCTCCAAAGGCGAGGGAATTAAAAGCAAAAATGAACTATTGGGACCTCATGAAGATAAAAAGCTTCTGCACTGCAAAGGAAACAATCAAAACTAAAAGACAACCAACAGAATGGGAAAAGAGATTTGCAAATGACATATCGGACAAAGGGCTAGTATCCAAAATCTATGAAGAACTCACCAAACTCCACACCCGAAAAACAAATAATCCAGTGAAGAAATGGGCACAAAACATGAATAGACACTTCTCTAAAGAAGACATCCAGATGGCCAACAGGCACATGAAAAGATACTCAACGTCACTCCTCATCAGGGAAATACAAATCAAAACCACACTCAGATATCACCTCACGCCAGTCAGAGTGGCTAAAATGAACAAGTCAGGAGACTATAGATGCTGGAGAGGATATGGAGAAACGGGAACCCTCTTGCACTGTTGGTGGGAATGCAAACTGGTGCAGCTGCTCTGGAAAACAGTGTGGAGGTTCCTCAAAAACTTAAAAATAGACCTACCCTATGACCCAGGAATAGCAATGCTAGGAATTTACCCAAGGGATACAGGAGTACTGATGCATAGGGGCACTTGTACCCCAATGTTCATAGCAGCACTCTCAACAATAGCCAAATTATGGAAAGAGCCTAAATGTCCATCAACTGATGAATAGATAAAGAAATTGTGGTTTATATACACAATGGAATACTACGTGGCATGAGAAATAATGAAATACGGCCTTTTGTAACAACATGGATAGAACAGGAGAGTGTTATGCTAAGTGAAATAAGTCATACAGAGAAAGACAGATACCATATGGTTTCACTCTTATGTGGATCCTGAGAGACTTAACGGGAACCCATGAGGGAGGGGAAGGAAACAAAAAAAGGAGGTTAGAGTGGGAGAGAGCCAAAGCACAAGAGACTCTTAAAAACTGAGAACAAACTGAGGGTTGATGGGGGGTTGGAAGGAGGGGAGGGTGGGTGATGGGTATTGAGGAAGGCACCTGTTGGGATGAGCACTGGGTGTTGTATGGAAACCAATTTGACAATAAATTTCATATAAAAAATAAAAAATAAATAAAATTATTTTTTTTATTTTTTATTTTTTTAATGTTTTTATTTATTTTTGAGACAGAGAGAGACAGAGCATGAATGGGGGAGGGTCAGAGAGAGAGGAAGACACAGAATCTGAAACAGGCTCCAGGCTCTGAGCGGTCAGCACAGAGCCCGACGCGGGGCTCGAACTCATGGACCGCGAGATCATGACCTGAGCCCAAGTCGGACGCTTAACCGACTGAGCCACCCAGGCGCCCCAATAAAATTAAATTTTATATCTCTTAAAAAAACAAAAACATTGTCCAGGGCCAGATCCTCCTTCACACTTGACCCTTCCTAGTGTTATAGAAACCAATTAACTCGAAATTCAACCTTGAAAAGCTAAACCATTAGATTGATTAACACACTTGCTTAGCTGACTTTATGCATGTAGTCTGTAGCAATTATCCTACTAAAAAGAAGCTTCATTCTGGAGTCAGGGCCTCATTCCAACTCAAGTATGAGGACCTTCACTTAACTGCACTTTGTTTGCAGACTCATCTTTTGCGACTCTGGCCATACTCCCTGCAACAGGACTGTCTATTACATTTTTCCAAACTTTTACAAATATGGCTTTGGAGATAGGAATGGAAGAAATATAGTGTTTCTTGCATAAGACACATATTTTTTTCCAGGAAATTCTAAGGAACAGAAGCCAGGTTTAAATCAGAATGTTAGCTAAGGGTTAATGTAACACCAAGGTCTGTTGCCTAGAAGGAAATAGGTAGGACTGAAGGAATTGCTTTTAGCAGAAAAAAGTGTAAAGAAAAGCTAGAGCTTTCAAGCCCTAAGAGTCACATCTGAGTCATCTTTGATTGAAACTAAAAAGTGCTGAAGACACTGAGGCTGCATTAAAAGTAGTGACTTGGATATGGGGGAAATTTATCCTCACAGAAAATGGAAATGGTAATACTGCAATGAGTTTGGGACTATGCCAGAAGTTTATCCCAAAAAGCAATTTAGAAATATAATTAATTGTGTCTCCTTTTGACCTGTTTATTTGTCAATGCATGGAAAGTACATTTTTTAAAAGTACTCTCTTCCAAATTAGATATATCACCTCAGAACTTTTCCTGAAACAAGAACCTAAATTCATTTTTTTTTTTTTATTACATGGAAAGCCCTCTTCCTTCTGCTACTTGGGAATAGTATCAACCAGCATGTATTATGTGCTTACCATGTAACTGGTATTGTAAATGCTTTATATGTATTAATTCAATTGTTATTAACTACTTTACAAAGTAGGCAATTCTTTAGTCCAATTTTATCAAATCAGTGCCATAAAGCTGTCTAGTGACAGCATTAGATGGCTGTTAAGTGTCTATGTCAGTCTGGATTCAGAATCCTGTATCTTAACTAGTATCCTAGTATATAAAATTAATAACAAACTAAATATTCCACCAAGATAAATTTTAATGCATTCACTTTGTCATATTGAATAAGTTGTATGCATTTTTATCCCCCAAAATAGTCCAAGAAGGCAAATCTAATATCATGCAAGAAAATAACCAATATTTCACTACCTATAAAACCCATATTAAGCTATTCCAGTAAACACATTAGAGGAACAAGATAGAGCTCTTGGAATCTTAATTATAAAATAGAAAGGAATGGGAAGTCACTGTATTCACATATTAAATGCGAGAAATCTCTCCACATCTCAGGTCAAAGACACAAACAGACTCATCAATAAAATAGATTATTTACATGATCACTACGCAACGTGGATCTAATTCCAAACCCATTTTGTTCTAATAATAAAGTTAAAAGTCAGATATGTATCCTATGCAGAATGCATATTTCATGGTGCAGAGATCATTCACATGATCCTTTTCTAACTGGTGGAAGAATTAAAAAAATGATAATATTCTCAATAAACTATTTGGAGGGTGGTGGGAGACAGAAATCTCCCAAAATAAAATATCTGCATATATGCCTCTGTTTGTATATGTTCCAAGGGTATACACACACACACACACACACACACACACACACACACACATATATATATACACACACACACATATATATATATACACATACAAATATATATGCCCATATAGGCATGTGTGAGATATATATATACTTGTATGTATTCCTGGAAGTCTCACGGTGTGTTATAATTCAAATTAAAGAATGCTTACTTTTATTCTCTGAAGTCTTGTCATGTAAGTTCAATGACACACCTAGATTTCTGGGGGCTATTTATTTTATAGATATGAAAAAAAGGGTACATAATTTTTAATTACTTAAATTTGTAATTGTCTAACCACCAACTCCAGAGTTCATATGGACTATTCTGATTCCTATCCTTGCTCATCTTCATCTTTTTCAGAAATATAAGAATATTTATAATTTTTTCCCAAGACAATACTTTTATCTATATTGACATTTATAAAACTACTTACTTACTAAATTAATTTTTAAAAATTTAATATGAGAATAGTTGACACAAAATGTTACATTCGTTTCAGGTGTACAGTGTAGTAATTTGACAAGTTTAAGTGTTTTGTTATGTTCACCACAAATGTAGCTACCATCTGTCACTATACACTGATATTACAATATCATTGACTATATTTCTTATTCTGTGACTTATTCCTGTGACTTACTCATTCCATAACTGAGGGCCTGTAAAACTATTTTAATCAGAGTGCTCGCCAGAATCTCTATTTGGATTTTCATCAAAATTACTCCTCTTATGTCTAAAGTACTCTGAAGTTAAACCCTTAGGTGTCCACTGAAAGATGGAGAACTGAAAGTGACAAATTCTATATCTGGCCAATGTTATCTCTTATGATATATTAAGTCTCATTTTGCTCTAGTTGGATAAAATGAAAATACGGTGATCTTTTAAAAAGCTGTTGCCTGAATCCTAAAAGCAAACAAGGTTGTAACTTTAGTGTTGTGGCAATTATGATTGGCCCTGGGCTACATTCTGAATATTTACTTTGTTTATTTTTTTCCTGAACATTTAGTTTGTTTAATTTGTGTCTTTTTTCCAATAAGAAAATTTCATGAGGGTAGGGATCCTATACCTTTTGCTTAATCCTGTGTTCCCCGTATTCAGTATATTACTTGTAATGTAACAACAACATTTATTCACTGAAGGAAGTAGTAAGTGCAGAAGTTATCAAATTTAGTTCCCAAATATGTTTATATAAATATAAATTAATTTTATAATTTATATTATATCAATATGTTTATATTAATGTTTATATTAATATAAATTAATAATGTCAAAGATATCTTTGTATCAAGGCATGATTAAGAAATAATAAAGTATATGAAAATGTATAATGTACAACAGTAAAATATTCTCATCTCTATCTTAGAATTGTTTATTAAACAGTAGAAGCAGAAACATGGGTGATTTAGTCTGATTATTTTAATAAGAAATTGGATTCCAATCAAGTTGGTAATATTCTTGAAAACAAATTCTTGTCCAGTATCAGAAAACTTTCATTTTTATACCATTTAAAACAGTAATACACGGGGGCACCTGCGTGGCTCAATTGGGTAAGCATCTGACTTCAGCTCAGGTCATGATCTCACGGTCTGTGAGTTCGAGCCCCATGTCAGGCTCTGTGCTGACAGCTCAGAGCCTGGGGCCTGCTTCAGATTCTGTGTCTCCCTCTCTCTCTGCCCGTCCCCTGCTCATGCTCTGTCTCTCTCTGTCTCAAAAATAAGTAAATAAATAAATTTAAAAAAACAGTAACACAGTTATAAAAATTATTTATCTTTTTATCCAAGTGTGTCAAATTGCACTTAGGTTTAGTTCCAAATAAATTCTAGAATAATTTTATCAATTTTGACAAAAATAAAATAAATGACTAATATATTGACTTCAAATATGTTTGAAACTGAAACTAAATTATTTCTACATACCAGCACAGTATTTATTCAAGATATATTTCACAAACACTGAGCTCTAGAAATTCACAAATTTTAAAACAAACAGAAAATGTGTATCCAATAATAAATACTAATCCTCACTTAGAACTGTGGATTTTGTGATGCTTTAATTTAGAACTACTCCCAAACTCTAGCCTCAAAAACGAACAGCTTCTTAGCCATCAGAAAAGGTGTGCCTGTTTGGCACTCATTGGAAGTCCCATCACCAGTTTATTTTATGACCCAACATGATGTTCTCAGGAAAAGGTTCTTTCCCTGGGTGTTGTGGCTGTTTGACCTGACTCAGAGCTCAGCTCAGGAGGAGAAACCTTATTCTCAGGCAATGAAAACAATCAGCTGCAACTGTTTAACATAGGAGCTGTTAAAGACTACAATACAGTTTGGACAAATGAGCACAGTCAAAAATTTAGGGGTAATGTCTAGGAAACAAGAAGTATACGAGGGATTTTAAAAAGCTGTGACAAATTCTTGGTAATTGAGAAAATTGCATTCATGTGCAAGAAAGACTGGAGGGCTGTAATTATTTACCTCTGGCTATTCCTGAAGCATTGCATAGGTAGGAAGTAAAGCATAAAGCGGAATTATACACTGCCTGTACATTGAAGGTAACCCTAGCACACACATGCACACAAGTTCTCTTCTAAAGGAAGAAGACCCCAGAAACTTAAGGAAATTATAAGCTGACCATTAAGCTATACTGACTCCTGGGCTCAGGTAGAACTGTTAGAAAGTCAGGAGTAAAAATAAATGTGATTGATGTAGGCTAAATGTTGGTGTCCCTCAGAATTCATGTGTTGAAATGTAATCCCCAATGTGATACATTTGCTGCGGGGCCTTTGGAAGTTGCTTACATCATAAGTATGGAATCCTCCTGATTGGGATTCGTGCTATATAAATGAGATCCCAGAGAGATCCCTTTGTTCTCTGTCATGTGAGGACACAGCAAATGTTGGCTTTTGAACCAGAAAGAGGTCTCTCATCAGACACAGATCTTCTGGCACTTTGATCTTGGACCTCCTAGCCTTTATAACTATGAGAAATAAATATCTGTTTTCTGTAAGTTACCCTGTTTAATGGTATTCTGTCATAGCAGCCCAAATGGACTAAGATAATGATAGTAATAAAAGCAAACAAACAAAAACATCAGAGGCATCAGCAGTTGCACACTACTGGGAATAAAAGCTATAGAGAATTAGTCTAGAAGAGTAAATAAACAGCAATAATAACAACAACAAAAACAGCAATAATAACCTTTGATGGATATGATCCCAGAATTGCTACAACAACAAATTATCTAAAACATCCAGGTTTAAACAAACAAACATAAAATGGAGATTTGCAAATAAACAGGAAATTATAGTCCATACAAAATAAAAATAAGCATTCAATAGAAATTGGCCATGAGGGGACCTGGATGTTGGACTTAGTAGACAAACACTATAAAATAACCTTTATAAATATGCTCAAGGAATGAAAGGAAACCACGTCTAAAGAAATAAAGTATGACAACTCTATCTCACCAATATCTCAATAAAGAGATAAAGATTTTTTTTTTTCTATTTTTTTTTTATATGAAGTTTATTGACAAATTGGTTTCCATACAACACCCAGTGCTCATCCCAAAAGGTGCCCTCCTCAATACCCATCACCCACCCGCCCCTCCCTCCCACCCCCCATCAACCCTCAGTTTGTTCTCAGTTTTTAACAGTCTCTTATGCTTTGGCTCTCTCCCACTCTAACGTCCTTTTTTTTTTTTTTTTTTTCCTTCCCCTCCCCCATGGGTTCCTGTTAAGTTTCTCAGGATCCACATAAGAGTGAAACCATATGGTATCTGTCTTTCTCTGTATGACTTATTTCACTTAGCATCACACTCTCCAGTTCCATCCACGTTGCTACAAAAGGCCATATTTCATTTTTTCTCATTGCCACGTAGTATTCCATTGTGTATATAAACCACAATTTCTTTATCCATTCACCAGTTGATGGACATTTAGGCTCTTTCCATAATTTGGCTATTGTTGAGAGTGCTGCTATAAACATTGGGGTACAAGTGCCCCTATGCATCAGTATAAAGATTTTATTAAAAACCAATAGAAATTCTAGAATTTAAAAGACCAATAACTGAACTGAAATTTTATTAAAAGGGATCAACAGAAGATTTTATTTTTTTGAATGTTTATTTACTTTTGAGAGACAGAGAATGAGCAGGGGAGCTGCAAAGAGAGAGGGAGACCCAGAATCCCAAGCAGGCTCCATGCTGTCAGCACAAAACCTGACGTGGGACTTGAACCCACAAACCGTGAGATCATGACCTGAGCCGAAGTTAGATGCTTAACTGACTGAGCCATCCAGGCCTCATCAAGGGCAGATTTTAATTTAGAGAAGAAAAAAGTCAACTAGAATGGTTGAATTAGGGTCATTTGAATAGCACTGAGCATACCTGGCACTCAGGTCTTGGTTTCCAACACCATTTTCTAAGGTAAGGAGCTGAAACTCTTTGGAGAAATGTCTAATTCTAGCACCAAGACAAGGAAAATACAAAATAAGCTTGAAGCACCTGGTTGTACAGAAATTAAAGAACTGCTCGCATAATAAAAGGATGCGGGCATTTAAAAGGAACACAGGAGCCAACCTGAAAGAATTCCCAAAGACCAAAGCTGGAATAGGTAACAAGAGTACCAAATTATAAGCCAAAGAGTAAAAGAAAACCCCTAAATCCATGGATTTTTGAATAAATTAGTAAGTAAATACACGCACACATGCACACACACACACACACACACACATGAACAAATCTCCCTTGCCGAAAAATTCCAAATAATAAATGTGAAAAGAATCAAGGGCATAGAAAATCATCAATAGAACCCCAATAGAACCCCAATGATGTTAAGTGAGAGTCATTGAAGAGTGTTAAAATTACTGATGAAATTTTATGGGAAGCAGGACATTTGATTCACCTCCCTCAAAAGTTGTTTCTTATTACCCCTCCATCAGAGGTCAGGCTTAACTTAGTGATTTTCTTTTAAAGATAGGGTAGTATTAAAAGGGGAAAATAGTTACTGCAGTGGATAAGGTGTAATAAAAAAAGGCACCCTGGGGTGCCTGGGTGGCTCAGTCAGTTAACCATCCAACTTTGCTTTAGGTCTTGATCTCTCAGTTCGTGGGTTTGAGCCCCATGTGGGGCTCTACGTTGATAGCTTACAGTCTACAGCCAGCTTCGGATTCTGTGTCTCCCTCTCTCTGTCTCTCCCCCACTTATGCTGTCTCTGTCTCCTTCTTTCTCTCTCTCAAAATAAATTAACATTAAAAAAAGGGCACACACCTCTGTGTTCTTCTTCACAAAAATCCATAGTTTCAGCATGATTGGGTGAAAACATCAGACAAATGCACAGCAAGGCACCTCCTACAAAATACCTTATTACCATTTTTCAAAATTGGCAAATTGTGAAAGTCAAGAAAATTTAAGAAACTGTTATAGTTGAAAGAGACTAAATAGATAAATTATTAAAATGTAATATGGTGTCTCAGATTGGATTCTTAAAAAAGGACATTTCTTGCAAGACTAGAGGAAAAAAGCACCAACTACAGTTTAGCCTACAGTATGGAACAAATATTAATTTCCATGTTTCAATAAATGCCCCATAGTTATGTACAATACTAAATGACAGGAAATTATCAGAGTTATACATGAAAACGTGATGTACCATCTTTGCAACTTCTATGTAAATTAAAAAAGCTTAAAGTTAATAAACTGCAAAGTTAACAAGTTCAAAAAATTAAAGATAAAAATATTTAAAATGTTAAGTTTTCAATGAAAATATTAAAATCCATGAAATTAAAAAATAAAATTATAGTTAAATATTCTGTAGTTTTAAAAGTTTAAGAATTAAAAACCTAAAATATTAAAAATTAAAATACAAATGCTTTATAAAATTAAAAATGTTTAAACAAAAATTTATTGCACTCTAGAGAGCTTCTATTTATGTCATTTTATCTTTCAATAGCGAACACAGTAAATACTAAAACTGAAAGAAATAACACTATTAAGTCACTTAAAATTAACAATAATAAAACCAGTATCAGCACAAATATTTTTTTTAATTTTTTTTTCAACGTTTATTTTATTTTTGGGACAGAGAGAGACAGAGCATGAACGGGGGAGGGGCAGAGAGAGAGGGAGACACAGAATTGGAAGCAGGCTCCAGGCTCTGAGCCATCAGCCCAGAGCCTGATGCGGGGCTCGAACTCACGGACCACGAGATCGTGACCTGGCTGAAGTCGGACGCTTAACCGACTGCGCCACCCAGGCGCCCCAGCACAAATATTTTTTAATGAAAATAGCTATATTATCTGTTCAAAACAATGTGCTGAAGAAAATTGTTTTATATTTGTGCAAGTCTCTTTAATTTCTGGTTTACAATAAGTCACTTCGAGTTTCATCTGCTTCTGCATTTAATCTATTGTTATATCTTGCTTTGGTTAGTGTATATGAAGAAAATTTGGCTTCATAGCCATGTGTAATTAGAGAAACAATTTTAACAGCATTTTGAAATAATTGTGGGTATTCTTCTTTGATACTCCACCTGAATTTGACAAGTGCTATAGTATTAAACATTAGTTGCAGTTTGTAATCTCAAGCCATATCAACAAACCTTTTGCACTTTGTTATATATAATATTTATTTGCACTGTGCATTACTTGCACTATGTTATAAATTGTCTTGAACTTGAATAAAACTTTTCCACATAAATAATGTCATAATATCAAGCATGTTTCACTAAGTTATGCAGATTTTCCAACCTTGACACATTTCACTATATTTCATCAAGAATTATTCATTAATATCATCATCTATTTCATCACAAAGGTCATAAAATACTGCATAACTGTAAAATTCACAGTGGCAAATATAAATTTTCTACAAATCTAATTTTTGCTTAAAAATTCAGATCTTGTTTTCAGCAAAAAAAAAAAAAAATACTATCAGTGCTTTTCTTAATGTAACAGTCCCACTTTGATACTTTTTGTAAAATGTCTACCAAATACGTAAGTCTGAATAGTATATATTATTAGTCAGACATTATTTCAAGTATAAATGGTGTTCTATGAAAAATACTGGCTATTTCAGCTCACAACTAAAACAATCACACTACTGCTTTTCTCAAGACAACAATTACAAGTTGATAAGCAGCAGAATGCTCTATGTATGTTTCACATAGGATAGTAAAACGACTTGTACTAAGGAGTTAAGATTAAATAAATGTAATATTTTCACTGCTTCATCAAAGCCCTCTTTCAGCAAAACTTTCCTTGTGTAAATGTGAATGGTGGTGAAGAACACAGGACTACTAAGACAATTTGGTGCTCTGCTTCATTCAGGTTAAAGTACCTGTAATTGTACCTACCATTGTTTTGCCTCAGCAGGGAAAATATCAACGCAGACAAGAAGGAAAATAATATCTTAGTATTATTAGGAAAATACTTTACTTTTCATACTCCCCAAAATTATCTATATACCACAGGCTGAGAAAACCCAGTCTAGTGCAATGGGTATCAACTCAAAAAGACAGTTCAGGTTCCTAAGGAATCATCCCAAAGCATAGTGGAAGCTGCTTCCTAGATTCTGTTAGATGTAGGACTCTAACTGCTATATACTTTCTAACTTTTTAATCTAGTTTTACAAATTTCATGAAAACAAAAGAATAAGATGTTTGAGTATCTTTCATTTTCTGCTTCTTGGTGGAGATATGTAACATTTACAACAGCATTCTATGCATCTTGGATTACCTAGTCTCAGAAATCATTTTTTTTTAATTTTTAAACTAAAACTCATAGTATGCATAGTGTTTGGGAAATTATATATTTTACTCATAAAAAAGGTCTCATGATGGATAGATAGATAAATAGGTAGACAGGTAATAGGTAGATAGAGTGATATAAACAGGGACAGAGAGAGAGACACACAATGTTCTGATCATCTCTAATGCTGGGAAGTGGTTAGGATCTATTTGTGAACAAACAGTTTATAAAAGATAGATTCTAGTAACACTGAAATAGTAATGCAGCAAAACCAGATACCTGGCATCTGACATCTCTAATGTTGGCAAATATATGGTCAAATATGGGTTGATATGAATATTGCATCAATTCAGAGAAAGTAACTTCGGCTTCAATTTAAATTTCAAGATTTTAGAATAATCAGAATTTATTCAAAATTTTCACCAATATACTGAATGTACTGGAATATAATAATCATTATGTATCAAATCATTATTATCAATGCACAGTAAACTATAAAAGAAATAGTTAGTGTACATTTTTCCAAGTGAAAATCAAAAATCAAAAGATATAAAGCTGTGTAAACAAACTGTACAGCTATTTCATTTTTTTTTATTGCAGTAGAGACGTAGTCTGGCATGTAGGCAGTCTTAACAACTTGACTTAAAACTCTACCACTTATTATCTGATTCTTACAAGAATTCTGACAGATTTAGACAGATTAAACAAGGATTCTGTGAACTAGCAATTCCTATTGTCCCTAATGACAGCTGACTTTCCTTCTTAAATCAGTAAATTGTATATCAGAGAGGTGAGTTCATAAATTTAAATTAATCCCCTTTGGAGGAGTAATACTTCTTTGGTACCTCCTCTCAGAATTATGTAGGAGAAATATTTTATGTAGGTTTGGGATTAGCGTTTAGAACTGGTGACTCACTTCCTAGTTCTGTTCTTTAGAATAGTTACTTAATCTTTCTGACTTTCCATTTTTTCTAGGTAAAATTATGAAGTAAGTTTTTCTTTCCCACAAGAATAACCTCCATTCCTTCTTCCTATAGTTTTACCACTACTTTGCAGCTAACAGTTCAAACGATATATTTTACTTATAATTTTTTATATAATTTTTTAAATGTTTATTTATTTTTGAGAGAGTGAGATACAGAATGTGGGGTGGGGGAGGGGCAGAGAGAGAGGGAGACACAGAATCCAAAGCAGGCTCCAGGCTTTGAGGTGTCAGCACACAGCCCAACGTGGGGTTCCAACTCAGGAAACGTGAGATCATGACCTGAGCTGAAGTCAGATGCTAAACTGACTAAGCCAACCAGGCCCCAATATATTTTACTTATAAAATCCAATTAATAAAATTTCAGATTAATCATTAGATATAATTGTTTATGATGCTATAAACTGTTTTTTGAGAACTTTTGTTTTCTAAAACAAATCTTTCCAATTTCTATTTGAGAGGTACTATGAGGAGCAATGAAATAGGCTAACACAGGTGTTTTGAAACAGCCAGAAGTAATATGAAAAAAAAATGGGAGACATATTAGAGTATATGCAAACCTTGAGACCAGATCATAAGAATTTGGGGGAGAATGGATAGGATCCCCTTATGAACAATTACTAGTTTATAAAAGATAGATCCTAGTAACACTGAAATAGTAATGCAGCAAAACCAAAGATCTAAATGAATTTCTAAATTTACAGGTTAAAAATTTGAACCTGTAAAATATCGGTTACTCACCACAGCAATCTGAATAGCTATATTTCAAAGTAAACTTTCAGGGATAACAGCTTTGAGTTCACTTTGTCTATGAGTTTTTATAGCATTCATAAAATACTATGAATACAGGATAAATTCAACAAATATTAATTGAGTATAATGATTTCCGTGAAACACATAATTTAAGTAATTGGGGTTAAGACCTTGCCTAAGGCAATTCATTTTACCACCTAATTCTGGCACTGTTTCTCATTGAAAATATATTATTTGCTTCATTAGCTCTAGTTAAAGTTTCTGTAACAATTATTCCCAAATAGGTGAACAGGAAAACTTTAGAGAAATTTGTACTTACTTTCCTTTGATATTTTAGTTTATCCCTTATCTCCAGATATGATTTGAATAAACTAAATCTAAAACAAAAATTAGGTTCAATAAAATATAGGGAAAATAAGTTTAGCTCAAATGAGATGAAGCGTTTAGGCTGAGAAGACTCAACATATCAGACAGTATGTGATTAAAAGATAAAGTTAGTGCAATTTAGCATTATTAAGTCAGGCATATTTCTTCCAAATACGTATATTAGAAACATGGTGGAGAACATAAATAACTGACAAATACAAATCAAATTTATGTCTTAATAGAATTGTCTATATCCGACATTTTTTTTACAATTGTTTTAATGATTAGGTTCAGAGCTTATATTACTATACTTTCCACATTAATAAGAGTTTACTCTAGTCTCACATCAGTACTGGTAAACCCATAGCAATAGGAGAGAAATGGTTGTCATCTTGTGAATTTTCAACTTTTTTCTTATAAGAAAAATCTGATTACACATCTCATTATACCATAGATAGAACCATGTAGACAATTTCTTTTCAGGCTTATTTAAATTTCTTCTCTTATAACCTTTCAGATGAAGAAGTCTCACAACTGTTTACCTGTTTATTTCCAAGCACTGAATTCAACCAGAGGGAGTGTTCACTAATTGCCATATTTCAGCTAATCCATTAGTTTTATGACATAGAGTTTAAATAAGCATGCCAGTGAGAATAGAAGTCAGAATAAATCATAGAATTTTAAGATAACTTCAAAGGCAATTTTTTTATTATTTTTATTATTTTTTTAATGTTTATTTATTTTTTGGGAGAGAGACAATATGAGCAGGGGAGGGAGACACAGATTCTGAAGCAGGGTCCAGGCTCTGAGCTGTCAGCACAGAGCCTAACGTGGGGCTCAAACTCGTGAACCGTGAGATCATGACCTGAGCCGAAATCAGATGCTTAACCCACTGAGCCACCCAGGCTCCCCAAAGCCAATTTCCTTAAAGCAGAGACAACATATATATTATATTCAATATGCTAAGTTCACACACACTTTTGGTTATTCTCCTTTGTTTTTGGTATATCAGTTGCAAATATCCACAAATCTTTACCGTTTTTGGAATTATACCTAACTTTCTATGATGAGATGGAACTTACTTAACCTTTGTAAATATAGACTGGCTTTGTGATGGGCTCTTAACATCAGAAGACAGCAGAAGTGACACTACACCACTTTTTTTTTTTTTAACCTTAGGAAAACATGCAAATTTCTTAAAAAACCTTATGTGGCTGCAATACAAGCTATACGTCTATCTCTTTTGCCTTCTTCACCATATTTAGACTCTTGGGTTGACTGTAATGTAGTAAAATGTTATCTTCCTTGGGCATTCCTAGAATGCACCAAGAACTTCCCTTTTATAAGGATTTGAACATGTAATAGCTTCTAAACATTCCCTTTCTCTTCATGTCACCAACTAAGGATCTTTAAATAAAGTAATTTAAATATCAGTTTAACTGTCATAATTTTGTGCAAGACTTCTAGAAACACAGGTTCTTGAAGTAGGACTCTTATGTACTCTATGCCTATGTTTTGGAATATTAATCACATCTAGATTTATTAAACTAACATTTTAATGGCTTTCTTTTCTCTTAATCTGTAGATACAGTCCCAAAAGAGTAGAGATGATGTATTTCCTTTATTTCTAGAGTTAGCACATTGTCAGTACTCAATATTTAATTGTTGAATGATAAATGAAAAAAGGTACTCAATGGAGAAAACACTTGTATTCAATTGATAAGTATTCCCTAATAAATTTTGGAAACAGGTGAAAGTATATATGTAAACTATCTTCTCTCCCACTGCAGATATAACATATTTATGTCTACATCCTAGATGGTGTGAATTATTTCTAGGCCTCAGTGACTCCCCTCATTGAGGTCATTACCAGAAAAATTCTCAATTCCTAACTGTGCCAAGTCTGACAACTATCTATCCTGTGGAAGGAAGACCATGAGTCAGTTAAAAATATAATGTTAGTTTTCTTTGCCAATTTGAAATTTTAATCTTCCATCTAATCCTTTCAGTCTTCCACATACTTATTGAAGTGTCTAAATAAGGTGGTGTCTAATTAAATATTCTTCTAATGATCCTACCATGTTCTGATTTCTCTATATAAGCCCACAGGATCTCATTTATTTTATGCCAGTACCTAGTCAGTTCGCTGCCTTTTGGCTTCTTCTAAGTTACCTAAGTCTTCATTTGGAAGCACCTGTACAACCTCACCATTGAACCCATATAGCACATCTGTGTAGACTACATCCCCACCTTTCTCAGTGGTACCCTACAGCCTGAATTACTCTATGGCAGTAGAAACACAGTTTAGCATGAAAAAACACCTGTTAGTGTTCTTCCTAATGAATGTGACTGAGATGCCTAGCCAAATGGTAAAAATACTTCTAGTAATCTAACAGCAATTATTCTGGCACATGCTGACAGAACAGCATGCAGCAAAGGCAAGCCACAGACCTCAGCCTCGCTTGGAGCAGTTAATGGTGTTCCCAGAGAAGAGGGCTTGGGTTCATTGAAGTGCCTATGGGGTATATCAAATGAAATCTTTGCAGAACCATGGAGAAGTCAAGAATTATCAATTTTTACCCTAGACTTATGTGTGCCTAAATATGTTTGTATCATATTTAAAAAGTAAGGTTTTTTTTTCTCCTCCTAAAATGCTTATAAACAAGTAAAACTTGTTATCTGGGCTTAATATCTGGATGGTAAAATTTCATTTTTCTTCATGTTTGGAAAGAAATTATTGTTGTGATGAAAAGATGGTTATAAAATGTGTGTGCAGCATAGTAATATTCCATGTAATTAATATTTTAATGTGTAATCCTAATTAGAGCTCTGTGAAATTTTTCTTATAGATAAGTGAATCACATCACAAAGTCAAGGAATTAATAAGGGTACACATCATTCACCTTCCACTTCACCTCCAACATCTTTCTGATTTTCATTTCTCTGATGAAATTACCATCATTTTCTCATGCATCAGCTCACCCATCTATCCAATAAATAGTTCCAAAGCACCTGATGTTATATTACATGAATAAACAGCTTTACTGTTAGATCTGTTCTAACCCACTCGAGAAGATGGATGATCCAAACTCTATACCTTTTCCTTGATAGCTATGGGCTTATTTTTGTAGAAAGTTTGAGGAATCACCAAACTTGAGAAATATTGGCCACTATCCTCCACACCACTTTGTAATATCATCTAAAATATTTGGAAAGAAATTGAAGCACTCTGTCCTAAAACAGTGCTATTAAGAAGGTAGCTTTTCAACAGACATCATAGGTCTGGAAGGATTTATTACTGTGTGTACAATGTCCCCTTGGCATTTTGAAATCAGCACACACTGGCCTCACTCCCAACTGCCAGTTTGTTCATCTCTTTAAGAGCTTTCTCTGCTGCTGAAGTCACTTTCTCACCATGCAGCAGAATGAAATGCTGGGAATTAATGCTCAAGTTCAACCTTCAAGTGATACTTGATAGGAGCTGGTGTTTAAAATCTCTCTGTCCATTTGCCTGTCCATGGTCTGACTCTGCAGACTTTTCCCAGTGATGTTAATTTTAAGACATTTCAGGGTAACTGGACTCATAATGCATCCACATGAGTTCTTCCTTTCCCATTTTCCTACACTCCTACTGACTTACTCTTCACCTTGCAAATAAACTACTCTTAGTGGAATCTTTGTCCCAGGATCTGCTTCCATAGAATCCAAGCTAAGGCAATAGTAATATAGTTGTTGGAATTGGAAGTTTTATAAATTGAAGGAATTCATGGCAGAAATGGTTTGGAAAATATAAGAAATAATTCAAAACCTTTGGAGTGAAAGTGTCTCTACTCATACTAGTACATTTTCACTTACTCAAGGATAGAAACTGCCTCAATTCTGTCATTTCTGGTATGAATTGCAATGATACATATTTAAACCCTTCTCAAGAAAGAAAGTTAAAGTGTCAATAATTGGATCATAGGTCTCCTTTAGTGTCATTCCTTTTATTTTCATCAAGAAAATTCCTACATAAATAAATGGTATAGGATAAAGATCTTTATTTTTGAATTTTCAAAATGAAATCTTAAGCTTGGATTTTCTGCTTCCTGTCATAAGAGGTGCTGAAATGCAATCACTCTAAAAAGTCCAAGACAAAGGCTGAGATAATACTTATTTTCTGACTGGAGATTTGCACATTACAATGTGTGGAAACTTATTTAACTTAGTGAGAAAAAATAATACGGGATTTCGAGAACTGTTTTATCATGCCAAATGCAATTCCTTAGTTAAAATTATATGTGTATTTAGAAGTTTCACAACTGTTAGGCTATAGAATATTAGAAAGGTGAGGACACAGATTTTCTATCCTCTCATTCTCATTCAAGAGTGAAAGATTTTGAGTTAAATAAAGTAAATTTCCCAAAGGAACACAACATCCCCCAAATATTACAAAGAAATGGACATACTCTTAATTCTAATATCCTAACTATCCAATTTAAGTTTCAATTCCATTATTGTAAACTTACTTTTTTATGACTTTCTCAATTTTCTTTCCTATCTATCTACTCCTCTGGTCTCTTTTACCTAACTTACTTTCAAGGTTTATTGATCCAGAAGTTCCTCTAAATTCCCCTATTCACTATGCATTCATTTGTTCTGAATTGATTCTCTCTCTCTCCTTTTCTCTCTCCCTCTTGTGCCCCTCCCCTCCTCCCAATCTCTTTCTCCCTCTTTCTCTTACTTTCTCTCTCCCTCTCTCTCTCTGTGTCACACACACACACACACACACACACTTCCGCAAGGCCCTTGTTGAGTCCTCTTTGAAAACCCTTCAAATTTATATTCTGCACCATTTATCATGGACTCCCAATGAATGCTTAATTTTGAGTAAAATAGATTTTTAGTAACATGCATCTTTCTCAAGCTTTTTTTTTTGAAGCATTCCCCACTAATGGCCTCAAACAATACATAGAAAGTAACATCTCTCTTTGCTAAGTCTTTCTACAATTCTTCCATCTCTTTCATTAGTAAAAATCATAACACTTTATACTTGAAGGCAATTTCAAAATCTTCATTGCTAAGTACAAGCATCTTTATTACACATGGAAAAGTCCAGTTTATATATTGCCAGCTGAGCAGCTCTTTTGGGCAGCTTTCTTACAAGTTGTGAGTCAAGTATTTAGACAACTTACCATGCTTCCCTATTCAATGTATGGCCTTTGGGCTAACTAACAAGAGAAAGAGAGGTAGGATATACATATACATATACATATACATATACATATACATATACATATATGTATATATGTATTTGCATATGTAAATATATGTATTTGTATATGTATATATATGTATTTGTATATGTATATATGTGTGTATTTGTGCATATATATATATATATATATAATGTTTACCATTCTCATCATGAAGTGTCTCTACCATTAAGATTCTCTTGTGTTCTCTTTCCCTTTACCATATGTTTATCTGTTTTGTTTCTTAAACTTCACGAGTGAAATCATATGGTATTTGTCTTACTGACTTATTTTGCTTAGCATAATACATTCTAGCTCTATCCATGTCGTTGCAAATGGCAAGATTTCATTCTTTTTGATGGCTGAGTAATATCCCCTTGTGAACTTATACCACATCTTTATCCATTCATAAGTTGATGACATTTGGGCTGTATCCATAGTTTGGCGATTATTGATAATGCTGTTATAAACAATGGGGTGCAAGTACCCTTTTGAATCTGTATTTTTGTATCCTTTGGGTAAATACCTAATACTCCAATTGCTGAATCATAGGATAGTTCTATTTTTGTTTCTTGAGGAACCTCCTTACTGTTGTCCAGACTGGCTGCACCAACTTGCATTCCCACCAACAATGCAAGACGGCTCTCCTTTCTCGCCATCCTCAACAAAAAAACTGCTGTTTTTTGTTGTTAATTTTAGCTTTTAACCATTCTGACAGGTGTGAGGTGGTACCTCATAGTTTTCATTTGTATTTCCCTTATGATGAGTGATGTTGAGCATGTTTTCATGTGTCTGTTAGTCACCTGGATATCTTCTTTAAAAAAGTGTTTATTCATATCTTCTCTATTTCTTCACTGGTTCATTTGGTTTTTGGGTGTTGAGTTTGATAAGTTTTTTTACAGATTTTAGATACTGACACTTTACCAAATATGTAGTGTGCAAATATCTTCCCACATTCCTTCAGTTGACTTTTAGTTTTGCTGACTGTTTCCTTCACTGTGCAAAGCTTTTTATCTTGATGAAGTCCCAATAGTTCATGTTTGCTTTTGTTTCCCTTGCCTTCAGCGATGTGTCTAGTATGAAGTTGCTCTGGCTGAGGTCAAAGAGGTTACTGCCTGCGTTCTCTTCTAGGATTTTGATAGTTTCCTGTCTCACATTTAGGTCTTTCATCCATTTTGAGTTTATTTTTGTGTATGGTGTAAGAAAGTAGTTTCATTTTTCTGTATGCCACTGTCCAGATTTCCCAGTTAATTTGGTATACTCACTTAGCCAGTTAAATTATCTAAATAAAATTTATTGTAACATTAAATTTTTATAAATTTGTGTTATAGGATATATTGCATACAAACTATCTAAAATTTTAGGGAAAATCATACTTTAAGGTGTAATTGGTTTTGTTTCTTCTTTGGGGAGAAATTGAGGAGAGATCTTTGGGAAAAAGTAATGGCATAGAGTCTAGAAGCATAATAATATTAAGCTGTTTTGTGTAATGGTTGGGGAATTGTGTGTTCTTGTTACATAAAATGTCTAGTTGTTGTTGCTTTTTAGAATTTTTTTTAAGTTTATTTATTTATTTATTTTTTTTCCCAATTTTTTTTTTATGAAATTTATTGACAAATTGGTTTCCATACAACACCCAGTGCTCATCCCAAAAGGTGCCCTCCTCAATACCCATCACCCACCCTCCCCTCCCTCCCACCCCCCATCAACCCTCAGTTTGTTCTCAGTTTTTAACAGTCTCTTATGCTTTGGCTCTCTCCCACTCTAACCTCTTTTTTTTTTTTTTCCTTTCCCTCCCCCATGGGTTCCTGTTAAGTTTCTCAGGATCCACATAAGAGTGAAACCATATGGTATCTGTCTTTCTCTGTATGGCTTATTTCACTTAGCATTACACTCTCCAGTTCCATCCACGTTGCTACAAAGGGCCATATTTCATTTTTTCTCATTGCCACATAGTACTCCATTGTGTATATATACCACAATTTCTTTATCCATTCATCAGTTGATGGACATTTAGGCTCTTTCCATAATTTGGCTATTGTTGAGAGTGCTGCTATGAACATTGGGGTACAAGTGCCCCTATGCATCAGTACTCCTGTATCCCTTGGATAAATTCCTAGCAGTGCTATTGCTGGGTCATAGGGTAGGTCTATTTTTAATTTTCTGAGGAACCTCCACACTGCTTTCCAGAGCGGCTGCACCAATTTGCATTCCCACCAACAGTGCAAGAGGGTTCCCGTTTCTCCACATCCTCTCCAGCATCTATAGTCTCCTGATTTGTTCATTTTGGCCACTCTGACTGGCGTGAGGTGATACCTGAGTGTGGTTTTGATTTGTATTTCCCTGATAAGGAGCGACGCTGAACATCTTTTCATGTGCCTGTTGGCCATCTGGATGTCTTCTTTAGAGAAGTGTCTATTCATGTTTTCTGCCCATTTCTTCACTGGGTTATTTGTTTTTCGGGTGTGGAGTTTGGTGAGCTCTCTATAGATTTTAGATACTAGCCCTTTGTCCGATATGTCATTTGCAAATATCTTTTCCCATTCCGTTGGTTGCCTTTTAGTTTTGTTGGTTGTTTCCTTTGCTGTGCAGAAGCTTTTTATCTTCATAAGGTCCCAGTAATTCACTTTTGCTTTTAATTCCCTTGCCTTTGGGGATGTGTCGAGTAAGAGATTGCTACGGCTGAGGTCAGAGAGATCTTTTCCTGCTTTCTCCTCTAAGGTTTTGATGGTTTCCTGTCTCACAT
This sequence comes from Lynx canadensis, assembly GCF_007474595.2. Taxonomy (NCBI): domain Eukaryota; kingdom Metazoa; phylum Chordata; class Mammalia; order Carnivora; family Felidae; genus Lynx; species Lynx canadensis. The sequence goes on from NC_044307.1 coordinate 61,253,673, forward strand.
TTAGGTCCTTTATCCATTTTGAGTTTATTTTTGTAAATGGTGTGAGAAAGTGGTCTAGTTTCAACCTTCTGCATGTTGCTGTCCAGTTCTCCCAGCACCATTTGTTAAAGAGGCTGTCTTTTTTCCATTGGATGTTCTTTCCTGCTTTGTCAAAGATGAGTTGGCCATACGTTTGTGGGTCTAGTTCTGGGGTTTCTATTCTATTCCATTGGTCTGTGTGTCTCTTTTTGTGCCAATACCATGCTGTCTTGATGATTACAGCTTTGTAGTAGAGGCTAAAGTCTGGGATTGTGATGCCTCCTGCTTTGGTCTTCTTCTTCAAAATTCCTTTGGCTATTCGGGGCCTTTTGTGGTTCCATATGAATTTTAGGATTGCTTGTTCTAGTTTCGAGAAGAATGCTGGTGCAATTTTGATTGGGATTGCATTGAATGTGTAGATAGCTTTGGGTAGTATTGACATTTTGACAATATTTATTTTTCCAATCCATGAGCAGGGAATGTCTTTCCATTTCTTTAAGTCTTCTTCAATTACCTTCATAAGCTTTCTATAGTTTTCAGCATACAGATCCTTTACATCTTTGGTTAGATTTATTCCTAGGTATTTTATGCTTCTTGGTGCAATTGTGAATGGGATCAGTTTCTTTATTTGTCTTTCTGTTGCTTCATTGTTAGTGTATAAGAATGCAACTGATTTCTGGACATTGATTTTGTATCCTGCAACTTTGCTGAATTCATGTATCAGTTCTAGCAAACTTTTGGTGGAGTCTATCGGATTTTCCATGTATAATATCATGTCATCTGCAAAAAGCGAAAGCTTGACTTCATCTTTGCCAATTTTGATGCCTTTGATTTCCTTTTGTTGTCTGATTGCTGATGCTAGAACTTCCAGCACTATGTTAAACAACAGCGGTGAGAGTGGGCATCCCTGTCGTGTTCCTGATCTCAGGGAAAAAGCTCTCAGTTTTTCCCCGTTGAGGATGATGTTAGCTGTGGGCTTTTCATAAATGGCTTTTATGATCTTTAAGTATGTTCCTTCTATCCCGACTTTCTCAAGGGTTTTTATTAAGAAAGGGTGCTGGATTTTGTCAAAGGCCTTTTCTGCATCGATTGACAGGATCATATGGTTCTTCTCTTTTTTTTTGTTAATGTGATGTATCACGTTGATTGATTTGCGAATGTTGAACCAGCCCTGCATCCCAGGAATGAATCCCACTTGATCATGGTGAATCATTCTTTTTATATGCTGTTGAATTCGATTTGCTAGTATCTTATTGAGAATTTTTGCATCCATATTCATCAGGGATATTGGCCTGTAGTTCTCTTTTTTTACTGGGTCTCTGTCTGGTTTAGGAATCAAAGTAATAGTGGCTTCATAGAATGAGTCTGGAAGTTTTCCTTCCCTTTCTATTTCTTGGAATAGCTTGAGAAGGATAGGTATTATCTCTGCTTTAAATGTCTGGTAGAACTCCCCTGGGAAGCCATCTGGTCCTGGACTCTTATTTGTTGGGAGATTTTTGATAACCGATTCAATTTCTTCGCTGGTTATGGGTCTGTTCAAGCTTTCTATTTCCTCCTGATTGAGTTTTGGAAGAGTGTGGGTGTTCAGGAATGTGTCCATTTCTTCCAGGTTGTCCAATTTGTTGGCATATAATTTTTCATAGTATTCCCTGATAATTGTTTGTATCTCTGAGGGATTGGTTGTAATCATTCCATTTTCATTCATGATTTTATCTATTTGGGTCATCTCCCTTTTCTTTTTGAGAAGCCTGGCTAGAGGTTTGTCAATTTTGTTTATTTTTTCAAAAAACCAACTCTTGGTTTCGTTGATCTGCTCTACCGTTTTTTTAGATTCTATATTGTTTATTTCTGCTCTGATCTTTATTATTTCTCTTCTTCTGCTGGGTTTAGGCTGCCTTTGCTGTTCTGCTTCTATTTCCTTTAGGTGTGCTGTTAGATTTTGTATTTGGGATTTTTCTTGTTTCTTGAGATAGGCCTGGATTGCAATGTATTTTCCTCTCAGGACTGCCTTCGCTGCGTCCCAAAGCGTTTGGATTGTTGTATTTTCATTTTCGTTTGTTTCCATATATTTTTTGATTTCTTCTCTAATTGCCTGGTTGACCCACTCATTCGTTAGTAGGGTGTTCTTTAACCTCCACGCTTTTGGAGGTTTTCCAGACTTTTTCCTGTGGTTGATTTCAAGCTTCACAGCATTGTGGTCTGAAAGTATGCATGGTATAATTTCAATTCTTGTAAACTTATGAAGGGCTGTTTTGTGACCCAGTATATGATCTATCTTGGAGAATGTTCCATGTGCACTCGAGAAGAAAGTATATTCTGTTGCTTTGGGATGCAGAGTTCTAAATATATCTGTCAAGTCCATCTGATCCAATGTCTCATTCAGGGCCCTTGTTTCTTTATTGACTGTGTGTCTAGATGATCTATCCATTTCTGTAAGTGGGGTGTTAAAGTCCCCTGCAATTACCACATTCTTATCAATAAGGTTGCTTCTGTTTATGAGTAATTGTTTTATATACTTGGGGGCTCTGGTATTCGGCGCATAGACATTTATAATTGTTAGCTCTTCCTGATGGATAGACCCTGTAACTATTATATAATGTCCTTCTTCATCTCTTGTTACAGCCTTTAATTTAAAGTCTAGTTTGTCTGATATAAGTATGGCTACTCCAGCTTTCTTTTGGCTTCCAGTAGCATGATAAATAGTTCTCCATCCCCTCACTCTGAATCTAAAGGTGTCCTCAGGTCTAAAATGTGTCTCTTGTAGACAGCAAATAGATGGGTCTTGTTTTTTTATCCATTCTGATACCCTATGTCTTTTGGTTGGCACATTTAATCCATTTACATTCAGTGTTATTATAGAAAGATACGGGTTTAGAGTCATTGTGATGTCTGTATGTTTTATGCTTGTAGTGATGTCTCTGGTACTTTGTCTCACAGGGTCCCCCTTAGGATCTCTTGTAGGGCTGGTTTAGTGGTGACAAATTCCTTCAGTTTTTGTTTGTTTGGGAAGACCTTTATCTCTCCTTCTATTCTAAATGACAGACTTGCTGGATAAAGGATTCTCGGCTGCATATTTTTGCTGTCTAGCACCCTGAAAATCTCGTGCCAATTCTTTCTGGCCTGCCAAGTTTCAAAAGAGAGATCAGTCACGAGTCTTATAGGTCTCCCTTTATATGTGAGGGCACGTTTACCCCTTGCTGCTTTCAGAATTTTCTCTTTATCCTTGTATTTTGCCAGTTTCACTATGATATGTCGTGCAGAAGATCGATTCAAGTTACGTCTGAAGGGAGTTCTCTGTGCCTCTTGGATTTCAATGCCTTTTTCCTTCCCCAGTTCAGGGAAGTTCTCAGCTATTATTTCTTCAAGTACCCCTTCAGCACCTTTCCCTCTCTCTTCCTCCTCTGGAATACCAATTATGCGTCTATTATTTCTTTTTAGTGTATCACTTAGTTCTCTAATTTTCCCCTCATACTCCTGGATTTTTTTATCTCTCTTTTTCTCAGCTTCCTCTTTTTCCATAACTTTATCTTCTAGTTCACCTATTCTCTCCTCTGCCTCTTCCATCCGAGCTGTGGTTGTTTGCATTTTGTTTTGCATTTCATTTAAAGCGTTTTTCAGCTCCTCGTGACTGTTCCTTAGTCCCTTGATCTCTGTAGCAAGAGATTCTCTGCTGTCCTGTATACTGTTTTCCAGCCCAGCGATTAATTTTATGACTCTTATTCTAAATTCACTTTCTGTTATATTATTTAAATCCTTTTTGATCAGCTCATTGGCTGTTGTTATTTCCTGGAGATTCTTCTGAGGGGAATTCTTCCGCTTGGTCATTTTGGATAGTCCCTGGTGTGGTGAGGACCTGCAGGGCACTTCCCCTGTGCTGTGGTGTATAACTGGAGTTGGTGGGCGGGGCCGCAGTCAGTCCTGATGTCTGCCCCCAGCCCACCGCTGGGGCCACAGTCAGACTGGTGTGTGCCTTCTCTTCCCCTCTCCTAGGGGCGGGATTCACTGTGGGGTGGCGTGGCCCGTCTGGGCTACTTGCACACTGCCAGGCTTGTGATGCTGGGGATCTGGCGTATTAGCTGGGGTGGGAAGGCAAGGTGCACGGCGGGAGGGGGGGCAGGCTTAGCTCGCTTCTCCTTAGGTGATCCACTTCAGGAGGGGCCCTGTGGCAGCTGGAGGGAGTCAGATCCGCTGCCGGAGGTTTGGCTCCGCAGAAGCACAGAGTTGGGTGTTTGCGCGGAGCGAGCAATTTCCCTGGCCGGAAAGGGTTCCCTTTGGGATTTTGGCTGGGGGATGGGCGGGGGAGATGGCGCTGGCGAGCGCCTTTGTTCCCCGCCAAACTGAGCTCTGTCCTCCGGGGGCTCCGCAGCTCACCCTCCCTTTGTCCTCCAGCCTTCCCGCTTTCCGAGCAGAGCTGTTAACTTATGACCTCCCAGATGCTAAGTCGCGCTTGCTGTCGGAACACAGTCCGTCAGGCCCCTCCGCTTTTGCAAGCCGGACTCGAGGGCTCTGCTTGGCTGGCGAGCCGCCCCTCCGCCCCGGCTCCCTCCCGCCAGTCCGTGGAGCGCGCACCGCCTCGCCGCCCTTCCTACCCTCTTCCGTGGGCCTCTCGTCTGCGCTTGGGTCCGGTGACTCTGTTCTGCTAATCCTCTGGCGGTTTTCTGGGTTATTTAGGCAGGTGTAGGTGGAATCTAAGTGATCAGCAGGACGCGCGGTGAGCCCAGCGTCCTCCTAGGCCGCCATCTTCCTGTGCCTCCAAGTTTATTTATTTTGAGAGATAAGACAAAGGGAGAGGAAAGGGCTCAGAGAGGGAGAATCACAAGCAGGCTCTGTGCTGCTGACATGCATCCTATTGCAGGGCTGGATACCATGAGCCATGAGACCATGATCTGAGTGAGCTATTTTCTAATCTATTGGCATAAACATCTCAATGGCATCTAATCACCAATGTTGGATTTAACTTTGCCCACTAAAGCTCATATAAGATTAACTGTGAATTATAATCTACTACAACTAGAGGACAATGTATTGAGAATAACTAAAATAAGGAGAAGGAGAACCTAGAATATTCTCAGAAAAATGTGAATGTGAGAAATACTCATTTACTGAGAAAACCTCACTTTCTATTTAAATAAAATTATTTCTACAGTAGTAGGTAAAAAAAGGCCAATACCCACAAACATGCTTGTTGTGCTAATTGTTGAGACACAAAGTATGACTGGGAATCAAAAATTCTCCTCTAATGTTTTTAAATACATACTTACATCTTTAACTTAATTTTTAAATTAATATGACATGAAAACCACAACAGCATCTTCTCTCATTGTTTTTTGTTTGTTTTGTTTTTATGAGCCACTAAAAAAATTAGCTACTTTCTCATAATGCCCCAACTCCAGAATACCTCAACAAATTGATTTGATTTGCAAAGACCTGAAATTTAACATCTTTCCAGGCTTCTCCTATGATGGAGAAGAAAGATAGAAAATTGCATGTGTAAGTCTTCTTTATATATTTAATTATTCTTGGACATATGGTTTCCAAATATTTTCTTCCAATTCATAATTGCCCTTTGTTGATTTTTTCCTTTGATGCACAGAAACTTTTTAGTTTAATACAACCCCAAGTGGTTATTATTTCTTTTGTTGCCTCTGCTTTTGGCATCAAATTAAAAAAAAATCAATTCCATGACCAATGTCAAGGAGTTTTTCCCTGTTTACTTCTAGGAGTTTTAATATCCAAAATATATAAGGAACTTATAAAACTTAATAATAAGAAATAATCTGATTAAAAATGGGCAAAAAACTACTGAATAGATACTTTCCCAAAGAAGATATCTAAATGGCCAACAAGTATATGAAAAGATGCTCAACATCGCTTAATTGTAGGGAAATACAAATTAAAGGCACAATAAGATATTATCTCACATCTGTTAGGATGCCTATTATCAAAAAGACAAGAGATAAAAAATGTTGGCAAGGTTGTGGAAAAAAATAAACCCTTGTATACTGTTGGCAGGAATGTAGATTTTACAGCCATTATGGAAAAAGGTATGGGGGTCCTTCAAAAAATTAAAATAGAACTACCATAAGATCAAGCAATCCCACTTTTGGTATATATCCAAAGAAAATGAAATCACCATCTTGAAGAGTTATCTGTACTCCTGTGTTTATTACAACATTGTTCATAATTCTTAATAGCCAAGATATGAAAATAATTTAGGTCAATGGATAAAAAATATATATCTTATTATTTTATCTTAAAAAGCCTTACAAAAGAAGGAAATCTTGTCATTTGAAACAACATGGATGTATCTGGACAACATTATGTTAAGTGAAAAAAGCCCGATAAAAACAAATATTTCATAGTGTTGTTACTTCTATGTGGAACTTAAAAAAAAGGAAAGAGAGAAAGAAAGAAAGAGAGAAAAGAAAAGCAAAAGCACAAACTTGAAAACTTGCAGTTATAAGGTGAATATAGCAAGGTGAGTATAGTTGCAATATTGTGTTGTATAATTGTATTATTGGAATTTGATAAAAAAGAGACAGTAGATCTTGTATTTTGCTAAAAAAGGGAGAGACAAAGAGAGAGAAGAAAGAAAGTTGTGTGGGTTGTGGATCCAGCTAGGAGTGCCCTGAAGGCTGACTGAGCAGCTGGCACTTCTCTCTAAAATTCCACAATAAAAGATTCATGCTCCAGAATGACAAGAGGTGTGATGGATCCTGTTCTGATCACAAAGTGACTATAATCTATAGGGCTGCAGGTGCCCACACTAAGAATATTCAGGGAGTTTACTGGGATCAGAATTTCTGTGAGGTGTTTTCAGCACTTGGTGATGGGTTTTTTAAAGTTTTGTCTGGGCCTATGTGTAACTTCTGAATGACATCCCAGAAACTGTTCCCAGTCTGGTGGTTCCATCTTAGTAAAAAGCCATGAACTGATTTCCATATGGCTTTACTGCCCACTACTCCATTCCTTTCCCACTGGGGAGACATAAACTTGAAGATCTTGGCAAGCTTGTCATCTAGCTCCATCAGCATTAAGTAACCACAACTTCTGTGGCCAGAAACACAAAGTCCTGGATGAGTCTGACCACCAGTCTGCAGCACTCTATTTTTCAGTAAAGTCATCATGAGTTCTTTTTAAAAACCACTCTATCTTTGTTTTTGGTATTGTTACAGTCCTTCTTCACATTTTCTTGAACAAACGTTCCCAATCCTGCCTGGCAAAACAAACAACAAAAAACAAAAGAAACACACACACACACACACACACACACACACTGAAAGACAGATTCATGTAACCCCGGGCATCTACAAAGACTATTCAGTTACTGATATTACCAATGAAGAAGATTCTCATGCAGTTATACATATGAGTGAGACACTTGCACATTCCCAAAATCCATTGCCCCAGCACAGAAGTGCTCATTTCCTGAAAAAAAAGCTCAGCTCAATTTTCTTGACTACAAACACTGGTTTGTGTAGGAAAAACTCATTTTCCTCTGGTAGTGGCCAATGTAACATTCCTTGATCTTTTCCAGATACTTTCAGTTTAATCTTCTCTTCACCAAGCAAGCAGAGCAACATGTGGTTCTACTAAAGCAGTTACTGGTTTTTATTCTGCCTCACCATAGTCTTGAGTAACTTTTCAAACTTGAGGTTTTAATCATTTGATTCAGAGAAGTTGAGTACTTAGTTATGGCAGTAAATGGGGGCAAATTTATATTTTCAACTTCCTTCTTTTTGGAAAACTCTTTTGCCTAGATAGCTTTATGGTACTTAGACGTGGTGGCTAAAGAGTTTGTATGCAAAACTGGGTCAAGATGGCCTTGTGGTAGTCCTCCATTCACACCTCATTATGAAGTCTGAGAACTTACTGATGTTATGGGGAATATTAGGTAACTCACATTGCTTAGCTTTACTTGGTATTCCCACAATTTATCCCTTGATTACTGGTTTTGACCTTGTAATTTGTCATATTATTTCTTTTACTTTTTTTTAAGTTTATTTTTGAGAGAGACAGAGACAATGTGAGTGGGGGAGGGGCAGAGAGAGGAAGACCGAAAGAATCCCAAGCAAGCTCCCTGCTGCAAGCACAGAGACTGCTGCGGGGCTCAAACCCACAAAGCCACAAGATCATGACCTGAGGTGAAATCAAGAGCCGGACACTTAACTGACTGAGTCACCCAGTAACCTGATCATTTACCTTTCTTTGTATATCTTCTTTCCTAATTTCTTCCTTCACTTATTCCCTAAATAAATTCTACTTTTGACATATCCTATGCTTTTTCTACATAACTGCTCTCAATGATAACATCTATTCCAATGGCTTTCACTAACTCTTAACATGGATGAATCACAAACCAATACCATCATCATCAAGCCCAATTCTCTACCAAGTCTCAGTGTTATAATTGCAATTTTTTTGCTGGAAAACTCCACTTGAATACAAGTCATCTCTTAAATAAATGACAATCAAAATGATAAATTCCCTTCAAAATAATCTTATTCACCAAAGTTCTGTTAATACCCAAACATAGTTCCAAATATTTTAAGCTTACTGCTCATTGCCACATTTTGTTGCTCATCTTCCTTTTGTATTTTTTATATTCTCATCGTCACTACCTAGATTATACTTTTAGAGTACTCTGACAGAATATTTCAAAAGCCTATAAACTTTTGTATTCCCAATGACAAATATATCTTCAATATAAATTCCCACATTCGCGCTTCAATCATATTTCTTTTTTTTTTTTTTTTTTTTAAATTTTTTTTTTCAACGTTTATTTATTTTTGGGACAGAGAGAGACAGAGCATGAACGGGGGAGGGGCAGAGAGAGAGGGAGACACAGAATCAGAAACAGGCTCCAGGCTCTGAGCCATCAGCCCAGAGCCCGACGCGGGGCTCGAACTCACGGACCGCGAGATCGTGACCTGGCTGAAGTCGGACGCTTAACCGACTGCGCCACCCAGGCGCCCCCGCTTCAATCATATTTCTACTCAACTCAGAAAAGTGTCATGATTCCATTTCCATTCATTTTTGTATCTTACATTTAAACCCAATTTAGCATTCAAAATTTTCTTTTTAAAATGAATAATTTCAAACACCACAGCCAACCTAGATTACTCATAGTTCTCTAACATTTTATTGTATTTATTCCTTAATTCATATTCTTCCTTCCACACATAATCGTTCCATCTGCAAAATCCTTCCAAAGTTCAATCACCATCTCATAGTCCTCCTGGCAAACACTCTCCCCCTCAACGTTCATTGGTGTGATAGTTTCCTCCATTAAATTCTACAAATAACTTGAGAATCTTTGTCAAAATTTTAGTATTACCTATATCTGTATAAATTATAAAAATAATATATGCTGAATTGTAGCTGTAAATTATTGAAGAGTAAAAGATAGATGCTGGTAGAGACAAGAATTAGTACAGCAAACACTATGGAAAAAATTTTCAAATTAGTAAGTTTTAGAGACATGCCTTGCATGTCTTCATGGAGATATATAATATACTATATAAAAACCCTGAGAAATTACACACAAAGTAAATATTTATAATTTTGTACAACCCAGAATGCCAGAATGTGCTTAATACATTTGTTAACAGAATACATAGTATTCTTTCATGAAACACCTAAAAATATTCAATGGATTCAGTATTCCTTAGTGCATTAGGAAGAGCTGTAATAGCAGAATGAAAATATGCCTTTTGATAGCTAAATAACTTTGTTATGACTTTTGATGTTTTGTGTACTTTTTTAAGGTTCAGAATTTTGATTAATAACATATATTCATTGCATTTTTTGTCTTGTTTCACACGTGAACCTACCTAAGACTTCAGGTCAAGATGTGCTCATTTACTCAAGATTATTGATAATGACAACTTGTTGTATAATTTTTGTGATGCACATCCTGGTTCTTTCTTGGAATACATTTTCTCTGCTATCTCTGTCTAGAACTGTTCACTCATTACTCCTTCAGTGAACATTTACTCAGTTAAACAAGTTCCTCTACTGAGAGCCATCATAAATGCTAATAACTCTTAGAAAGTGTGTATGCTGGTGAATTTAATTTTAAAACTTTTGGGCAGTAACTGCTAAAGCTAAATATATATATATATATATATATATATATATATATATATATATATATTTATATCATGACCTCCGAATGCAACGCTACTTTATATATACTCCCAGGAGAAATGAGTGACCATGTTACCAAAAGACAAGTAAAATAATGTTCATTGAAACTTTATGCGTAGTGATCCCAAATTGGAAACAACTAACTTTCCATCAAGAGAATAAGTATCTAAACAATGGAATATTTGATAACAATGGAGAGGAATGAACTATTGTCTCATGTGACAACATGATGACTCTTACAGACATGATTTTTTAAAAATAAGTATGCAAGATTACATACTATATGATGACATTTACATAAATGTTAGAAACAAAAAACAAAAATCTAAGGTAAAAAACGGCAAGTAATGGTTGCCTTTGAGGGGTATTCAATGAAGAAGGCACAAAAGAGGCTTTGGGGAAATTGAAAATGTTCTATATTTTCATCTGGATGGTGGTTGTACAAGTATATCAACTTTTATTTAAAAAACTGAAGTTGTGGGGCGCCTGGGTGGCTCAGTCGGTTAAGCGTCCGACTTCGGCCTGGGTCACGATCTCGCGGTCCGTGAGTTCGAGCCCCGCGTCGGGCTCTGGGCTGATGGCTCAGAGCCTGGAGCCTGCTTCCAATTCTGTGTCTCCCTCTCTCTCTGCCCCTCCCCCGTTCATGCTCTGTCTCTCTCTGTCTCAAAAATAAATACACATTAAAAAAAATTAAAAAAAAAAAACTGAAGTTGTATAGCTAATATTGGAGTACATTAGTGTATGTAAATTATACTTCAACCAAAAAAAAGAGAAAATTAAAAGTCTACTCGTTCTATATCCATGATAGAAGTAATTATTATTGAGAACATTCTAAAAGGCTGGCACTGTGCTAGTACTATGGACAAAATAATAAACAATTTTTCTTGTCCAATAGCTTAAAGGCAACAAGAAATAAAAATTTACTGTTTTGAGGGGGCTCCTGGGTGGCTCAGTCAGTTGAGCATTGGACTTTGGCTCAGGTCATGATCTTGCAGTTGGTGAGTTTCAGACCTGCATGTGGCTCTCTGCTGTCAGCACAGAGCCCACTTCAGATCCTCTTTCCCCCTCTCTCTCTGGCCCTTCCTTGCTTGTGTGCTCTCTCTCAAAATTAACAAATAATTCTCCAAAAAACTTGCTGTTTTTGTTTTTTTCTACATGCCAAGGACTAGGTAAGGACTAATAAATATTTCCTTACTAGTCCTTTGTTGTGAGGAAAGTATTATTATTGATATTTTAAGATAGGAAATTGATGCTAGACATGTTGAATAACTTATCCAAAGTATTAGGGAGGGTATAGAAGTTCAGATTTTCCTTACTCAAAAAAAAAAAAAAAAAAAAAGAAAAGAAAAGAAAAGAAAGGAAAAGAAAAGAAAAAGATCAAGCAAACCAACTGTGCATCCTTAATCTTTAGGCTCAAGTGTTTCTCTGCAGATTTTTTCACATTTATTATTATAATAAATAACTTTATATCAGTATTTTGTCATTAAAACATGCAGAGGTTCTGTCATTTTCATTTTTATATTCCTAAATTTATTTTTTAAGTGTATTTATTTATTTTGAGAAAGACAGAGAGTGTGTGAGAGGAGGAAGGACAGAGAAAGAGAGGGAAAGAGAGAATCCAAAGCAGGTTATGTGCTGCCATTGTGGAGTTCATAGCAGGGCTCAATCCTACCAACTGTGAAATCAAGACTTGAGCTGAACTCAATCGCTTCTCGGCCTTTTGGCTAAGATCAAGTGAAGACTTGAGCTGAACTCAAGAGTTGGATGCTCAACCAACTGGGCCACCCAAGGGCCCCCTTTTTATATTCCTATTGTTCATATTGTTTATATGCCTAGTGTTCAGTACAGGGTAGTCATGGGTACTATCTGATGAATAGATGAATAAATATGACCCTGTAAAGCAGTTCATAAATGACTGTTATGTGTTTTTTTAAATATACATTATATGATAGCTTCTATTTTAACTATTCTATTGTCACTATTCTATTTTTTGTCTACCCTGTGGCACTAAAAATTTTTTAAACAAATGTAATTGAAAAATCACACACAGATGAAGAATTACACTAGAACAGCATGCATTACACAAATACTTTCAGAAAAATTTAATCTTTTGATAAACTACCAAACATCTCCTTTGCTTATTCAGATTTATCAGATTTTTCAAATCATTATAATTCTTAAAATAATCATATGCCTAGAGCTCTCATATCTAAATAATTTTTCTTTGGGATTGATGATGGAGGCTGGAATGAAGCTGTCAAAAGGAAATTAATGCAGATTGCTCAGAGGGCAGGAAAACTATACTTGAAATAGAAAATATGCTTTTCTCCTGACTGAAGAACAAGTTACTATTACTGCATTAAGGTGTAATCCACTTGACAGTGAAAAACATTTTTGGAATAGAGCAACTGTCATGTGAATGTGGTATTATACACCTAACATGTGCAAAAAAGTGTATTTTCATAAATACTTCTCACCAGAGTCTTTTGGTACATGCATTAGCACAAAAGTGAATAGTTTTCTCTTGATGTTTCCTTTGAATTCAAGAGATTCATAATGAAACACACGGAATATAAGTTATTTTCTCCTTAAGATTTATCTTTTTTTGAAATTTTATTATAAAATACCTTATGTACAATAAGCTGTACATATTTCAAATGTACAATTAGATGAGTCTTGACATATGTATACACATGGAACCAAAATCACAGTCAAAATACATCTATGTCACACGCAAAAAATCCCTCATTCTTTTTCATTGTCTTTCTGAAACCAGTGATTGGCTTTCTGTCATTGTAGGTTAGTCTGCATTTTTAGGCATTTACATAAATGGAGTTAAACATTATATATATTTTTTTGTCTAGACTTTCATGAAGTATAATGAGTTAATATTCATGTTATGATTCATTACTTTTGTTGTTGAGTAAGACATACAATAATCTGTTTATTCACTTGTTAGTGGAAATTTAGTCTGTTTCAGTTTTTAATTATTGAAAACAAAATTGCTGTGAACATTTGTGTATAGTTTTTGTGTAGACATAATTTTGTTTCTCCTGGGTATATATATATATATATATATATATAGGAGTGGAATATCTGATGAGTATGATAAGTGTATTTTTAGCTTTAAAAAAAAACTGCCAAACTGTCCTCAAAATTAGCTTGTTCACCTTATAAACCATATATGACCCAGAAAAGGACTTTATCATTTTATACTTTTGTTACAAATATCTTCTATGTTGGGGCTCTTAGGTGGCTCAGTTGGTTGAGCATCTGACTCTTGATTTCAGCTCAGGTCATGATATCATAGTTCGTGAGTTCAAGCCCCAGGTCAGGCTCTCTGTTGACAGGCCCTGAATGGACAGTGTTGAGCATGCTTGGGATTCTCTCTCTCTCTACCCCTCCCTCTCTCTTTCTCTCTCTCTCTCTCTCAAAATAAGTAAATAAACTTAAAAAAAGTATCATCTAGGATAAAATTTTCATATTTGCTTTTATTAAATTGTATACAATTATAATTTTATTGTGTAAAATTTAAAGAGTTTTGAAAAGTAAAAAGATAAAAATTCATAAAATATCCCTAATAGAATATCATTTATTAAAATTATATACTAGGAGAGCCTGGGTGGCTCCGTCTGTTAATCGTCCAACTTCGGCTCAGGTCATGATCTCACAGTTTGTGGGTCCAAGCCCCACATCAGGCTCTGTGCTGACAATTCAGAGACTGGAGACTGTTGCAGATTCTGTGTCTCCCTCTCTCTGTCCCTCCCCTGCTTGCAGTCTACCTCTCTCTCTCTCAAAAATAAATAAACATTATTTTTTAATTCTTTATATATTATTCCAGTATTTCCTATGCATTTATGAATGTAAGCAGTTCAAACTTATTTTTTATCTATGCTTTTGATTTGATAACATGTACAAAGCATCTTCTCTATGTGACACACTGTTTTAGATGCTAAGGATAAAACAAAATCCAGAATACCAAGTTCTTACGATCATGGAACAAACCTTGGTGAAAAGGAGTATACAATCATTATGTCAATATATATAAGGCCAAATAAGTAAGCAATATTAGTATAGGAGATAACTATGTGCCATAGAGTGACCAAAGTGGGAAGCTGTGGAAGGCTAACAGAGAATGTGCTAGCCTGTCACATACATTCTTTGAGATGAGACATAGATGAGGAAAAAGAACCAGTCATGGGAGGAGCTGTGGAAGAATTGTCCTAACACAGCCCATTGCAAACATAATGAGCAGGAAGAGGGAGCAGTCTTAGGAGTCACAGCATAGTGAACAAAGGAGAACATTAAAGGAGTTTGGAGAAGTGGATCACACCAGACATTTACAGTCATGAAGGTCATGGGAAATCATTTTGGTTTTATATGTTTGTTTTAAAATATAGGGGTTATACAATCTTATTTACAATTGTAAAACTGCATTTTGGCTGCTAAGTTGATAGCAAGGGCAAAATTCAAATCAAGAGTAAGTGTTAGGAAACTATTATAGAAGTACAGTTGAGAGTTGAAGTATCTTAGAGAAATCAGGAGACAGAGAAAGTGGACAAACGTGCAAATTTAGAATATGCAACTGTATTCATTGTTGGATTGAATATGAGTTGCAGGAGAATCTTAGTGAGGAAAAAGTTTGAATCAAGAATAGTTCATAATCTTTGGCCTCAGTCTGACTTAAGACCTCTTGAGAAGAAGGATAGAAGAACAGGTTCTGGGAGAAGGAAAGACTTCTAATTTGAATATATTATGCTTAATATTATTTTTAATGTCCACAATGATTTTTTAAGTTGGATGATGGATATAAGAAACTCAAGATCAGAAGAGGGATTAACACTGGAGTTGCAAATTAATGTTCATTACAAAAGAATATTTCAAACCATTGGATGAATGAAATTACCTATCCATGGAAAAGAGATACATGTATTAAAAAGTCAGATCTAGTTACAGGAATTCCAGTGGAGGTTTATTAGAGGAGAAAACAGCAAATGAGAAAGGCAGTTAAGAAAAGTATATAGTGAGAACAATGTTGTGCAGGATTATAGATGGTGACCCTAACAGAAGTAATTTTAGCAGAGTAGTACAATCAAAAAATAGGCAGATTCAAGAGTACATGTAATGGAGGTGTTCTTTTCAATTGGTTCTAAAGTACATTTGTATGCTGACAGAAATGAACCTGAGAAAAGGAGGAGTCAACATTACAATTGAAAGAAGGTATAATGGTAGGAAATCATTTCTTGAAATGTAAGATCAAATGGGATCCAGGACACAAGTAGAAGGGTTTGTCTTTGATAAATGCACAGTCACAACTTCAATGAAATAGAAGGCAAGGAAGATTATATAATTTATAACATTTTTGTTTTTAACTTTATAATTAATATGCCATGTAAATTTTCTCATGTCCTTCCATGTTAAATAACATAATTTGTAAACTGTGATCTTATTTTTAATTGACCTTATTTTAATTGATTTAAAATTCTCCTTTTCAAGACCCAAGGGAAAACTAATTTGGAGAATTCAGGGAATAAAAACCAGTGGCCATTAGCAAAAATTATGTGAACATTTCTTCTGAAAGATTTCTTAATGCATTCCTAGGGCTTCTGGATAATGTTTGGATCATAGTTATATAATGCATATTGTAAACACTCTTTTATTTCTTTCTTTCTTTTTCTTATTTTAGAGAGAAAGAGAGAGAGAGCAAGCAAGAAAGAGAGGGGCAGAGGAAGAGAGAAAGAGACGATCTTAAACAGGATTCATGCTCAACATGTAGCCTGACGTGGGACTTGATCCCATGACTCTGGGATCACTACCTGAGCCAAAATCAAGAGTTGGACACTCAGGAGCCCCTAAACATTTTTTCCCTAATAATTTATTAACCTCAATTAAAAAGGACAAAGAGTCCACCACTTTGCCTTCCAGTGTGTGTCTAAGGTGATTTTATATCTCCAGATTAGTGGAAGTCAGAGTTACCTTTCTGTCTGTTCTTCTGAAATCCTTATAAAGCCTTCCTTGTTGCTGCGTTTTGCTGGCAATGTCACACTCGGCTCATAGAAAACCACAAATGAATGCTATAAGCAGGAGTCATTTCAACTTGAGGTCATTGATTCTCCCTCTCTTTCTCATAACCCTCACCAAAGTGAGTAATCACATAGATATGCACACACACACACACACACACACACACACACACAGTTCTTGGATTCATAATATCTGAAAGTACACAATAGATATCGTACATGTGACCTATTTAAAAATATATACATGAACAACTTAATACTATTCTACTTGTTTTTAGTTAATTTTTGTGACACACTTTATATCATTTTCTTCTGTGCCTCCAGTAAAAATAGTAATGGTTAATTTTATAGTATTGAATTTCACATATTGTCCCTCAAATCTTGCTATTCTACATCACTAAGCCATGGAATATGTCAGTGCAAAAAGCGTTGTGTCTCAGCTCTTATAATGGACACAATAAAGACTTGGAGATCAGAACCCAAATTGAAAGCAGCAAATGGTTTTATTAAGGACAGTACACTCTCAAGGTGGGAGAAAGGACAGGCCCAGAGGTGCAACCACTCTGAGGTTATAGGCTTCCTTTCCTTCTATGTGAACAAGGTCTTGTGTCATAGACAGTGTGGTCTCTGATTGAGGCTGCTTCTAATCATCTGGGGAGCTCTTTCCACAGGTTGAAAGGGGAAACCCTTTAAGGTTTGTACCAGGAAAGATTATGGCAGCCTTCCTCCAACGGTGGGGCAATAACTGCAGTGCAAATTCATTATAATGAGTCTAGGGGTTACTCTGGGGCAGAGGTGAAAGAGGAGAGCCATGCCCTGCACCTGTGGCTCTTGGTCTGTTAGCCTCAGGGTCTTGGAAATGACTAGGTCAGGATGTTGTGCCCTCAGGCTTCCAATGTGTAACCTATTTATCACTGTCCTTACCTCCAGCTCATATCTAACTAAGTGCCTACTAGATCATTCTCCCCTTAAAGACTTGAGACTCTGTAATCTATTGGTAAAAGGATGAAGTTTCCTCAGAGTATTCCTTCCACTGCTCATATCTAGCTTCTACCTAACAAATATACATGAATATTTATCAACAATATAAAAAGCTGTAGCCTAATACTGCATCATATTATATTTCTTCTTTCCATACTACTGGGAGTTATAAGACCACCCTTTTCAAACTTCGTAAGTTTAACTACCATAATTATGAATAGGGACTCTTTATTATCAAGTGTGTTTTCATATTTGAATATATAATTTGTTATGCAACTAGAGTTGGATAATAAATTATATATTTCTAAATGCTATATGTCTGTATTTACATATTTCTATACCTACATTTATGCATATATCAATAGCTTTAAATATATGTGATTATATAAAATAAAGGAAGATAAGATATTGCTAAGAAAGTATTATACTTGATAAAATATCACTAATTTATATAATAAAAAGATATGATATGGATATTATATAAATCATATTCAGGATACTGAATATGGATAATTAGTCTATCTGAATAATTAGTCTAATTATGTATGGTATTTCTTACATTATATACATATTGCAAAAGAAAATCCTTCTGATGTTTATGGAGGAAACTGTCATTTAGCAAAATCATAAAATATAATGATTTAAAGTTGATTTAAAACAAGATATTGATAAATATATAATAATTACAGATTCTATGCATGCAGCACTCACTTTACAAGCACTGATTTCACTTAAAAACAACAGACTGATTTTAGTAATATAGAGCCATATTTTTAAAGGCTGATTATATTTACTTTTTCAACATAACTTGGAATTATGTTTCTTTGAAACATGTTTATTTTTCAAATGAGAGACCTGCTGAAGATATAATTTTATATTACTATAACTCAGCATTCACTTAAACTAGGTTTATATTATGTCACAATTTTTCATTCAGACTAAAAATTTTCCTTTAAGTTTATTTATTTTGAGAGACAGAGACCTGTGAGTGGGAGAGGGGCAGAGAGAGAGGGAAACAGAGAATCCATAAGCGGAGATCTGCTTTTCAATTCTCTCGTCACCGCAACTTAGGACCTGTCTCTCTACAGAGAAAGCCTTATTTTGTCCTTACATAATAGCATTGGGTGGCGCGCCTGGGTGGCTTAGTCAGTTAAGCGTCCAACTTCAGCTCATGTGGGATTCATGGGTTCCAGCCCCGCATCAGGTTCTGTGTTGGCAGCTCAGAGCCTGGAGCCTGCTTCAGATTCTGTCTCCGTCTCTCTCTCTGCTCCTTCCCACTTGTACTCTGTTCCCTCTCTCTCTGCTCCTTCCCTGCTTGCACTCTGTCTCTCTCTCAAATAAATAAATAAATAAATATTTAAAAATAGCATTGGGTGACTATTTAATAACATATATACCAATGTATCCATCAGTACACACACACACGTGCATGCATGCAGAGTAATTGAGACTATTGGTTTTAAGTTCACAGAGAACTTGTTTATACATCTTGCATTGACTTCACCACTTGGTGAAGATACTATCTACCAGACTTCTTTCTTTCCTTTTTTTTCTTTCCTTCCTTTTTCCACATCCCTAGGAGGATATGGAGAAAAGGTAACTTTTGTATACTCTTAGTGGGAATGTAATTGGTGTGACCACTGTGAAAAACATTATGGAGGTTCCTCAAAAAAATTAAAAATTGAAATACCAATAAGATCCAGAAATTCCATGTCTGAGTATTTATCCAAAGGGAACCAAAACACTAATTAGAAAGATATATGCATCTTTATGTCATTGTGGCATTATTAAGAACAGACAAAATATGGAAGTAACACAAGTGTCTACTGGTATACATATATATACATATATATATGTGTGTGTGTGTATATATATGTGTGTGTGCGTGTATACATACACACACACACACACATATATATATATATATATATATATATATATATATTGGAATATTACTCAGTAATGAAAAAGAATTAAATCTTACTATTTGTGACAACATGGATGGACCTAGAAGGGATTATGCTAAGTGAAATAAGTCAGACAGAGAAAGGCAAATACTATGTGATTTTTCTTAAATGTGGAATCTCAAAAAATCCCAAAACAAACAAAACAAAACAGAAACAACTCATAAATACAGAGAAAAACTGGCAGTTGCCAGAGGTAAAGAAGGTGGAGGAATGGGCAAAACAGGTAGAGTGGATTAAAAGGTCCAAATTTCCAGTTATAAAACAAACTAGTTGAAGGGATATAAAGTACACCATGGACAATATGGCCAATAATATTGTAATAACTCTGTATGGTGACAGATGGTAACTAGGCACCACAGCAATCATTTAGTAAACTATATAAATGCTACATTACTATGTTGTACACTGGAAACTAACAATAATGTATGTAAACTATACTTCAATAAAAACAAAAAAGCAATCATCTGTAAAAAAAAAAAGAGCGAGAAAATGAAAATATTTGTCTAGAATTTACATGTCCATCCAGATTTCTTTGCATTGCTTTAAAATATGATATAAAAAAATAATGCCTGTCAGATCTTCTCCTAATGTATATTTCCATTCTTTTGATTCAGATAACATCAATATTTGCTTCCAAATGTATAATGTCCTCCCCTCTTTTCACTCTAGAAAAATTCCTACTATTCATCTTTATGACCTAATTAAAATATTTCTTCCTTGTAAATCCTTGTTTCACTAACTTCTCTAATATTCAGACCAAGGTAGCATTTTCCCTTTCTTTGGGCTTTTACAGCACATTGTTCATAGCATGCTAGAGCACCAATTACTTGCTTACAGATCTGTCTCTTCTAATAGACCAAATTCTTCTAAAGCAGAGAGCATATGCTATTTCTTCTGATTATTCCCAGGTCTCTGTCAATGTTTATTGACTATGCATGAATACTAAATTGTTTGTAACCAACTGGAAGAGTCATGGAAATTTTCAAACTTAATTATAGCTGATTCTCACTATAGAGATAAACAGATTTACTAAAATTCATAAAATTAATTTTACCATTTTCTAGAATATTATTAGTAGCCACATAATAACCTTGAAAATACTTCTGACAAAATGCCAAAATAGCAAAATTTGTTATACAATTGTGGCATAATATACAAAGCAATTTTAGTAAATATGAATACAAGTGCCTGTCTCATTTCATTATTTCAAACCAACTATCACTTTGCATTTCAAATTTGTGTTCATCAAGTAATACAATAATGATAAGCACTTAAATCTAAACATGAGTACTAATCAGTAAATCTTTTTCAAAGAAGCAAGATCATTTTAATTTGCTATATTTTAACATATTGAATAAAACCAGGACAATGTCTAATAAGGAAACAAATTACTATGCATAATGTTCAATTGCTGCAATTATTTGTCAGAAGTCATATATTTTAAATCATCATAAATAACATTAAAAAGAACATTCGAAGTTACTAGTCACCTTTTGTTCTGTTTGTAAATGTTTTGCAAAGCTGCTAAATTGGATATTTTATATGTTGATTCAGAAGTATATATTACATGCAGATGTATATTAGCATTTAGGCAAACTTTGTTCATACCCCTTTGTTATGCATGCATTTTAAAACTGGTATATATTATTGTATACCGTGTCTGGGCAACCCTTCCCCCAAGGAATTTCAGCAATTCCTGTTCATGGTACTGTACAATTACTTTAGAGGAACTGCAGTTAATATTATTGATGTGTTTTTAAGACTTTAGTATTATAGGTAGATTAAAGGACAACATCAGTCTGAACAAAGAATACAATTGACAGAAAAAAACAAAACAAAACAAAACAAAGTTAAGCTATTATCTAAAAATATCTTTATTCTATAAATCATGGATTTCCAAAAACAATTTATGGAACTGAGAATTACCAAAAAAGGAATCAAATATTTTGAAACACAAATAAACTCTCTCTGAGCCCTTCACAACTACGCATTATTAATGTATTTAATATTTTTCTATATTAAAAAATGGTGACACAGGTAAACAAGAAACAAAATCCACTAAATTAAAACAAAGCAAACAAAATCTTGAACCATTACTCTTTAAAATCCTTCTCATCTGCTACCTTTCTTCTTCCCTTCACACCCAGATAAATTTATTGGAAGATTGGTCTATGTCTTTACTGTCTTTTCAGTTCATACTTCAATCTAGCACAATCTTTGTCCATTAAGACTCCACTGGAATCAACTTTGTCAGTGACTTCCTAATATCCTATCCTATTTTTTAATGTTTTATTTATTTTTGAGAGAGACAGTGAGCAGGAGTGGGGGAGATGCAGAAGAGAGGGGATAGAAGATCCGAAGCAGGTTCTGCGCTGACAGCAGTGAACTCATGATTTGTGAAATCATGACCTGAGACAATGTTGGACCTTCAACCAACTGAGCCACCAAGGCACCCCTATCCTCAGAGTCTTTTAAATGTCATTTCCCTTAGTTAATCTTTCTGAAGTATCAGCTTTGTTTGCCACTCCCTTTAATTGAAGCAGCTCTGTCTTCTGAGTCACTTGTGTGTTCTCCTTTTATCATTTTGACTACTTGTCTTGTGCTTGCTTCTCAGACTGGAGAATTAGAACTCACCTAATGATTGAAACAGGAAATATTTTTTTTCTGGTATCAGAAATGTAAGATCTGACAAATTTAGAAATTGTGTAATAACCAGGAGCCAAATGTGATGACATATGAAGAAAATTAACAGCAAAAGAAAAGACAGGGTTTTATAATGACAGACATAATTTTGACATTTTCTTGACATTTTTTTTGTTTTAGAAAAGGAATTTAAAAGAAATATCTTAAAGAAGAAGTTACATTCTATTTGTGGAGTTTGAAAGAAAATTAGTAACTACCAAAAAGTGTGAGTACATTCTCGGACAAACTTTTGCATTTTAAGATATGGAACAATGGGATGTGATGTGATTTTCCCTAGAGTCTATTCTGTCATTTCTTTTTTTCCATTCTAAGCACTTTTTCCAGTACAAGTACATGGATGTCTATTCCTTCAACAAAGAACATATGTTAATAAATAGTAAACATATATCACCAGTCCACAACACCTCAGTCCCAGAGGACTGAGGTCCAATCATCCACTGAATCTGTGTCTTTTGATATCACGAGACATTTTAGACTTAATTGGCCTGAGTGAACTCCACAAATACAATTGTGTCATTCACCTAGAGAAAGTTCTTCAAAACACTGTACTTAAACCTCCAGGATTAATACAAATACATTAGAGTAACATGTAAATACCGTTAATAAACAATTTCTGCCTAAATTTTTAATCTCATACCCTGACATTCAAACCAAGTTACTGTATATCCTGAATGTATCATACTCTCAATCTTTTCTGGCCTTTATTTTTTCTCTGCTACTGGCACCTTTGCTCCTCACCTTCATAGCCCTGATTCCTTCTTCATGGTTTCCTCCACTTTGCTTCAGTTTCTCTACCATTTAACTCTTCGCCAGTAAGATTTTCTCTAGAAAAATCTCTCATTTTCCTCCACACAGATGGGATATAGGTGGGTGTCCCTTATGTTCCCATTGTTTACAGTTAATTAGTGGAAGACCTACTCACTCTTTTTTCAATAACTCATTTCATTTACTGATTAAACTTCGAAGACAGTCTGTAAAGACCTTAAAAGAAGAGATTGTGTATTTCTTGTATTTTCCTGGTCCAGGAAATAGCCAAAATATTGTAGGTAAGTACATTTCCTTGGATTCACTAAAATAAATTTGTCAGAAATATTATCAAAATGTTTTCAATGAGAAGTGAAGATTGAAGACTATAGAATATAAAATCTAAAATCCAAAATAATCTAAAAACATAATCTAAGATGTGACAAAATCAAATGTAGATCAAAAGGAAGAAACATGAAAAGAAAAAAAGTAGGATCAAGTAGAAGAATTCATCAGAGGCAATGGCATCAGTAATTTGGAGTGTGAAAAACGGAATCCACAGTGACCAGAGATGTAAAGTAAATCAGTGAAGAAGAGGAACCAGTAGCAGCTATTCTGCGGGCAGGAAAGTGATGCATAAAAGGCATATTTTTAATTAATATTAGTGTAGATATGATAATCTGTGCAAACTATCCTCGCCTTTTTTCAGTATTTTTTAATAGATGCATCCAGTAAATATCAACTGGAGAGGTGTTATGGTCTTAATATTTGTGTCTCTCCAAAATTGATATGTTGAAGCCTTAACCTGCACAGGGATAGTATTTGGAAGTGGGTGTTTGAGAGGTAATTAGGTTTAGGTGAGGTTATGAGGATGGAGTCCCATAATGGGATTATTATCCTTATAAGAAGAGAAGAAAGGCCAATGGTCCCAAGTTGGCAGACAAAGCCATCTGAGGACACAGCAAGAAGGCAAATGTCTGTTAGCAAGAAAAAGGGCTCTCATCAGGTACAGAATTGGACAGTACCTTGATCTTGGACCTTCCAGGCTCCACAACTATAAGAAATAAAAGTCACCCAATCTGTGGTATTTTGCTATAACTCATAATGTAAGAGGGATTCACCGCATACCACATTATTATGATAATCAAAACCTTTGACTCAGTGGTGGACTACTGTATTGGAGACATCAGCCACTACCCATTAGAAAGGAAAAGTACACTGTAATAAAACCCATTTAAAATCATTAAAATTATAGGGGCATCTGGGTAGTTTAGTTGGTTAAGCACCTGACTCTTGATTTCGGCTCAGGTCATGATCTCATGGTTCATGGGATCGAGCACCATGTCAGTCTCCGTACTGACAGTGTCAAGCCTGCTTGGAATTCTCTGTCTGTCTCTCTCTCAAAATAAATACATAAACTTTTTTTTTAAAAAAAAAACATTAAAATTAAATTAAAATATATTTAATAAAACCCTATCTAGGAAGATGTATGACAGAGATTTCTGAGCTAAGATAAAAGTTCACCTTACACGGAATGGCACTGTGAAGTTAATATAGAGTTGTTAAAGTTTAAGTCCAAAGTATTTATTTGGTAACATAAGACAAATTCTTTATTTATATCCTGATGAAATAATCTTTTAATAAAATGTATAAAGAGCAAATGCACAATGGCATAAAGTTTTTTATGCATTAGTCACTAAATTTAATGTGCATACAGTCTTTACAAATTTTATGGTTTAAGATTTTGCTGTCATTTTATAGGGAAATATGCTAGATTATAGTGTTATGTATTTATTTTTCTATAGACATTTTGTCTACACTTTGAGTATGCCACTAATAAAGAAATGAATGTGTAAGGTTAAAAGCCTCATGATTCAATCTCTCAGGTTTCTCAAAGATGTAGTTAATTAAATCAAAGACAGCAATACATAGCTGTGTAATTTCTTTCTTTCCTAAGAAAGAAGGGGCTATCAAGGGTTTAGGTATCTGGAATCTTTATGAGTACTGTAACACAGTGCTAGAGACTGATGATGAAAGACATGGGGTCAGACTGCCATGCTCAGAGTTGGAGCTCTTCAAAAATGGTTAATCATTAAAGATTGTTTAGGAGCATTTTAGTAAAATTACTATATCTAGAAAACCCAAATCACAGAAGGCTTATAAGAATGCTTTGGCAATGTGAATAAGCTCAAAATTACCTAAAGAGAAATAGTAGAAATGAAACAAAGTGACAAATATGTGATTGTGATAAAAAAAATGTGTTGAATTTAGTGCCTTATAGGACAGAGAGTTATAGCAAGCAGAGGAAGCAGACAGAATTCTAGCATTGAAATAAGGAAGACTTTAATGGATACTATAAACTGGCTTATTCAATTTTCTTTCCAAATTCTTACTAGTGTGCTTTTTTTAAATAATACTATCTACTATCAAGTACATACCCTAACTTCCCTTCTAGTTAAAACTCTGAATATAATTTAGGTTCTACCAATCAGATTTACTCCTAACACAATTTACATTCAAATCCGTATTAAGTGTAGAAAACTAACTGTATTAGAGGTCTTTTTTGCTGGTTAGATATTGACAGAGGTAATGTGGTTCTGGCTTCATGATGTTGTGGTTTCCTGCATTAGCGGTGGTAATACACATATTTCTTCACAAAGCCATTATAGTCAAGTTTCTGACTCATGGTTTCACACAATAATGAGTAGCTTTTGCAATCTTAGCAGAGACAGTGTAATTTGGGTGGCAGAGAGCTGTTTTAGAAGTTTTGTCTATAGCCTATTATTATTTCTACCCTTCCAATTATGTAGTAAGCAAACTAATGTCAGGTAAAAATTCTTTTCTGCTCAAACTAGTTACTGTTTGTAACAGAAACTTAACCAAAATAGTGATTAAGAGTGTTTTGATGCCAATAACAAAGGAAGGGAAATTTTAAAGAACTTAATACTTAAATGAGGGTTAAAATGAAATTTCTATTGTAATATATAAAGATTAATAAGAAGGAAAAATGGAAGGAAGGAAGGGAGGAAAGAAGGAGGAAGGAAAGAAGGAGGGAAAGAAAGAAAGAAGAAAGAAAGAAAGAAAGAAAGAAAGAAAGAAAGAAAGAAAGAAAGAGTAAGGGAGGAAGGGAGGAGGGGAGGAAGGGAAGATGAAAGACAGTCCTGAACTTCCTATTTGAGAATAGAAACATGGTGAGAGATATAGATTTGAGAAAAAATTACATAGAAGTGGTAGTTGACAGTAGATAAGAGAAAATAGTATTAAATTTATTTTTAAAGAAAAGATATAGGGAGAGCACAGGGAAAATGGAACACAATTTATTGTGGTTATCCCATATCAAATCCTATGTTAGTGACAGCTTAGTAAGTGTATTATAATATTTAATAATAGCACAGGCTAATGGAATAGTAATATCATTGCTTAGTAACATTTGAACTTCATTGTTCATAAGATCAAGTTGTTGAAACTATAACAACAGGGCATATTCTGGGTACATCAATCCTTGAATATGACTTTTCATTTATAAAGACAAATTGAAAATAATGTTTCAATAACCATATGGAAGTTATGATTTCAAAAATGTTTCTATGAAGTTTTGGTTTGAATTATTGCTATTGCTTTCCTTTATCAATCTGATTAATGATGTAATTACTATGCATAAATATAATGAAAGAAGCATTATGCAGATGAAATTGAACATGGGTTGCCTCAAATAAGTAATCTTCCCTTTTTAAATACTGTACTTACATTGTGACCTTGAGCTAACCATCCAACCTCTCGAAGCCATAGCCAGGTTTTCTCAACTCTAAAATGACTTTATAGATTCTTAACCTTCCTGCATTCTTTTGACTTCTGGATAATCTATAGAAGGTAGGCAAGAGTTCATACTGTTAAATCCTGTGGACTTGGGTTCATATTTTAGCTATGGAATTTCTAGTGATGTGACTTCAGTAATGTATGTCAGTTTGCTGTGTCTCTTATCTTCTATAAAGGAGAATTATAGTACCGACCTCATAGAATTATTATCAGCATCAAATGAGAGAGTATCCTAAATACATTTAGTTGTACCTTATTTGTGCATCCAATAGAGGTCAAACATTTTAAGAGGATGCAGCTCTTAATAGCTGAACTTATATTTGTTTTACTTTATGAGACAAGTTTTATTTTTGTTTTATATTCTAAAACAAATAAAACAAATATATTTTTATTTTATAAAAATAAACTTTAAAAAAGAGTATTCATCATATAATAACTTACATTCTAACATTTTCTCAAATTGTCATATTTTCATTAACAAGTAAACTATCCCTAGTATTATAAGAAATGATTATCTAGTACCATATCACTAGAGTAAAGATAATGAGACTCTCAATGGCCTTAATGGCTACCAATTTAGAAAATATGTTAGGAGTAGTTTATTAAATATTGATTACTGAAAATGTTAATTTTAATAAGAACTTAATTTTTCATTTCTTCTTATTTTATTTTTTAGAGTTTATTTTGAAAGACAGAGAGAGAGAGAGAGAGAGAGAGGGAGTGAGCGAGCTGGGGGGAATGGCTGAGGGAGAGGAAGAGAGATTCCTTTGCAGACTCCATGCTTTCAGCACATAGCCCGACACTGCTGGATCTCACAAATTGTGAAGTCATGACCTGTGCCAATATCAAGATCAGATGCTTACCAACTAAGCTAGCCAGCGGCCCCTATTTGTCTTTATTTTCAAAAGCAGTGGTTTCTGAAATCTAAAAATCAATGGATAATTGCAAAGTTAGAATGCTTTATTCTTTTGATCAAAGTCATGCCCTGCACATGGTAAAATTTATAATCATATCTGCAAGTAACTACAGTTTATATCACAGATTACTTGATAATCTCACAATTTCAAATGAAGACACAGAGGTCCAGAACTCCTTAATGATTTTCCAAGAATAACAAAGCAAGCCAGTGACATCAATGGCATATGAAGTTTCAAGCATATGACTTCTTTTCTGGGGTGTTCTATTACATCCTTCTACATCTGATCTCAGGCATTTTTTTGAACCCACTTGGTTGGCAGATTCTCAAAGATAAAAAAAGTATGCATAATATCTAGTACTAAAAAAAGAAAAAAAATACCATTACAGTTTTAGTAACATCAATGAATAAAGACAGGAAGTAAAATGAGATACAGGATAGATAAGATGGATACAGTAAGATGTAAATTTTGTTCACTTTAAAAGCTAAAGAGAGAGATGAATTCTTATCCAGAATATTAAATATTAAATAAAGAGAAAATTCTTATCCAGAATATTTTCACAATGCTATGAATATTTATACTTATATATTCAAACATGCATCTTTGAAAAGTTTTTCATAGATCAATTCTGAAAAATTTCACTTCTTAAGGAGAGGAAGATAATATGATTATAATAGCAATTGCTTCACCTGTAATGGAAATATACATTTTAAAACAATGAATTAAACATTTTTAGCATTTTATACTGTACTTTGGATTTTTAAAAAGGAAATTTAAATTTTATTTAAGTTAAGAAAAATAACACTTTATTGGAAAACTAAAAATATAAATTATTAATAGGAAAGACCTCATAAGCCATTTGAAAAGCTTGGCATCAAAATTTCTTACTGTTCATATTCTAGGGAGTTAGTAATATGTTGACTTTATTGTACAATTTGAAAAACTATATGCTTCTTCTGAGTCCTTAGGATGATTTATGCTCATTATTTATTCGTATCATAACAGGCTATGAAAGTATGTGATGACTAATGAATTGTAAGTTTGAGTGACAATTTAGTGTGAACCACTTTCCAAGAGTTACATCGTATTTTCCTTTTATATATTTCTGAACATCAATGCCAAATTGCAGAGGGTACATGTGTCTTTTCTCTTTCTCTTTCTCTTTTTTTTGCTAATTGATTGCTTAGTTCGCTTAAGCATTTATTATACAGAACATTAAAACATTTACAAGTTAATACTTATCTTTACTAGTTTCCTTTCCAATCAGATAGCAACTATTAACTAGCAATCTAGGAATAAGGAACAACAAACTTTTACATACTACATTACAGCTGCTAAAAAGACCATGGCTAGTCATTTAATAAGAGGGTATCAGTGACTGACACGTACGGTGTAGAAATTACCTAAAATGGACAGGCAGAGAGAGGGACATGATGACTGCAGATTCAGTGAATGCATCAAACAGGTTAGGAATATTGACTCTTTTTGTTTTATTCCTACTTAGCAAGGTCTGGAATGTTTAGAAAAGTGAGTGAATCATAACTGGTGTATTAACTGTGAGGCATTCCAGGTAATAAAGACTGCTTGTGGCAAGAATCAGTCACTTTTTCATTCAGTGCTCTAAGTCATGGCAATACTGGCTACAGCGTCCCTTACAAAGGGACTTTATTAGTCACAAAGAGGAGGCAGTTATAGTTAGATGAAATACTTTGCAATTTTTCCAAGACAATCCCAGGAGGGTATACCTGATTTCTCAATGTATTTTAATAGCACCACTTTCCTTCTGAAAAGTACATGAGTTTGAAATATAAAAGTATATTATCACATTATTTATAGCCCCTACAAACCTTATCTTGTCCTTCATGAGTTTTCAAAGATTGCTAATCCCCACAAAGAGAGGAATCTGACTTGCTGTTATGATATTCTAAGGCATTATTCAACTTCTAATATTTCTTCTCAAGTGAACTTACTGAACATATATTTTGCTATTGTTTCACTTATTGGTATTTTTAAACTATGTCTTATATAAAATGTCATTACTTTCAGATAATTTCTTTCATAAACAGCTTCAAAATTTTTAACTCTTTTGAATATATTCTTTTCAGTTCTTGCCCAGGGTTACTTTCTAGCACAAAACTACTACCTTCTAAATCTCCACAGTACAATCATATATTTTAAGCTATTATATTCATATTGCAATTTGAAACTTCCACGATGTTCTTCTTCGTAGCTAATTATTGATTACTATTTATATATGCACCATTTATTGCACCAGTCTTGGGTGGCAAATCTGTTTTATTGCTTAATATAACTAAATAGTAAGCATGTATTTTTTTTATAATGATAGTTGTGAACACAAATTATTTATAGCCACTCTGCTAGATGTTAGGGAACTAACAGTGAATAAGATACATATGTTTCCACTATTTGTGATACCCATGGTATCAAAAAGAAAAAAAAATAATCCAGACAAAATGTAATATAACATAGTTTTCTGTGGGGCTAGGACAAACTGTAATGTCTGAGAAAGCCTAGAAAAAACAAAGTGTAAAGAATAAATAAGCCCTTTGCAGGTAGCAGAAAGCCATGCCAGGTTTCATTTCTGGAGATGATTCCCTCATCTGCATAAGAGGGTATGCAGAAACAGGCTGCTATAGATGAACTTATTTTGAAAGCTTGAGAAAGAGTCATCCAAGCAATAGTTTACAGAATTGGTTGATTGGACAAATTGGAATCTGGAAATATTTTATTCAAGAAGAAATTTCTTGGCCTCCACATTTTCCCATCTTTGTTCTAAACCCCAAGTTTCAATCTAAAATCATCACTAAAGGAGGGGCTGAAAAGCAAAGAGAAATCAGATATGAGCTCCCTCCCCACTTAAATACTACAAGACCAATAAGGAGGCAGCAGTTCTATGATTTGACGTTTTGACTAATTGCATCTGAATTAAACCTAGTCAAATTTGTGGCCCAGACAAAACTCAATTCAAGTCTGGGAGGAATCCAAAGGGTTAGCAATGTGCCCTATCAACAAGAGAGAAGAGACGGTTTGCTCTCATTAAGAAATATATACTTTTTTAAATTTTTGTAAAAAGGAAAGAGAAAAAGAAAGAAAAAGATTATACTTCAATGGCATTTCTCTTAAAAAAAAAAAAAAAGAAATCCACCTGGAAAATTAAAGGACTATGTGACATGCAAAGTAGCAAGAATATAACCAAAAAAGGAGAAAAATATATTAATTAAATAATAATTATAGGTGAACCAGTTATTATAACATAAAAAATATCAAATAATTCCCATAAATTAATTTTAAAAATTACTAGAAAACATGGTAATAATAAGCAAATTATAATATATTTTAGGAGACAAAGAAAAAAATATGCAAATAAAGAACTTAAAATACAAAAAAATAAAATTCATAAATCAGAATCTGTATTTCTACTAAGGATGTAGAATGATAGGGAATAAAAGAAAAAGTTAAAAAGAAGAAAAAGAAAGAAAAGGAAATAAAAATGAAAAAAATTAGGGGAACAACAATATGGAAGATCTTTACTCTTATGTTAACGATAAAACCAAAAAATTCTAGGTAAAACAAAAATCATTTTTATCTAAGGGACTTTTGAAGATTCTATATATGTGCTACTTTCTCCTTAAAATGAAATATAAAGAAAAATGTCACCTCTCAATACTTCTACTCAATATCTAACAAACTAAAGGTCCTTTATTTTTTTTTTAATTTTTTAATGTTTATTTATTTTTAAGAGAGAGAGAGACAGGGTAGGAGGCAGAGAGAGAGGGAGACACAGAATCTGAAGCAGGCTCCAGGCTCTGAACTATCAGCTCAGAACCCAATGCAGGGCTCAAACCCATGAACCGCGAGATCATGACCTGAGCTGAAGTCAGATACTTAAAGCACTTAAACCTGAGCTACTCAGGTGCCTCACCAACTAACTCAAGGTCCTTTAATAAGAAAAATAAAGAAAACATGAAATAAAATAAAAATACATATGTTGGTAACTAAGGTGTTAAACTGTGGGGTTTTTTTTGACAAATGTGATCATCCAAGTAGAAAACTCTAATACATCCACAGAAAAACTGATAGAAACAATGAATAAATTTAGCAAGATTACAGGATACATTGTAAATATACAAAAACCAAGTCTATTTCTTTGTACTGGGCAAAAATGTGGAATTTATATTTTTAAATTGTGTATAACACATAAAAATTAGAATTTTTAAGAATAAATTAAAAAAGTAAATTGTAAACTGTACACTGAAAACTACACAGCATCACTGAAAAGAATAAAAAAGACTTGAATACGGAGAGATTTTCTAGGTTAATTGATCAGATATTAATTATTTTTAAGATATCCACTATTCCCAGAATTATGTATTGATTAAATGTAATCACGATTAAAAAAGAACAGAATAAAATTTTGTATACAGTTTTAATTTGATTCAAACATTTATATGAAAATTTAAATAGCCTAGAATAACTGGAAATTTTTTAAAACACAATAATTAGGGTATTGAGGAGGGCACCTTTTGGGATGAGCACTGGGTGTTGTATGGAAACCAATTTGACAATAAACTTCATATATTGAAAAAATTTTTTTTTAAATTAAAAAAAAACTAAAAAAAGACAATAATTATAAGATCTAATACAGTTGACACATTACTACTATATTAATCAACATAGTATTTTTATGGGAAAACCAAAAGAAATATGGTTTAATAGACCATAATAGGGAGTTATGAGTATACTTTCACATGTATAGTCAAATGATTTTGACAAAAGTTCCACCTAATATAATAGGGAGATGACAATCCTTTCAACAATAGGCTTTACAACAATTAAATATCTAACTGTACACAATAATAATAATGATAACTGGGGGCCTAGGTGGCTTAGTTGGTTGAGCATCCGACTATTTTGGCTCAGGTCATGATTCCAGGGTCATCATGGGATCTAGCTCCCATCAGGCTCCATGCTTAGTATAGAGCCTGCTTAAAATTCTCTGTCTCTGTCTCTGTCTCTCTCTCTCTCTATTCCCCTCTCCCTCTCCCCCCTCTTGCTTACACATGTGTGCTCTCTCCCTCTCTTTCTAAAAATAATAATAATAATGATATTATCCTTAAATCACACCTTACACAAAAATTTATTCAAAGTGTATCACAAACCTAAATGTAAGGGCTAAAAAATATAGCTTAAGAAGAAAACAATACACTTTCTCCCTTAGGATTTAGACCTCTGGAAAGAACATTGCCTGTAACAACAAAAGCACAATAGGAGATAATCTGCAGCTTCACAAGTTTTCTAAAGCTTATTATCTATGGTCACATGATAACCAGCTAAACTGAAATGCAAGGCCAGCACCTCCAGGAATAGATGCCTTCTTTGGGTATATACTACTGGACACCAATAAAAATTCATCTAAAATTCTTTACAAATTGCTAATGGACAATTACTAATGGACAGATGAAACCGTGAAGACCACAAGAACAAGAATTGTCACCTACTCTCAATCTCTTCTTTGCATGTGTCACTACGTGCTGTGAGAATGCATCCCTTCTGGGACATTTCTGGGATAGAGAGACAGCAACTGCAATAATGCAGATTTGGGGGCAGGATCACTGACAAGGCCCAATCTCAAGACCAAGAGAAGCAATATATAAGAATGAGTCTCAATCAGAATGGCAAAGAATACTCTTCTGTTCCTTTTTACCAGGCTAGCAAGCATCAACTAAAAAGTATTGGAAAGATGCCGATAGGATAGAAAGGGGACAAGAGTATGGGGAGAACTCTGATATACAACACAAAAAGGAAAACCTAAAACTGAGGGTAAAGCATGTATTTAGAAAAACTTCTAGTAAAATAGCCCACACCCTTAACATAAGTTAATTTTAGAAGGATATGAAAAGCTTCTTGTACACTAAGAATAGCAATGGAAAACAAAAATCCCAAACCCAGGTCCATTTCAGGATATATTGATAGAATCCTCTATATTAAGGCCTTATAGAACAAATTGTGTGTCCATTTCAAGGAATAAAGCCTACTTAACTCAATTCCTATTTTTCTACACAAGATATCTAGCTTTCATCAGAAACTTTCAGAGCATTAAAAAAGCAATAAAAATCAACACACTCTGAAGAGATGAAATAATCAGGTGAATTATAACCAGGTGTTGACTACAACACATCTTTTGAACTAACGGATAGGTTTTTTTTTCTTTTTCTGTGATTACTGTATTAAATGCTCTGGTGGAAAAAAGGTGGGCAACATCAATGGTTATATGGACAATGTAGGTACAGAGATGGAATATAAAAGAAAGAATCAAGTAGAAATGCTAGGAATAAAAAAATGCAGCAGCAGACATCAAAAAATGCCTTTGAGAGGTTCATCAATAAATTTGAAAGAGACAAAAAAAAACCCAGTACACTTGTTAGATAAAAGGAAATTACACAAATGAAACACAAAGAGGGAAAGTAAACCAGAACAGATCATCCAAGAGTTATAGGAAAATGCCAAATGTTCCAACATAAGTGCAATTGGAAATCCAACATTAGAAGAGAAAGAGAGGAGCAGAAGAAATATTTGAAGAACGGATGGTGGTGAACTTTCTAAAAATTAATGACAGTTACATGCAACAGATCCAAAAAAGTTGATAAAACAAGGAAGATAAACCCATGGGTGTGTGTGTATGCACACACACAAACACACACACACACACAAACACATACATACACACACACACCTCTGAGTATATTATTTTAAGCTGCTGAAAACCAAAAACCAATTAATAAAACTCCTAGAAGCAGCAAGAGAGAAAAGATACTTTAAAAACAGTAACAAAGATAAGAATTGCAGGATATTTCTTAAAGACTCCACATAATGAAGTTACAAATAACTGGCAGAAAGAAAATGAAAATAAAATTAACCCCCGATCATAGCAAAGATACCTTCAAACAATTTTAAAAGGAATAAGAGATATCAGATAAACAACTACCAGCAGCAATACACTGTGCGGTAGGCTGAATAATTCTGCCCCAGTGATGTACACATCCTAATATTTGGAACCTGTGAATTTTATCTTACATGGCAAAGACTTTACATATATGATTAACTTAAAAATTCTGAGATAGGGAGATTATCTTGGATTATGTGGGTTGACTTAAGGGCAATCACAACTGTTCTCAAAATAGGGAGGCAGAAGGAGATTTGAAGAGGAAGAAAACAAGGTGACCATATTTTCCCTTTTTTATTTTTTTCTCTTTTTCGTTTTTCTTTTTTCTTGAATACACAAAAAGAAAAAAATCATGTTTATTTTTACTTTTTATTAAAAATATTTTTAATTTTTCCTAATATATTCTTTACTTTTGTGTATATTTTTCAAATTCTATTTTACACCCATCATCTTAGTCTACTTCAGTGTATTCATTTTTTTCAAATTTTCAAACGATTTCCTTTTTTTCTCTCCCCCCCCCTTTTTGTCTCTAATCTTTCTAACCATTTTCAACACCCAGACCAAAACACCCTAGGATCTAGCATCATCTATTCAGTTTTTGTGTGTTTGTTTTTTATGTTTAATGTTAATATTTTTTTAATTTTACTTTTTTTAATTTCAATTTTCCTACCTCATTAATTTCTTCTTTCAAAATGACAAAACAAAGGAATTCACCACATAAGAAAGAGCACAAAGAAATGACAGCCAGGGATTTAACCAACACAGATACAAGGAAGATGTCTGAACCAGAATTTAGAATCATGAAAATAAGAATACTAGCTGGACTTGAAAATAGATTAGAATCCCTTTCTGCAGATATAAGAGAAATAAAAAATAGAATGAAATTAAAAATGCTATAACTGAGCTGCAATCATGGATGGATGCAGTGGTGGCATGGATGGATGAGGCAGAACAGAGAATCATTGATATAGAGGACAAACTTACAGAGAATAATGAAGCAGACAAAAAGAGGGAGGTTAAGGAAAAAGAGCATGATTTAAGAATTAGAGAAATCAGTGACTCATTAAAAAGGAACAACATCAGAATCATAGGGTTCCCAGAGGAGGAAGAGAGAGAAATAGGGGTAGAAGGGTTATGTGAGCAAATCATAGCAGGAAACTTTCCTAACCTGGGGAAACACACAGACATCAAAATCCAGGAAGCACAGAGAACCCCCATTAGATTCAATAAAGACCGACCATCAACAAGGAGAGAATCATGAAAGCAGTAAGGGAAAAAAAGTCCCTAACCTACAAAGGAACACAGATCAGGTGTGCAGCAGACCTATCCACAGAAACTTGGCAGGCCAGAAAGGAGTGGCAGGATATATTCAGTGTGCTGCATCAGAAAAATATGCTTTATCCAGCAAGGCTGCCATTCAAAATAGAGGGAGATATAAAAAGTTTCCCAGTCAAAAAAAAATTAAAGTAGTTTGTAACCACTAACTAACTAACTAAATTTCAGCCCTGCAAGAAATTTTAAGGGGGACTCTCCCAGGGGAGAAAAGATAAAATATATAGATAGATAGATAGATAGATATAGATATATCTATATAGATATCTATATCTCTCTATATATAGAGAGAGATATAGATATAGATATATACCAAAAGCAACAAAGTTTAGAAAGCACCAGAGAACACCACCAGAACTCCAACTCTACAAGCATCATAATGGCAATAAATTCATATCTTTCAGTACTCACCTTAAACATCGATGGACTCAATGCTCCAATCAAAAGACATAGGGTAACAGAATGGATAAGAAAACAAGATCCATCTATATGCTGTTTACAAGAGACCCATTTTAGACCTAGAGACACCTTAAGATTGAAAGTAAGGGGATGGAGAACCATCTATCATTCTAATGGTGAACAAAAGAAAGCCAGAGTATCCATACATATATCAGACAATCTAGACTTCAAAATAAAGACTGTACCAAGAGATGCAGAAGGGCATTATATCATAATCAAGGGGTCTATCCACCAAGAAGACCTAACAATTGTAAACATTTATGCTCCAAATGTGAAAGCACACAAATATATAAATCAATTAATCACAAACATAAAGAAACTCATCGATAGTAATACCATAGTAGTAGGAGACTTCAACACCCCACTCACAACAATGGACAGATCATCTAATCAAAAAATCAACACGGAAACAATGGCTTTGAATGACACACTGGACCAGATGGACTTAACAGATATATTCCGAACATTTCATCCTAAAGCAGCAGAATATACATTCTTCTCCAGTACACGTGGAACGTTCTCCAGAATAGGCCATATACTGGGACACAAATCAGCCCTAAGTAAGTACAAAAAGATCGAGATCATACCATGCATATTTTCAGATCACAACGCTATGAAACTCGAAATCAGCCACAAGGAAAAATTTGGAAAGGTAACAAATACTTGGAGACTGAAGAACATGCTAACCAAGTAGTTAAAGATGAAATCAGAAAGTATATGGAAGTCAATGAAAATGATAGCACCCCAATCCAAAACCTCTGGGACGCATCAAAGGCGGTCATAAGAGGAAAGTATATAGCAATCCAGGCCTTCCTAAAGAAGGAAGAAAGATCTTGAATACACAACCTAACCTTATGCCTTAAGTAGCTGGAAAAATAACAGCAAATAAAACCCCAAAACAGAAGAAGACAGGAAATAATAAAAATTAGAGAAGAAATCAATGCTATCTAAACCAAAAAAAACAAAAACAACAGTAGAACAGATCAATGAAACCAGAAGCTGGTTCTTTGAAAGAATCCACAAAATTGATAAACCACTAGCCAGTTTGATCAAAAAGAAACAGGAAAGAACCAAAATAAATAAAATCAAGAATGAAAGAGGAAAGATCACAACAAACACAAAGAAATACAAACAATAATAAGAGAATATTATGACCAAATATATGCCAGGGAAATGGGTAATCTGGAAGAAATGGACAGATTCCTAGAAACATATACACTACCAAAACTGAAACAGGAAGAAACAGAAAATTTGAACAGACCCATAACCAGTAAGGAAATCGAAGTAGTAATCAAATATCTGCCAAAAAACAAGTGTCCAGGGCCAGATGACTTTCCAGGGGAAGTCTACCAAACATTTAAGGAAGAGTTAACACCTATTCTCTTGAAACTGTTCCAAGAAATAGAAATGGAAAGAAAATTTCCAAACTCTTTCTATGAAGCCAGCATTACCTTGATTCTAAAACCAGACAGAGACCCCACTAAAAAATAAAACTATAGACAAATTCCCATGATGAACATGGATCTTTAACAAGATATTAGCCAACCGGATCCAACAATACATTAAAAAAATTATTCACCACGACCAAGTGGGATTTATAATTGAGATGCAGGGCGGGTTCAATATCCACAAAACAAATAATGTGATTCATCACATCAATAAAAGAAAGGACAAGAACCATATGATCTTCTCAATAGATGCAGAGAAAGCATTTGACAAAATACAGCACCCTTTCTTGATAAAAACCCTCAAGAAAGTAGGGATAGAAGGAGCATAACTTGAGATCATAAAAGTCATATATGAACGACCCAATGCTAATATCATCCTCAATGGGGAAAAACTGAGAG
Organism: Lynx canadensis; assembly: GCF_007474595.2. NCBI lineage: Eukaryota > Metazoa > Chordata > Mammalia > Carnivora > Felidae > Lynx > Lynx canadensis. The sequence goes on from NC_044307.1 coordinate 61,291,593, forward strand.
CTTTCCCCCTAAGGTCAGGAACAAGACAGAGATGTCCACTCTCACCACTGTTATTCGACATAGTATTGGAAGTTTTTGCCTCTGTAACCAGGCAACACAAAGAAAGAAAAGGCATCCAAATCAGCCAGGAGGAGGTCAGACTTTTACTCTTCGCAGATGACAGGATACTGTATATGGAATACCCTAAAGATTCTACCAAAAACCTGATAGAATTGATTCATGAATTCAGCAAAGTTGCAGGATATAAAATCAATGCACAGAAATCGGTTGCATTCCTATACACCAACAATGAATTGATAGAAAGAGAAATCAAGAAATAGATCCCATTTACAGTTGCACAAAAAACCATAAAATACCTAGGAATAAATCTAACCAACGAGGTGAAAAATGTATACACTGAAAACTATAGAAAGCTTATGAAATAAATGGAAGAAGACACAAAGAAATGGAAAAAGATTCCATGCTCCTGGATAGGAAGATCAAATATTGTTAAAATGCCGATACTACCTAAAGCAATCTATATATTCAATGCAATCCCTATCAAAATAACAACAGAACTCTTCACAGAGCTAGAACAAATAATCCTAAAATTTGTATGGAACCAGAAAAGACCCCAAATAGCCAAAGCAATCTTGAAAAAGAAAGCCAAAGCAGGAGGCATCACAATCCCAGACTTCAAGCTATACTACAAAGCTGTAATCATCAAGACAGTATGGTACTGGCACAAGAACAGATACTCAGATCAATGGAACAGAATAGAGAACCCAGAAATGGACCCTCAAACATATGGCCAACTAATCTTTGACAAAGCAAGAAAGAATATCCAATGGAATGAAGACAGTCTTTTCAGCAAGTGGTGCTGGGAAAACTGCACAGCGATATGCAGAAGAATGAACCTGGAGCACTTTCTTACCCTATACACAAAAATAACTCAAAATGGATGAAAGACCTCAATGTAAGACAGAAAGCCATCAAAATCCTCGAGAAGAAAGCAGGCAAAAACCTCTTTGATCTTGGCCTCAGCAACTTCTTACTCAACATGTCTCGGAGGCAAGGGAAACAAAAGCAAAACTAAGCAAAACAAAACAAAACCTACTGGGATCTCATCAAAATAAAAACTTTCACACAGCGAAGGAAACAATCAGGGAAGCTAAACGGCAACTGACAGAATGGGAGAATATATTTGCAAATGACTTATCAGATTAAGGGTTAGTATCCAAAATCTACAAAGAACTTACCAAACTCAACACCCAAAAAACAATTAATCCAGTAAAGAAATGGACAAAAGACATGAATAGAAACTTCTCCAAAGAAGACATCCAGATGGCCGATACATGAAAAAATGTTCAACATCACTCATCATCAGGGAAATACAAATCAAAACCACAATGAGATACTACCTGACACCTGTCAGAATGGTTAACATTAACAACACAGGCAACAACAGATGTTGGTGTAGATGAGGAGAAAGAGGATCTTTTTTGCATTGTTGGTGGGAATGCAAGCTGGTGCAGCCACTCTGGAAAACAGTATGGAGGTTCCTCAAAAAACTAAAAATAGAACTACCCTACGACCCAGCAATTGCACTACTAGGCATTTATCCACAGGATACAGGTGTGCTGTTTTGAAGGGACACATGAAACCCCATGTTTATAGCAGCACTATCAACAATAGCCAAGGTATGCAAAGAGCCAAATGTCCAAATGTCCATCGATAGATGAAGGGGTAAAGAAGATCTGGTATATACACACACACACACACACACACACACACACACACACACACAATGGAGTATTACTCGGCAATCAAAAAGAATCAAATCTTGCCATTTGCAACTACATGGATGGAACTGGAGGGTATTATGCTAAGTGAAATTAGTCAGAGAAAGACAAAAATCATATGACTTCACTCATATGAGGACTTTAAGAGACAAAACAGATGGGAAGGGAAACAAAAATAATATAAAAACAGGGAGGGGGACAAAACAGAAGAGACTCATAAATATGGAGAATAAACTGAGGGTTACTGGAGGGGTTGTGTGTGGGGGGATGGGCTAAATGGGCAAGGGGCACTAAGGAATCTACTCCTGAAATCACTGTTGCACTATATGCTAACTAATTTGGATGTAAATTTAAAATAATAGAAAAAAATTTTAAAAAAACGTAGGTTAAAGAAAGCCTGCCTAGAAAGACTTGATCTGAAAATAATCAGAAAACAGCAAATGTCAACCATGTAGAGAAGAGACCTCTAGATAGAAAAGAAATTGTGTTCAAGTACGTGAGATGGGTACTTGATGGCTGGGGCTGATCAAGAAACTAAAATATATCAATTTGGAACATGGTGATTTGAGGGACACATAGGAAATGAACAGGAAGCACTATTAGGAACACGTTTTTAGCCTCAGAGGCCTGGATAAGAATTTGCATTTTAAGTGCATGGGAAACTAGGGAGGCATTAAATTAGATAAGTGATATCCTTCAATTTACTTTGCAAGAATCACCACTGTCACCACCATTTTATTTATGGGCAAGTGACAGCTGCAAGGTTAAGATCACATAGCTGCTTACATGGTAGATTTAAGGTCCAGAGCTTGATGTGTAATACCTCTAAGTCTTTCAACTTCAGTCTAAAATCAACATGTTTCTTAAGGGTAAAGACTCACTGGGAAATAGTTCTTAACTGTTTTTTCATCGAATACCTAGTTTATTAAGAAATAAAAAACAAACAAAAATAGTATGAGATGATTCTAGCCTTTATAAAAGAGTTTAATTTTATTCTGATCTGAGATACACCCCATTTTGCCTCTTTATTTTCTCCCTTGTATATTTTAAATCAGAATTTCAATAGAATGTGTAAAGGATGGCCATTTGGGGGAGACAGTTTAGAGAGTTACATATATATAAGTATGTAAAGTTTCCCTACTCAATCGCAATTATACTACAAGGATAGAATTTAATGCCATGAATTCAATGAAATGGCAGATTAATATTTCCAGTATTTCATTTTTCAAAGTCCTCTATAAGTATTTACTTAAAGTAACATGAATTTTATTTCAATATTAATTTTATATTAATATTATATGAAAAACACTATTGGTATCATAAGTTCCTACATATTTTATATGTATAATAATAAAACTATAATTTTTGCATTTCTAATGAAATAGCCATCTGAAGATGTTACCACACAAAAGTTTTATTAAGTGATTTCAATGTTGAAATAACAGTACATAAAAATGCATTTCTTGATCAGATCAAATTTCTATGAATTATTAAAAGCATATTAAAATTTCCTATAATTTATTTACTTTCACTGGAAGATAGATGATATATTTTTGCTCAAGAAAAACAGAGGAGGTCTATATACCATGTGTTTCTACTCACTAGTAAACTCATTTATACTCACTAGTAAAATTATTGTTCAAAGATAATGATACTTAGAATTCATACAGATAAAATAATTCATAGTTCTTTGCTGAATCTATATACCAAGAATAGAATCTCTTATGTTGGACCACAATACTTACCAGTTTCAATTTCTTTCATAAAAGAAATGTAGCAGCCTGAATATTAACTTTGAAACAAATGAACTTATTAATTTCACACTAAGTACCTAATATGAAAAAATATTAAGTGCGTACTCACATGTTTCTTTATTAAATATTATCAATTTTCCTTTTGTGACCTTTCCTCTGCCTGACATTCACAGATACATGTCCAACAACAGAATTGCAATAATTCATAAATGTCCAATGATTTTACTTGACTAGATATTATAGTTAATTAATTTTGTCAGTAACCCACTTGCCCTTTTCTTCACATCCAATGCCATTTAGAACTAGTGCTATCTGGTCCATATTGTGAGAATCTTCTTAACTTGTTTACTCCTACCAAGATTTATTGTGAAACCACTCCCTAAGACTAAATTCTATCATCACTGATTTATAAAATTCACACTTCTCTCAATGTGTTAGTGTGTGATGTGTGTATGGACATATATGCACATGTATATGCACACTTATATTTGCACATACTAATATATGTTTCCTTGTGCCACTTTTACTATGTAAACAAAGAAAATTATCTCTTCCCCAGTTTCCTAAATATATTCTCCTAACAGTTCATAACATAGCTCTTCTCAAATCTCCCTTCTGAGAACTCAGCATACTGGAATAAAGGTAGCAAATTACTAAAGGCATAAAAAAATAAAAGTTAATATAAAAACCATTCATTTTGAATATATTATTAAGTATTGGGGAAAGTATGATAGATACATACAAAAAGTGAAATTGATTTAGCCCTCAGTCTAATTTTAATTTACAATCTGTGACCAAAGCAATAATATTCATGAACAACAAAAGAGTAAAGGAATTAAGGATAAAATTCCCTATTAAGTAAGCTTTCAAAACAGAACATTGCTATTAAACTTTTGTTTTGAAAACAATTCAGTGTTTGGTGAAGAAATGACTGAACAAATGATATTTAATTATGTCGACTATGTTTGAATAGCTTATTGATATATTAGTGTATTAAAAATATGGGCATGGAAGTTTATATATTCAATTAGTACTACTAGTTAACAATTTCTTTTTTTTTTTTTTTTAATTTTTTTTTCAACATTTATTTATTCTTGGGACAGAGAGAGACAGAGCATGAACGGGGGAGGGGCAGAGAGAGAGGGAGACACAGAATCGGAAACAGGCTCCAGGCTCTGAGCCATCAGCCCAGAGCCCGACGCGGGGCTCGAACTCACAGACCGCGAGATCGTGACCTGGCTGAAGTCGGACGCTTAACCGACTGCGCCACCCAGGCGCCCCAACAATTTCTTTTTTAAGTGGATAGATAATCAAATATGAGAGTAAATAATTATTGAAATAATTAAGGTTCAGTTATAACATAATCTCAAGACATTATAATAGTACCCTGGAAATATCACAGACTATTGTATTAATTAAAATGAATCCAGAATAATAATGTTTAATTATTTACTAGGATTACTTGATTTTTAATTTCTGAAAAGGTAATAATTGCAAAATCAACTCAGTTTCCATACTAAAAGCCCATTGGATTTAAAACGTAATTAATCCATTTTGTCAATTCTTTTCAACTCCTGATAATGCTGTTTCTATGTGCCTATTTGTTCACATATTGTTTTAGGCAATGTCTATTTTATATTTGTAAAAAAAAAAGAAAAAGAAAGATGATGGTAATTTTGTCTATACAAACTTTATTAACATGATACAAAACATCAAATTTTTAATCACAAAAGACTTTAGTGGCAGGCATACAACAAACATATCAAATGCCAGGAATTATTCACCATTTCTTTTCTTTCAAGAATATAATGTGAGCATTCTGGAGAAGCTGATTATTGTGAAACTTCTCTAAAGAATCTTTAAGTT